>NC_083834.1:10361182-10409013 GCF_015708825.2 Lethenteron reissneri
TACCCCTCGCCGTGGTGGTGGTGGTGGTGGTGCTGGGTGGTGGTGGGTGGTGGTGGTAGCCGTGTTTTCTCACCGGCTGCTGTGAGTGTCGGGGAAGGCGAGTCACCTACCTCCTTTCCTACATATTTTCTTGCCCGGCTTTCTTGCGCATTCCTTGGATATTCGTTTGACTGAAAAAGTGAATAGAAACTAGAAAATAAGATTTGCTCCCAGGGCCAGGCCGGGAAGACGAAGAAGACCGAGACGAATAAAAAAAGGAGCATGCAGCACGTCGCTGTAAGGGGGGGCGGGGGGGCTGGGGGTGGTGGGGTCCCACAGTGAACCCCCCCCTGTCTCGAGTCACCGGATGAACTTATCCATCGCTACCTCCCCTGCTTCGCTCATCAGCGCCGGAAAAGTGGCGGCGTTCCGTGGCGTGGGGAGGGGGTGGGGAAACTCGGGCGGTGGCGCTATGGACTATAGCGGGTCCCGTGAGTTAACGTCCTCACTACATCTCTCGTCTCTCTCTCTCGCTTGCGTTACGGCCGCGCTGTGTACTACTGCACGCTGGGGGGTGGAGGAAGAGGTGGATGGGGGGGTGGGGCACGCGCGTCTCGTCTCAGTTTATCGCCGGCGTAGAATATGCACGCTCACTTAAATCCCGCTGGTCCCGGACAGATCTTTGGGGCACCCGGGATTCTTTTTACCGGATCGGATTTGTGATTTCATTTCGATCGTTACCCTTTTGTTCCCCGCGCGACTCTCGGGGCGAGCAGCGAGTGGCGTCGTTAAGGCCTCGAGCTTTGCTCGTGTTGCCTCTCTGTGCCACACCGGCACCGTGCGTGGCTTGGCGGACATCAGCAAAAGTTCTGAGAGCACCGGAGCTCGCAGGGCAGCATGGAAGAGCGCGCACACACGCACACACACACACGCACGCACACACACACGCACACACATGGAGCGCCGTTGGCATCTCTCTCTCTTTTCAGACAACGCTGAGATTTGACACCTAACGCCTAGCGCTCCTAAACACGCTGTTGTGTTTACCATAGATTGGTGGTAATGTGAACCTGTTTGCGGTCCCATTGAATGGAATTGTCAGCGCTATTTTATGCTTGTGTATTGCAGCAATATGTTCAGCAGCTCGATGCCAATGTGCAGGTCTGCTGCTGCTACTGATGTTGGCCACTACGAGAGGGCTTCAGCAGAGAGAGAGAGAGAGTTCGTGTCGTGGCGCTGTTGAAGGAGCACAAACCACAGTGGGTTCACTGTGCACGCCCCGCCATTACTACTGTGGCTTGAATTCGATTTAAAGCTTTCGTGACTGCATGGATTCATCTTCTTGGTTCTTTCGGTAAAGTCACGTAGAAGGGAACTAATAAAATAATAAAAATAAAACATAATAAAATTCTTTTGTTGTTTTATTTTTATTACCTACTGTGGCTTGTGTCTCGAATTTGACAATTGTGAAGGAGATGTACGATGTTTTTGGAACTCAAGAACCCTTTGAACCTCATCATGTCCGCTTTTATTGTGTTTAACTTTGTACTCTAGAAACGGGTTGTCGGTAAGACGTGTCACTCCTGTGTTCGTCTGTTTGACCCAGGTCACAATAACCTCTTTCCTGGTCTTCAAGGAACTGAAATTATATCTCTAATAAGAATTAGTGGCGTGATTGTGACCATTTTGAGTATCACCATCATGATATTGCCTGAGAAATGACAATTCATTCTTACTGGTATGTTATCAATTTGCAAAGAGCGGTATGTTTTTCGAATTCTATATTTCTATTACGAATGGACGTGAAAATAGACTCACAATGTGACCACACGTCCTCACGTACCGATTTACATTTGCAACGACCCCAAACACAATTGCAGTATCAACGCCCAAGCCCTCCCAGTTGTATTCGTGTCTAGGCGGCATCGACGCCTCGCGTAATGTATGCACGTATGTAGAACTTCTTTCGCACCGTACGTAGCCAACATAGGTGATGAACCCGACTATAGCCCAACAACTGCGCAGCGAAACGTCCACGACTCTGAACGACGCGTCATGTACAGCGTGGCCACGACGTCCCTTGGCATGACACCATTTATTCACGATCTCTTTTCGTTTTGAATGCTTTTTTCAAAGTGGGATTCTGAACGTGGCAGCCCCGGGGGAGTTTACGACGGAGGAGAGAGACGAGGGGCGGGCGGGCGTCTGCCTCCACGGCCGTGGCAGAGTCTTCAGACGAGCTGTGTGCACCGACGAACCACATTTTCCGCAGCGCATCGGTAAACCTCCTCCTCCTCCCCCACGTGAATCGTGACGGGCGTGACAAAACGCCGTCGTCCAAGAGGAGGGAGCGTGCTCGCCGCAAAGCATTCTGGACTCATGACCCAGCATGCATCACGTGCGGAGCGGATTGGCCTCGTGGAAGCGGCATTGGGTTCGGTTCCACTCAGCCACAAAAATCGAGCGGTGGGAGGGAGGGGGGCGGAGTGCATTGTTTCATTTTTCATGCAAAGGGTCTTTGAGGCCACTCTGTGGTTGTGTTCACGAGGCTATCGGGTAAATGCGCGACGCTGGGTTGTGCCACGCCAGACCCACAATGTGACGCTTCGGGCTAAATGTGTTTATTTGAAGCAGAGCTCACTGAAATTGCCAAGAGAGAGAGAGCCGTATGGTTTTGATAGGGTCGTCATTGCAGACATTTCTCTGATACGAAGAAGGATCATTGCCCGAAACGTCATCTAATTTGTTTCTGTTCTTTTGTAACGCAGCAGTGTTGACGAACGTGTCGAGTTGATGTTATTGTTGTCGTCTGTGCTTGTGCGGCGTCACAAGAATAAGGGGCTTCACAGTTTATTTAAAGTCAATTGTTTAACTATATATCCCACCACCACCCGACATTTGGCAAATTATGCCAAACGTTGACAATTGTAATAAAATTGTCAAGAATTGTCTCGCCTTTCAACGGAATCGGCTTTGTGAACGCACAAAATCAATGAGCACATCTGCCCACGCGTTGGGTGCTGGAGGGTTATCAGTTCACGACTGACATGATACCCACACGGTGACCTAACTCAAAAGAACCCAGTGATGAATCATGACATTGGTCGTAAAAAATATCAACAATAAACAAGAGGTTTAATATAACTGCCGTACAATAACAACAATAATCTATAGCTGAGCAAGGAGAGGACAATGTGACACCCCCTTTGCCCAATTGAGAGATGGCCACCGTCTAAGATGAGGAGCCGGCGAGAGTCAAACGCCGTCCTTAGCCCCAGCGGCCCCCCCCTCACCCCGCCATGCTCGGGCAGCACGCACACCGACTGACCACTCCCCACGCCATGCGTATCGACAATCACTGCTGCCCCCCCCCATCTCCTCCCTGCCCTGCGCCCTTCTAGATTTTTGATGACTACTTGGGAGTCACCCCTTTGACCTTTCTCGCCCAAATCCCATGGAGAATGGAGAGCGAGAGACCTGCAAAACGCCACAGTCCCCCTTTAAAATAAACAGCGGGCGAGTGGGGAGGTGATGTGGGGGGGGGGCTGTCTTGAATGTCACCGAAGGCGCTTGAGTGGCAGGAGGTCTTGCCAATTAGACGCGGTGGCCGTTCTGATTCTGAGCGGCGTTGGGCGGGGGGAAGTGGGGGGTCGTGGAGGGGGGGGGGGGCTTCCTTGTGCCAATTATCGGGGAGAGGTGATCAATAATGGCGCCCACTGTGAAGGCAGCGCGGACCGCAGAGTGTGTGGATGACGCAACGTTGTAGTGTGTGTGGGTGTGTGTGTGTGTGGGTGACAACGTTGTAGTGTGTGTGTGTGACAACGTTGTAGTGTGTGTGGGTGACAACGTGGTAGTGTGTGTGTGTGACAACGTTGTAGTGTGTGTGTGTGACAACGTTGTAGTGTGTGTGTGTGACAACGTGGTAGTGTGTGTGCGTGACAACGTTGTAGTGTGTGTGGGTGTGTGTGGGTGACAACGTGGTAGTGTGTGTGTGTGACAACGTTGTAGTGTGTGTGTGTGTGACAACGTTGTAGTGTGTGTGTGACAACGTTGTAGTGTGTGTGGGTGTGTGTGGGTGACAACGTGGTAGTGTGTGTGTGTGTGTGACAACGTTGTAGTGTGTGTGTGTGACAACGTTGTAGTGTGTGTGGGTGACAAAGTGGTAGTGTGTGTGTGTGACAACTTTGTAGTGTGTGTGTGTGACAACGTTGTAGTGTGTGTGTGTGACAACGTGGTAGTGTGTGTGCGTGACAACGTTGTAGTGTGTGTGGGTGTGTGTGGGTGACAACGTGGTAGTGTGTGTGTGTGACAACGTTGTAGTGTGTGTGTGACAACGTTGTAGTGTGTGTGTGACAACGTTGTAGTGTGTGTGGGTGTGTGTGGGTGACAACGTTGTAGTGTGTATGAGTAACAACGTTGTAGTGTGTGTGTGTGACAACGTTGTAGTGTGTGTGTGTAACAACGTTGTAGTGTGTGTGTGTAACAACGTTGTAGTGTGTGTGGGTGACAACGTGGTAGTGTGTGTGTGTGACAACGTTGTAGTGTGTATGAGTAACAACGTTGTAGTGTGTGTGTGTGTAACAACGTTGTAGTGTGTGTGTGTAACAACGTTATAGTGTGTGTGTGCGTGACAACGTTGTAGTGTGTGTGTGACAACGTTGTAGTGTGTGTGTGTGACAACGTTGTAGTGTGTGTGTGGATGACAACGTTGTAGTGTGTGTGGGTGACAACGTTGTAGTGTGTGTGGGTGACAACGTTGTAGTGTGTGTGGGTGACAACGTTGTAGTGTGTGTGGGTGACAACGTTGTAGTGTGTGTGGGTGACAACGTTGTAGTGTGTGTGGGTGACGACGTTGTAGTGTGTGTGTGACGACGTTGTAGTGAGTGTGTGTGACAACGTTGTAGTGTGTGTGACAACGTTGTAGTGTGTGTGGGTGACAACGTTGTAGTGTGTGTTATGAGAGATCTATGTCACTAGAGATCTATGTTAGGGGAGATCTATGTTATGAGCAGTCCGGCTCTGTTGTTCTGCTCTCGACGGCCGCGCCGTTACTTAGAGAGCAGACGGATTTTGAAAACGAAACCGGGCCGCAGTTTATCAACCCGTGTCAAACTCGGGCCACAGCCCTGCTGACGAGATTGCAAAACATGGAAACCGATTTTTTTTCATCGTTTTCCTACTTTACAAAAAAACGATTCTGTCGGAAATTAATGCGCCGAGAGCCCGTAGGCTGGTAGGGAGGGAGAGATTGGTGGTGGGAAAATGTTAATTCATTTAAATCCTGCGGGTGATCGAAAACTCTTGTTTGATTCTCTTTGTACATTATTATTTCTGCTGCTGCTGCTGGTGGTAGTGGGTTGTAGAGGCTGCTGTTGTCGCTTAGGGGCTCGTTGTGTGCACCGCGGCCGCACACACAGCCAGGGCTGAGAATTGACTCTCAAACACCCAACGGAGTGGCGCTCGCGATCAGCTGGAGGGGACGACGGGACACTGCCCCCGGGAGTGGTGGCGGCGCGTTTGCCGCACGCTGCACAAAGGTGTCGCGGCTTAACCCCCAGGAGGCCGCCCTGGTTAATGCTGCGCTGGGGGCAGGTGGAAGGGGGGGCTGCATTGACCAACCGCAAGGACACGCCGTCCGCTTTCACGGCAGCAGGTCACAGAGTCCCCGTGACGTTTCTCGGGGAAAAAACAACAATCTCGAGTAGGAAATTGTGTGTGGGTGTGTGTGTGTGTGCAGGCGGCACGGCTCGAATTGATGGATTTTTCGTTTTTACGACTCGCGAATTGACCCGAGCAAAGCCTGACTCAGCTGCATGTTGAAACCGGTCCAGAGGTTTTGCTTGTCTTGAATCAATGCTGCTCACATGATCCGCTCACACAAATGAGGCCGTGCGGCCTGATGTGTTGAGTTAGACATACTTGTTTTTATTTAGTATTGCATTGTGTTACGCGGCGACACGGCCGTGTGAAGGCGGCGGCTCCTCCGCGCCGTTCGCTGGGGGTAAAGCCAAATGGTGACATCGCCCCCTGCTGAGGCTGCACCACGCGACTCGTTGGCTGGAGCCTGGCGCCATTCACCGCGGGCGATTGCGACATGTGCCGGTGCCCTGGTGCTGTCCACCGCTACTGGCGTGGGGAGCGTCCACTAGGGCCCGGGTGGCCTGCTCCCAAACACAACGACTCCCCGTATAGAGCTTGAGTCGACTTTTTGGGGGCAAGTGCTGTTGGCGAGCGCCTATGAAGGCCGACACGGCGCGCATAGGGGGTGGGTGGCCAGCATCGCGGCGGGCCGCCTTTGTCTCCCCAGCGGCGATGTTTACACCGCACCAGGTACTCATTTGAGGCTGAGTCGACCTAGGAGAGGCCCAGGACCGGGTCAGGTATTCGTCACCGGCGTTGGCCGGGGGCGGAAAACAAACTCGGGTGGTCGGGTTCGTAGCGCAGCGCGCTAACGACCACGCGACCTGCCCCCGTGCACACAGACCCGCACCCTGCATGTACAAGTCAATGCTTTATAATTATCGTTGTTACCTGTTCACTAGCCACAGGGTGCCAACGTATCGATCGAATATGATTTTAAGAATCCCTTGTAGACCGAATTATCGCCGCGATCACGTGGAGCTGTGCGACTGAAGGGTGGAATGTTGGCAGCTGCTACCACGGGGAGTGGATCGGCGGCACAGACCACGAACTCCTGCCATCCAAGTTGGATTCCCGGTCACGGCCAACATCGGTGGCAATCGATATCGGAACTGGTTCTGCCCCCCCCCCCTCCACGTTCACCAACCTGCACTGACCAGCGCGGTGAAGTATGGTGACCCCGCTCCCTCCGCTCAATGACCGACAAGGCTTCGGATAGCGGGGGGCGTCGTGCGCGCACCGGTGAGTTGAGACAGCACGATTATCATGGCCAGGGCTTGAGGAGGCGACCGCGTCTCGGCGGTGCACGTGAAGAGCTGTACAACAATGCCTCTTCAAAGCTTCACGCCCCCAACGTTATCGGACACTACCCCCACGGCTGGAATATTTTGGCGTTAAAACCAAAACCGCAAACCCACGCAAGCGGACTTGAGCTTCACACACTCGTATTTACTGAATGAATGACTGAATTATTAAATCCTTAACAAGAGAATTATTAAATTGTGGCTCGCTCCGACGTGCTGCGCCGGCTGTGTTATAAATCGACGTCGGATGTTCCCCAAGCCCGCGAGATGTATCAATTATTCACCGTTAAATTACTCCTTTCTCTCGCATCAATTATTCACCACCACCCCCACGTCTCCTCTTGATATGACAAAAAAAAATCCCATTTAAATTAAATGCGAAACTCAACGGCCTCGTTCTGAGTTTGCTAAATGGCAGCATCTCCGTTCCCGTGTGTGTGTCGGGGCCGTCAATAATTGCGAGTCCACGCAAATCTTGAATCTGCCGCCGAATCTTGTCGAGATTAAACTGCCTCCAATCAGCGCCAAAGACAAAGGTCCCCCGGAGACCTTCACATACTCTTGGGGCAAGTGCACCTACGTAGGCCGGCACGGCACACGAGATGGCCAGCACCACGCCCGACCGCCTTTGTCACACCGCACAAGGTACTCGTTTGAGGCTGAGTCAATCTAGGGGAGGCCCAGAACCGGTTCAGATAACCGTCACCGGTGTTGGCTGTGGGCGGGAATCGAACTCGGGTGGCCGGGTTGGCAGCGCAGTGCGCTAACCGCTGCGCCACCACTCCTCACCACCACCTCGTCGTCGCGTTGTGTGTCAGCCAGTAACGACGTCAGCTCAGTCGAGCACGATGTCGCTTCGTCTTTGTAACGTCATTGTAACGTCTTTGTAACGTCATTGTAACGTCGTTGTAACGTATTTGTAACGTCATTGTAATGTCTGTAACGTCATTGTAACGCCTTTGTGACGAGCGTTGCTTCTAAATCCGCGCCCTCGCATCGTGCGCGTGTAAGCACTGCCGAGTTACTTGCTGGGTGAAGTGATGTCTACCCACATCGCTGTGATGTGTAGCATTGCAGGCGTGTGTTGTGTCACGTCTCTGTTAGATGATGGTCATCTTGTTTTATTAATATTTCTTCCATTCTTGTCTACATGTATATGATTGTTATATATTAACGTCCCAGATCTTCTCAGCGACCTAGCCCTATATTCTCAACGGGCTTTCTCAGCTGGTTTCAAATACAGGGACACTTCACATATCTGCGTAGAGAGAGAGAGACCGTATTTCTGTCGCATTTAGCTCTTTCCCTGTCTCAATGTGCCTCGTCTATCTCATGCGTTGTCCATCTGTGGCAGGGCTAAGGCTAGAGAGACACGGGCGGCGCTCCATGGATGGCACGAGACACGCATGCAGGAGGAGTCTACCTCCACGCCGTGAACAGGGCAGCAGCGGTGCTGGCGATGCCGATGGCCATGGCAATGATAATAACGACGACGACGACGATGATTGTGGTGGTTGGTTGGTGGATGGGGCAGACAAATGGACAAGTGCGCCGTGGACACGTCTGGCATGATATTATGAAACAATTCATTAACACGAACAGAGACGAGTTGGGTGAATGTCCGTGCAGACAGGTTGATGGCCGAGTGGATGAGCGAGTGAGCGAGCGAGTGGGCCAGCGGCATGGAGGGATGATGAGCAGGGGAGTGAGTTGTCACACAGCTGTGGCCACCACCGCGCACCACGGCAACAACAACAACACCACGACGACAACAACAACAACTCACGCACTCTCGCGCCCACTCACCGTCCTCCGTGGGCACGTAGATGTTCATGTAGAGGCAGTCCTCGTTCTGCTCCTCCAGGTAGGGCATCACCACGTCCATGTTGGCCGTAAACCACACGGGCAGCATCACCTCCGGGTGGTCGCTGCGAATGATTTGCGGGCACACGGGAGCGAAGAGCGTCGCGTTGCGCACTCCCTGCCACGGCTTGGGCGGCTCGGGCGGCTGGAAGCGCCGCTCCGCCACGGGTGCCGCGGCGTAGGGCACCCCCAGGAACTGGTCCACGGGGCCCAGGATCTCGTTGTTGAGCACGATTCGCACCCCGCGCAGCTTCCCCGACGTCGTGCTGATGGTCGGGTACGACGTGGCACCCGCATCGGCCACGACCGCCCACGCCAGCAACAGCAGCAGCATGCCGCGAGGAGACGTGGAACGCCACGCTGCTGATGCTGATGTTGCTGCTGCTGATGATGTTGCTGCTGCTGCTGCTGATGATGAAGTTGTTGGAGCGGGAGTAACGCGGTTCGCAAGAGAGCGCAGCAGCAGCAAACCTCGCTCCATCGCTTCGGTAACTCCTCCTCCGCCGCCTCCACGCGAGCGACACATCTTGAGAGGAACAATAGCGAGGGGATGGGTGGCTCACTGACGACGGATGGCCGCCTTGGCTTGCTGGCTGGCTGGCGGGGAGAGTGAGCACGAATATCGAGCTTGTGTGTAATTACGTCCGATGTCGCTCTCCTCGCTCGCTCGCTCGAGGCTTCCACGTCGTCCCACAGTCGCGCTGTCTTCGCGCCGCGGCACCACAGAGACGGTCAATTCCCAATTCTCTCTCGATGCAAGTTGTTGTTGTTTTATTTACAATCCGTTGATGTCTACTCGCTCACGACGTCGCCTCGTACATCCTCCCAGAGCCGCCACCACATCGATCCTTCGCCTAAGGTGATGGGGAAGAGAGGGGGACGATGAGCGGGAAGAAGAGAGAAGGGAGAGATAGCGAGGGCGAGAGAGTGGTGGGGGGGGAGCAAACAGGAGAGAAGAAGACAGAGGAGAGAGAAGAGCGTGCAGGAGAAGAACAGAGGCAGAGCGCGAGAAGAGGGAGCGAGATAAGGAGGACAGAAGAGTGATGAAGGAGAGAGAGCGGTCGAGGAGACGAGCGAGAAGAGAACAGAAGAGAGAGAGAGACATGGGGGGGGGGGGGGGGTGTAAGCCAAGAGATTGACAGGGGAGAAATGACGGGAGCGAGAGGAGAGGGAGAGAGAGAGAGAGGGGACAGGAGAGGGCAGACGGGACGGGATGGGCATCAGTGAGATGGATGAGTCGCATGGGCGATGCAGCTGATCCGCGTCCCTGGCACGGAGCGGGTCTCCCGCCCGCGACGCCACTTCGAGCGGCTGAGCGGCAGCCTCACCCGCGGGATGGATGCTCAGGCACAAGCGAACACACACAAAGATAAAGCCCCCGTATAGCCTCCACGGGCTGTTGAGGCGAGTGCTGATAGCGAGCACCGATACAGACACACACATACAAAGACATGGGTCCCCCGTATAGCTTAAATAGGATGTTGGGGCAAGTGCTCCTAGCAAGCATTTCTGCACAAAGACACATACGGTCACACAAAGACACAAGTCCCCAGTATAACCCACATAGGCGGTTGGGGCAAGTGCTGTTAGCGAGCACCGACAAAGACGCGCATGCACACGATCACAAAGCGCACGCACCGCTATCGCCACCATCACTCGCATCGCTGGCGCTGATGCAGATGGTCCCCTGATGATGCCGTTGGCAAATCGAAGAGCGGGTTGCTTGCGAGCGGCGAGCGAGAGAAAGTGGAGCGATGCAATCCCCGTGCCTCCTGTGAGCGCGCCGCGCAGGCGGTGAGTGCGGGGAGAGAGAGCGCGAGGGGAGAGGAGGAGGAGGGGGGGTGAGGAGGAGGGGCTGGAGGATGAAAAGGCACGCAGCCTTTGCTGCCGGGAAGCTTCTCCGCCACACGAGGACGCTGTTGGAGGTGGCAGCGCCCCGCGCTCACGCAGCAGCCTGCCACGTGGAGTCGCGTCTCGCCCCGATTGTGAGACGCTCCGGGAAGTGAGACGCGCCACCTCCCCTTGTCCCCGGGGACAGGAAAGTGACACAAATCTGTAACCTTGACGGGATGTTGAGGTAAGGGCTGTTAGCGATCACCTATTGAGGCCGGTACTCAAAGCGGGTTGTGTGTGGCCAGAACGACGCCCGGCCGCCTTTGTCTCACCCCCAGTGCTGATGTGTACACACCGCACCAGATAGTCGTTTAAGGCTGAGTCGACCTAGGGGAGTCCCAGCACGGGTTATAATATCGCCGCTGTTATTTGGTCGTGAGCGTTAATCGAACTCGGGAACGCCGAGTTTGAAGGGAGTGCGTTAACCACTGCGCCACCGCTCCCACGCACGAAGCTGATCACACGCACAGCTTACCGATTTATAAGACGCAGCCTCGCCTTTTGATTTACAAGACGGGGTCGGTGTGGTGGAGGCAGGGCCGCGTTAGGATTGCGTAGGCCCCTGGGCTACACGTACTGTGAGACCCCCAGTGATATTTTCAAAAGGAAAACAAAGTTGAAGAAAAATAAAATTTTATTTTACAAGGCTAACAACAAATAAAATTCAGCATTCACAAATTAAATAACTTTTCACTTCATCTCTGGAGAAGCTCCAGCTGGTGGAGGCCCCTGGGCTGCAGCCCCTGAAGCTCCGTGCCTGAATCCGACCCTGGGTGGAGGTGGAGGTGCGTCTTATAATCCGGAATATACGACCCCGTTACGTCAATTCCACTGCTAGATGAGGCTTAATTGACCATACTTCACCGCGCTGGTCAGTGCGGGCTTGGTGAAAGTGTGGCGGTATAGAGTGCAGCGGGACAACATTGAGTTTCGCTGCGCTGCCCTCTGCTGCGCTCGGCGTAGCCTATAGCACCTGTGTTTGGTGCACGGCGGTCACCCATCCAAGGGGTTCCCCCCATAGCAAGCCCCTGGGGGTCTGCACCCCAAGGGCCCCCCCCCCGCCCCCATAGCGAGCCCCTGGGGGTCTGCACCCCAAGGGGGTCCCCCCTTGATTATCTTCTGAGATCGGACGATATCGGGCGAGACTCCGTGTGATCTGGTCTCGGGCAGAGTCTTCTCAAGACTCTTTCAGAAGGTTCCTGCCACATTTGCGATATTTGGCCGAATTCCGTAAATGTGCGATGTTGGCTTCGTGGTGATCATCGAGCCTTGAGTGGGCACAGCCAGAACGCGGCAGCGGCGGTGGCGGTGGTGGTGGCTGTGCGCGTGGCTGCCTGTGACCCAGCGCTGTGGAGGCAGCAGCAGCAGCGAGGGTTGGTGGGTCACACACGGATGATGTGAAACTCCTTTCCCGTGAGCACCAAAACGCCCTCAACCGCGACTCTCCGGAGCTCCCTCCAGTGGTCGGCCCCTTCCGCCAGCAGCGGCGTGAGCAGGATATTGCAGGGCCGCGCCTTTACCTTTACCATAGAAAACCAAATGAGGAATTATTGTGAAAAAATTAAGCTACTCTAAAATGACAGCACACCATCGATTACGTTTGTTTACATTTAAATGCGTTTAGAACGCAGCAGATGAACACAAGCAAGTGATGGTTTCATATGACGAAGCTATTTCTGAATTTTGCAGTCGTATGGGTCGGAGAGATTTCTCCACGCGTACAAATATTGCACCGCCGTCTTTGTTTCTTATCTGCGTCTTCTTCACGTCACCTGCGAGGCGACGGCACCAGGCGGTGGTGGTGGTGCAGCAGTGGCGGGCGAGCGGGCAGGTCAGGGAAGAGGGGACGCTGCCCATGGGGGGTCAGCGATCATCACGGAGCGCCAGGCCCGACCAACAGACCGGAAGGCGGCCTCGACGAGCCGCAAAGAT
This sequence comes from Lethenteron reissneri, assembly GCF_015708825.2. Classification (NCBI taxonomy): domain Eukaryota; kingdom Metazoa; phylum Chordata; class Hyperoartia; order Petromyzontiformes; family Petromyzontidae; genus Lethenteron; species Lethenteron reissneri. The sequence continues at coordinate 10,373,794 of NC_083834.1, forward strand.
CCAACCGAGGAGACGGAGCAACGAAGTCAGCTCGCGTTGTGCGGATTGTTAGCGCGCAAAACCGTGAGAGATTGAGACGGCTTAGGGAGGCCGTCACCCAGCAGTGGATAGATCATGGCTGCCGATGATAATCGTGATGATGATGATGACATATTTGTACTCGTTGTGATTTGGATAGAATGAATCTATTTTAGGAATTTATTTCATTAAAATATAAATGTATTGTTTTTTTCACATCATTACATTGGTTTTCCAAACTGTGTTTAACCTGAATGCCAATTAAAGTGAGTTGGAAATCTTATGAGCCTCAGTATACCGCACGTTATAAGAATGTCTCCACCACACATTAATTTATCTGGCAGAGCACGTGGTACAATATCTCACGATGTAGGTCATCCCTAGCCCCCCCCCCCTCACCGCCCCCTCCCCGCCCCTCACGGAAGAGGCCCCATTGTCAGCAGGTAGCGGCTCGGCACGATCGCGCTCCGATTTAATTGCCGCACCACAACCCCTTGGCGGGCAAGGCCACGCGAGGCCGTCAGCAGCCACGCAGTCGCGACCGCTCCTCAGTCGAGCGGCTGCAGATGTCATCGGGTCGACTCCCAAAACTGGGCCACAGGCTTGCAATGGTCTCGCCAGTCACATCCACTTCGCGTGCCATACGAGGGGACGGGGTGGGAGGGGTGGGGAGATATGGGGAGGGGAGGGATTGGGAGGGGAATGGGAGGGGAGGGGTGGGGGGGGGGAGGGGTGGGGAGGGGAGGGGAAACATGGGGAGGGGAGGGATTGGGAGGGGATGGGAGGGGAAGCGAGGGGGGAGGATGGGAGGGGAGGGGATGGGATGGGATGGGAGGGGAGGCGAGGGGAGGGGGGGGAAAGAGAGGGGATGGGAGGTGATGGGATGGAAGCGGAGGGGATGGGAGGGGAGGCGATGGGGGGGTGGGAGGGGATGAGAGGGAGGGGAGGGGACGGGAGGGGAGGGGAGGCCCCGTTGCTGAGACCCTCGCTCGCTCCGAGTCCCGTGTGGAGCGACGCGACCTTCGCCCGCCGGGCGAGGCGACGTCCACGGCCTGCGCGGAGCCGCCACTCTCACCCCGCGACTCCTCTCGTGGGCTCGCCGTGGCTCCAGCCGCACGCACGACGGGCGGAGATGGCTCCTCCAGGAGCCGTGCCTCCATCGATCCTCCCTCGATATTGTCCCGACAGATGCTACAAGGCGCCTGGCTCGTAGTGGGGATTTATCGGCGTAAGGTACTACCACGAGAGTACTATTAGATTACGCGTATCTGTACTAATCCCGTTTTATCGTACCCTATGTTCCTATAATGCCTCGTATGAACAGGTTTATATACAGGGTACGTCAAAAGAATATTAACACTTATATGGGACTATAATTTTTTTATGGAAAAAGAACGGATAATACACTGCAACGTGATGACAAATGTGATGTTAGTAGCTTCAACAAGTCAAAGAGTCTCTCCCACGTGTTCGCCACGTTGTCAACGCGCGCCTCGAATCTTCTCCAGGTGGTCTCCACCTGGAGAAGAGGCAGCGCATCTCTCGTGTTTTTGTTGCAAATTCTCAGAAGTGTGCACATTTTTTAGCACCCTTATATACAACAACAAATGAGGACAACATAAGGCGAAGTAATGATATCAATTTAACTTGTAATACTGTGCCACTGCAGAAGTGTTCGCTCGCTCGCGGAGAGAGAGAGAGGGGGGGGAGACGAGAGGAGCCACAGACGAAGAACGGGAAGGCAGCAACAGCGGCGATGCGGTGAGGAAGCGGCGCTACAAACAATTGCCCAAGTTCTGCGATCCTCTAAATATGAAGGTGTCATCCGCCGATTAATGAGCAGTTACATGACGGATGTGGCGCGCTCAATTCATTCCCGTGTCGGTCTTTCCGACGTTTCCGGCTGACATTAAAGCACCTGTCACGTGAAGTTTGCTTTGCTCGTGCGGTATTTTATCTTGAGCCAAACTTTGCAGCTTTATTTTCCGAGCTGTTCTCTCGTCTGCTAACCTACGTGTGCGTGGTGTCACGAGCTGGGCCGCGGTGGCTGCTCTTCGCGTGGCTGGCTGTGCTCCAGTGTTCTTCACTAATGTTCTAGAAGGGGGGCCACTTTCCCCGATACGACATCATCAGTGTGAGGGCCGCCACACCTTTTGAAACCTTCGGGGTTTGACAGCAGCATGACGATGGCCCCCACTAAAGGCCGCCAGGGGCCGCAGCATCCCCCAATAACACGCGCGCGTGGGCAAGAGGTCACTGGAATGGATATCAGAGGTGGCTCTGTGATATCCTCTTCCGTGGACCCTTCTCTGACACGAATATTTCCACCGAGCTCTGGCGAGAGTTCCGAAACGGGCACTTCAACTGACGATACGACGTTTTTAAAATATAAACACATTTTTTTGGAGACCATAAATTCGCTGGAAGCGATATATTTGGGAGATGTAGGCGTGGAGAAGGCATTGGGGGGTAGGGGATGGGGGGGGGGGGGGGTCGAAAACGCATTTAATTTGTCTCGCCTCACCGCCCCGTCCGTAACGCGGTTAAACACCGCGACCGCGGCGCCGTAGCGGAGCCGTCGCCACCGCGCTGAGCGATGGCCACCGCCCACGTGGCTCATCCACAATCTCCGGGCGAAGCCAAGGCCGCTTACAAGCCGAGAGATGCAGCCTTGGGCGAGATTGAGCGGCGGTGCTCAGGAAGGTAACAACAACAACAACAACGACAACAACAACAACAACAACGACGGTGGGTGAGGTAGACACCGGTGTGCAGGAGACTCAATCATTGCTTCCGTTCGAGTTGAGACGATTCGACGAACGTTCGTTGGTCGACGATGACACGCGAGTCGGAAATGGAGCCATTGGCGATGAATCTTCACGAGCCCAGTGTTCCTCACTCGTTTACAGAGGGGGGGCCACTTTCTCCAATGAGACATCATCAGTGTGAGGGCCGCCACACATTGTAAACCATTGGGGGTTTGCCAGCAGCACGATGATGATTGGGGTGTTTTCACTTCGTGTATTTTGTTGGGGGCCGCACGTCAGGGACTGAAGGCCCCTCGGGGCCGCCAGTGGGCCGTGGGGCTTGCAGTGAGGAACACCGCCGTGGAGCAAGAGCCGACAAGGGTGCAGAGAAGTGTGCAGAGACGCATTCCGGGCATCACATTCAGAGACGGGATGCGGAACACGTGGGTTAGACGTAACAATGGTGTGAACTTGTAACGCAGTGCCGCCACCGCAGAGAGAGAGAGAGAAAGAGGACGACTCCGAGAGAGAGGACGACTCAGGGAGAGAGAGAGAGAGGACGACTCAGTGAGAGAGAGAGAGGACGACTCAGAGAGAGAGAGGACGACTCAGAGAGAGAGAACGACTCAGAGAGAAGACGACTCAGAGAGAGAGGACGACTCAGAGAGAGAGGACGACTTAGAGAGAGAGAGGACGACTCACAGAAAGGGGACGACTCAGAGGCGGCAGGAGGAATCAGAGACGAGGAGCGGGAAGGGCATCAGCAGCATCATCATCAGCAGCATCATCAGCAGCAGCATCAGCAGCATCATCAGCAGCATCAGTAGCAGCAGCATCAGCATCATCATCAGCAGCATGATCAGCAGCATCAGCATCACCATCATCAACAGCATCATCAGCAGCAGCATCATCAGCAGCAGCATTATCAGCAGCATCAGCATCATCATCACCATCATCAGCATCACCATCATCAGCAGCATCATCATCAGCAGCATCATCATCAGCAGCAGCAGCCAGGCGGTGGTGAGGAGCTAACGCCTAACCCCAGCAGCGGCCTTTGAGGCGCAGCCTCGTGGTGGGGTGGCGGGCGAGGGGAGCGGTTTGCGATGGCGAGACCAGCGGGGCTCGTTCCGTGCAGTGTGCTGTGCCTCTACGTCGCAGGACGCGTGTCGGGATGCCTGCCCCCTTGATTCGTACACCCGCGGCCTATGCCGTCTAAATGTCACCCTCGGCAGACGCGGCTCCGAGGCGCCTTGGGGACGTCTCCGTATAATCTATCACAGCGGCAGAGCCGCGTCTGACACACGCGGCTCCCTCGTCACGTCGCGGCGCGTTTCCAATGGCAAGCAAATGGCATCGTTGCGATGCGATCCTCAATACGAGACGACACTCGGCGTGGATTTACGGAGCGACTGAACGCGCTGAACGTTTCCCAAGACGCCAGATAATTGGCGGGGCACGAGAGTGCTCGTCAGACGCAACTGCGTTGTGTGCAGAGATGGGGACACGTGGCGTTTGTTATCGTTGATTTGTTTTAAGTGCCTCGACTGATAGGCAAATTACGTGCAGATTTAGAAGAAAAACAAAATCCATCATCTAGAAAAAAACAAGAAACTCTGACTTTAAATAAAACACTTAAACATAATAACGATTTCTCCAGTCAGCCAGCTCAGCAGAATTAACAAGTAAAACAAACCTCAAAACTTTCCTCAATAACACTGTGGTGTTCAAATACAAACTCTCCATATAACACGTCACGTTTCGTGAAATGTCCCTCATTCATGCTTCAAGCGCTACGAAGGGTCACTGCCAGAACCGGCACCTATTATATACGTACGTGAACGCCACCGTGTTTTACCCATGAACGAGTTGAGTTGTTCGCTTGTAGGTGCCGCCTGACGTGGCAGACACGTTCAGTGGCTCCTATTTCTCTCTGCGTGGCCAATGGCATCGAGCGATGCGATCGGCACTTGGAATAGGGGCGGTTATCGAATAGTCCACACTCGTTTTGGCCGTGTTCATACATCTGCATTGCTAAAAGTTGTTGCTGCCTGAAGCCGTATTGATTTCTGCTCTGTCCCAGGCACTAAACATTTATAGCTGGTACAAATAAAGTGTTAAAAAAAGACTTTCGAACTTAAATTGGCCCCGCGAGAGCCCGCTGGCAAAACTCTGAATGCCGAGTTTCCAGAATTAGCCCGCATTGGATGTAGAGGGGAAACCTCTGACCTGTCAAGCCACCAGTGTTGGGTTATCAGCCGTCTGCATCGGTTTTTATGTTGCGATTCGTTGATCTAGTCGATTAACCGGATGAAAAATAATTATCGATTACTTTATTCGATGGCATCACCAAACCCCGTCCGTGACCTCCCGTCCAGCGGCACACGTGGGAAGAGAGGTCAGACTTTTTTTGCAACTATTCTCCTGTAATCCGATTAGTCGAGTAATAAAACCGATAATTAATCGGTAGAATAATCAATTAGTTACGCAACCGATATCCCAGACAGAATGCTTGTTTTAGTCAGAATATAAATGTCCTATCTTCCCTGGTACCACAGGGTAGAGATGAGTTGTATGACACATGGCGTGCATATGTGTTCATTCCTGTGTGTGTGCATGCCTACGATCCATCCTGTGTTTAACCAGATTGGATTACAGTGTGAGGAGCTTATAGGTCCAAGAAAGATCTGGACAAAGTCCTATCAGTGAGCTCCTCCGGCAAGCGAGGCTGCGTTTGGCTGGGTCATGTATCCCGCATGCCCAGCCACCGCATGCCCAAGCAGCTTCTATTTGGCCGGATTGAAGGGACTAAACGGGCGAGGCACCAGCTAGAGAAGAGATGGACTGATGTGGCACAGAAGGACGTGGAACTGATTGGACATTTCGATGACCGGTACCATCGGTGTCAAGATAGGCCTCAGTGGAGGTGCCTCTTGAAAAATGCTACTGGGCAGTTGTAGGCAGTCGCGCTCCAACAACAACGGAATGCAGAGGAGAAATGCTCACAGCAACGAGCTGAGCGCCGGGCAGACAAAATTCAGCATCTGCCAGCCATCTCAGTCAGCCCGTGGCATCGGGGTCTGTCCCGTGACCTCCTGCCAGCCGCGAGTCTTTGACACTTCACGTGGCCCCAAGGTGCACATAGCCTGGCACAACTTAGCGCTGAATGGCGGCTGTTGTTACACATGCTGAGCGGGTGACACTCCATACAATGCTCAAGCCGCCTCTGGCTGAGATGCACATGCCCCACCCTTTTGTACACTGCCTTGAAATTAATCCGACTTGTGCTGTGAATTTTAACATAAAAAATAAGCAATCTCCACGACACATCAGGGAGAATTATTTTGGCCAAGACGAATTAAAGTTTCGTGTGCCAAAAGTTTACTTCTGTGTAAAGTTTATCGCTTTACATACACAGAGGGCATTTCTGAAAATTACATTTTAGGTCACCCTGTCTATGACCCAGAAAATGAAGTACATTTGTAGGTAAAAAATATATATATTAGGCTCACCGCTAACTTTGTACTGATGTGTCGAGACTTTATATATATTATAGTGACCACGTATGAGACCCCCATCAATTATGTAAAATAAAAAAAAGTTTCAAGGTTTCAATTTGGACACAAGGATGCAACAAAACTCGGAGCGAGAAAACTCTTGTGACCCTGGGGTCATTAGAAAGGTGGTCACGGTGTGCAGCCAGCGATGAACATCTGACGATCTGGAGCTTCCATTGATCTCGAGTCATCGCTTTCCCTCCCACGCGTCCGTACAGGACTCGTCACGCGAAGGGATGACGGCCCATGGGATGAGACTGGCAACGGAATGGCAGCCAAAGGAGGGAGGCGCGGCCGAGAAGTGGAGTGATTCAGAATGAGTTCATGTTGGGGTTAGATCGTAGGGGCATGACGCCATAATTTCACTACCACCCAACGGAGCCAACCAAGGCGAGAGATGCACTCTTGTTAATGCCTGACGGTGCTTCTCGAGGCCTTCACGCAGCAGTAAATAGATCATGGCTAAAGAAGATAAAAACTCGATGCATTCGGGCAATTACCCTTCTGTCATAGCACATCGAGAGGCCAGAAGACGGAGTGGATGATACGAGTTGGAGACGGAACTTGTTAACACCATGGGCCTGATGAGAATGACATTCGTGAAACATGTTTACTCATGAACAGTTTTTTAAATGGGCATATGAATAGTCACCTATTCGTAACTCCTGAATAACGGACAACCCCTTCAATAATCACAAAGTATTCCTGCTAAATAACAAACCCAGCTATACCAAACGCAACATTTATTAAACGTTGCCGACGCATTGCATTGTGGGGAGATTGGTTCTTGTGAGCACGTGGTACGGTGCACTTGGATCCGCGGGTGTCTGCACAGTCCGTGGCTGCTGAGCAACGTGAATTTGAAGATGGCGATGATGGCAAGAGCGCGTGGTGATCGTAATTGAACAACTTCGCTATATTTGCCCATTTAAATTTTCGGTCTACACAGTTAGAAGTGTAATTTGACAATGTCATGAAATAAAAAAAGCCATCTCTTCATATTGTGCTGCGCAATTCGGATAATTAAGTCGTCTAATTATGGGAGTTATGCGTATAACTGGAATTACCGTTCTTTCCACGTATAGTGTATACATACTGCACACACAAGTGTTAATGACTTAGATTGTTCATTAAGAAGGCAGCAGCAGCTCTTGTGACACGTGTAACCACGACTGGTGTAAGGAACTAACAGCTGTATGTCCTCTCTGTGCCTGCTGCGTTGGGACGCGAGTGCTAATTTACACGACCAATATCTTGATTCATAATTAGCTTATTTTTTTTTGGGGGGGGGAGGGGTAGATCATCCTGGTGTAATTAGAATGCCAAACACTCAACCATAACCCTCCATCCTCTCTTCAGTCGGCCTCTACACCACCACACTTCCACGTTAGAAGTTTGCCCAAGCTTCAAACCGATCCGCCAATCCCATTTAACCGGTTGCCGAACCAATACATTGTTATAAGGCCGCGCATATTACACACAAAGTGCTTGCCACAAGTGAACCACAATACCTCGCTGATCTCGTCAAGGAGCATAATCCATCATCACGCGAACTCCCCCAGTCATCCTCGCAGCGGCAGCAGCGGCAGCAGCGGCAGCAGCGGCAGCAGCGGCAGCAGCGGCAGCAGCGGCAGCAGCGGCAGCAGCGGCAGCAGCGGCAGCAGCGGCAGCAGCGGCAGCAGCGGCAGCAGCGGCAGCAGCGGCAGCAGCGGCAGCAGCGGCAGCAGCAACTTTATTGTCTACGACGGTCCCTGCATCACGTGGCGCTTTCAGATGCGCGTCTGCTGCCTTCTGGAACGATCTTCCTTCCGACATCAGGAACCACTGGAGCGATGCTCTGATAAATCATCATCTAGATTGAGGAAGTCATTTCTTTAGAACTGCTTTTTGTGTTTAGTTTGCCGTCCTTCCCCGCGCCTCAGATTAGCACGGTTGGCTAGGTAGGGTGCGAAAGAAGTTCAACATACACACGTGCCTTACGAATGTAAACGGGTTATGGTATGAAACAATCAGTAAATGTATTAGAGAGTACAGTACATGTTTAGTCAAGTGTTGATTGCAAGTCAAATCTTGAATGCTTAATTACGGTGACTTCCAAATGTATTGTCAATACGTTTGCGAACCCGCAATGACCAGCGTGGTGAAGTATGGTCAAACGACCTCCCGAGGACCCACAACGGGCAGTTGCGCATCACGTGTTTCGCTGCACGTGGGTGACGTGTTTTGAATATCCTCATGCAGTCTTCACGTGCATCTTAATTGTCTTCGGTGACTATAATCATCAAGCAACGTATGACCGAATCAACCTGCAGAATGCACCTAATCCTGTCAGACGTAGGAATCTCAGCACGGCTGAGCTTGGGTAGTGCTTGGATGGGCGATCGTCGTGCGCCACAAGTTGCCGTTGCTGCTGTGGGGCACAATCCTTTATTGTACCGTACTTCTGTGCTCCCACATATACGCTCCCCGCCTGCAGCCAACCTGCACTGACCAGTGTGGTGAAGTATGGTCAAATAACCGGGCCAACCTCATCCACTAATTTCACGTAAAAAAACAAAACCAACAAAACGAAACAATCGGACAAGTCACGTCCGAATTGTCGTCACACAGAACGTCCCGACAATCAGAACTCGTCCGGACAGAGCCGAACAGACACTGCCAGTCGAGTGCAGTGATTGTTCTCAGGATCGCGCGCTCCCGTGGAAAGCAATTCCTGAACTTCACACGCGGCCTCGACGGCTGCCGCTCTCGGCACGCGGCGCGGAGTCCGCTAATGAGGTCAGCGCGCTATCTCTCGATCCGGCGGACACGGCGGGAGACGCGGCGACCGTCCACGACAACGAGCGACACGTGAATGTCCCCGTGCCGATGTCGACGGCGCGATGAAGAAGGGGCCGATCGCTTCTCCCTAGGCGGCAAGAGGCGTACAAATTAAAATCTCCCCGAGTAATGACGCCCGTGCTATTCACGAGTGCGTTCCACGCTCTTTGACTTTTGTCAAAATTAAATTAGAGATTTCATCCCAGACGCTGAGCCTAACTGCTACGTGATGATTTTTAAAACCCCGCTATCAATCGCGATGTGCGGCAGCGGACGCGGTTCCGCCGGTAATTGATTCCCATTGTCAGGACACGAAATGCCAGTGTGGGCGGGGGAACGGTGGCGCAGTGGTTAACACCGCTGCGATATGAGCCGTGCGAATTAAGTTCGATTCCCAGCCGCGACAAACACAAGTGGCGAGCGATTTCACAATCAGTCCTGCGCCCCCCGCTTCGCCAACTCGCACTGACCAGCGTGGTGAAGTATGGTCAAACATGACTGACATGGCATCAAGAGGCTTCATCCAGCAATGGATGGACAATGGGCCTCAAAGTATTATTATTATTTAAATGCCAATACTCGTGTATATTTAATTTAGACTTTAGACTTCCTGCAGACTCGATGCCCGATTCACAACCACGACGGAGGAGGCATCACCCCTGCGCTACTCCTGACTCCGCCATCAGCCGGCTCACCCCGTCGACGTAAAGTCGCCGCTGTTGCTCCGCACCAACATCAGCCGTGCGAAGAAGACGATGACTCCGTTTTCTCCGAGCGCTCAGATTTCGCGGATTTAACTTTTGAATTGCGTAAAGGTGCCGAACCTTAAGCTTGAAAATCAGCACCACAGGAAGCGACGTGCAATGCGGTAACAGGATAAAGGCGCAGCCCTGCACTGGCTTTCTCGCGTCACTGCCGGCGGAGGCGCCTCCACCCCAAGGAGCTCCATCGAGCGCCTCTCGACCGGCGGGTGGCCTCGAAGCTCAGAGAGGCTTTCCTTGGGTACAATTACGCAGAGCACCAGCGGTGTACTACTTACAAGAAGCGGGGCTCATGGATGCGGGCACTATCCCTGCATATCGTCGTCTTAAAAAGCAGAGACGTAATTATTAGAGTGGCGCGATCCATTGCTCTGCGCTCGTGCGCCGTCGCTAATGCAGTCCCTGAACTTTTCCCTCAAATTGAAGGCAACTTAATTAGACGCACGGGAGACCAAAAAACCCGATGTCAAATGATACAGGCAAAGCAATCATTCTCAAAACCGAACCTTCTCCTGTCCCGAAGATAGCCGGGCGGATTCCTAATCATGATAATTGCTTGCTGCCGGTGAAAAGAGTAAAAGCGCAGCCTTGCAATGTCTTGCTCATGCCACTGCTGGCGGAAGGACCTCCACTAGAGGCTGGTCACGATTGTCTTGCCAACGACGGCCATCATCGACCAAGACCTCGACAAGGTTCCTCGCCGCCGACTCAAGTCGCGACCTCCTTCTGGGATCGCGCTGCTGCAGTTGCAGCAGCTGCAGCAGCTGCAGCAGCAGCAGCACCAGCTGCAGCAGCGCGATCCCAGAAGGAGGAGCTGCTGCAGCTGCAGCTGCTGCTGCTGCTGCGGGCACCTTCCTAGAACCTCACTCACATCCAGAAGAACGCTGGCGAACAGAAGTGGAACAACGCGGCCGTCCTCCTCCCTCCTCCTCAAATACTCTGCTGATGGGACTATCCACCGCAGGGTGACATCAACAGCAGGCCGATGCGCACAGCTCCTCCACGAATGGAACATCAAAGACAATCCACAGTGCGACCGTGGCCATGCAACCCAAACTGTGGACCGCGCAGTAAACCCGCAGGAGTCTGCGCTCATTCAATGGAGGAGGAGGAACAGCAACACGACAGGAACTCTGTCTCTCTGCTGAAGCTCCCTCGTGGCTAACAGACCTCGCGTTTGGCATCTAGCTCCTGAACACTGCCACATTGCAAGAAGAAGGTAACAGTTCACTATCGTAAGTCCAGCGTCACGTCACATTGCCACCTGGCTAGGTCTATTTGAACTACTTTTCTCCGCTGATGAGGCGTCTTGAGAGAGATGCGAGTGCCCACACTTTACCCACCGTGGGCGACCTGCTGATCGAGTAACCGTGGTGGACCCATGTCGACTTCTGGGTGGGGACAGTCGGCGTCAAATGTCCACTGCCAGCACGCACGGCGCTCCGGCACGCTCGGCCCATCCCACCTCCCGGTGTTGATGTATGCATGTTGAACTTCTTTCGCACCCTACGTAGCCAACCGTGGCTAATCGGAGGTGCGTTCAGCCTTGCTTCTGTGGCCACGGCCCGAACCCTCTCGCTCACTGGGCCACTGCAGCGACCCCCGCCGCGCTACAGGAGGAACGCGCGTCCCATGGTCACACAAACTCATCTCCCGCTGTGCGCTGCCAAGTCGTGCAATGTTGTGGTGGTGGTGGTGGTTGTTGTTATTCCCGCTCTGCCCCCACCCAGAGTCGGCCGCACTCCACCCCCCGGGGCGATCTCTCGCCTGAGAGCCCCCGAGTAGACGCGCCGACCGCCCGCTCAACCCACAGAGGCATTTTTCGATTTAAAGCTTTCATGACTGCAGGGATTCATCTTCTTGGTTCAGTAAAGTCACGTAGAAGGGAAATAATAAAGTAATACAAATAAAACATAATAAAATACAATTCTCACGACGTTTCGGCCACAACGCAAGCAGCCGTCCTCAGGTGAAGAACAGGTCTGTCGGAAAGACAGCGTCTGAATTTTATGATGCTTTATTTTTATTATTTTATTATTTCCCTTCTACGTGACTTTACCGAAAGAACCAAGAAGATGAACCACAGAGGCATGTTTAGCTCTGACATTCCGATCCCGGACGATGCTGCTGCCCTCCGCAATCATCCGTCACCATCATCATCATCATCATCGGCCACGATTAGTCCACTGCTGGATGAAGGCCCACCCAAAGCTGTTATCATCTGTGGCGGCCTCACGATGAGTAATCGTATACCATCGTTGGGTCCCCTCCCGGATGCGTTGCATTGCTCAGCCGCCACTTCCGCTATTCTGATTGGTCGTCGACCCTGTGAGCCCCAACGCGCCCTGTACAAGCCCCGCTCAGCTTCACATTTTGGACGGAGTTTCACCTTCACGTTACTACTGCGTATGTATGTAGAACTCTGTCTCACCATACGTAGCCAACCGTGCTAATCGGAGGTGCGTTTCTCTGATCCGCGCGTTCCTCTCTCTATCTGTCAGTCTAATTCCCAGCATGCATCTCCGTGGTGCTGCTTTGGCGCAATTGTAATGATCAGTTCCCTTCCACGTTTGTCGCTCTTGATGACTGCGGTGTTCCTGAGCCGCCCAGTCCCTTGAGCTCGGTCAACTCTCCCCTCCCCCACAGGCCGCACTCCCCACCCCCCACCCCGTGCCACCCCCACCCCGTGTCACCCCCACCCCACCCCGTGCCACCCCCACCCCGTGTCACCCCCCACCCCACCCCGTGCCACCCCCACCCCGTGCCACCCCCCACCCCACCCCGTGCCACCCCCACCCCGTGTCACCCCCACCCCACCCCGTGCCACCTCCACCCCGTGCCACCCCCCACCCCGTGTCACCCCCACCCCACCCCGTGCCACCCCCCACCCCACCCCGTGCCACCCCCACCCCGTGCCACCTCCACCCCGTGTCACCCCCACCCCACCCCGTGCCACCCCCACCCCGTGCCACCCCCACCCCGTGCCACCCCCACCCCGTGCCACCCCCACCCCACCCCGTGCCACCCCCACCCCGTGTCACCCCCACCCCACCCCGTGCCACCCCCACCCCGTGCCACCCCCCACCCCACCCCGTGCCACCCCCACCCCGTGTCACCCCCACCCCACCCCGTGCCACCCCCACCCCGTGCCACCCCCCACCCCGTGTCACCCCCACCCCACCCCGTGCCACCCCCCACCCCACCCCCGTGCCACCCGCACCCCGTGCCACCTCCACCCCGTGTCACCCCCACCCCACCCCGTGCCACCCCCACCCCCGTGCCACCCCCACCCCGTGCCACCCCCACCCCGTGCCACCCCCACCCCACCCCGTGCCACCCCCCACCCCGTGTCACCCCCACCCCACCCCGTGCCACCTCCACCCCGTGCCACCCCCACCCCACCCCGTGCCACCTCCACCCCGTGTCACCCCCCACCCCACCCCGTGCCACCCCCCACCCCACCCCGTGCCACCCCCACCCCGTGCCACCTCCACCCCGTGTCACCCCCACCCCACCCCGTGCCACCCCCACCCCGTGTCACCCCCACCCCACCCCGTGCCACCACCACCCCGTGCCACCCCCACCCCACCCCGTGCCACCTCCACCCCGTGTCACCCCCACCCCACCCCGTGCCACCCCCCACCCCCACCCCGTGCCACCCCCACCCCATGCCACCTCCACCCCGTGTCACCCCCACCCCACCCCGTGCCACCCCCACCCCGTGCCACCCCCCACCCCGTGCCACCCCCACCCCGTGCCACCCCACCCCACCCCGTGCCACCCCCACCCCGTTTCAACCCCACCCCACCCCGTGCCACCTCCACCCCGTGCCCACCCCCACCCCACCCCGTGCCACCTCCACCCCGTGTCACCCCCACCCCACCCCGTGCCACCCCCACCCCGTGCCACCCCCACCCCACCCCGTGCCACCCCCACCCGTTGTCACCCCCACCCCACCCCGTGCCACCTCCACCCCGTGTCACCCCCACCCCACCCCGTGCCACCCCCACCCCCGTGCCACCCCCCACCCCGTGTCACCCCCACCCCACCCCGTGCCACCCCCCACCCCACCCGTGCCACCCCCTACCCCCGTGCCACCCCCCACCCCGTGCCACCCCCACCCCGTGCCACCCCCACCCCACCCCGTACCACCCCCACCCCGTGTCACCCCCACCCCACCCCGTGCCACCCCCACCCCACCCCTGCCACCCCCACCCCGTGCCACCCCCACCCCCGTGCCACCCCCACCCCGTGCCACCTCCACCCCGTGTCACCCCCACCCCACCCCGTGCCACCCCCACCCCGTGCCACCCCCACCCCGTGCCACCCCCACCCCGTGTCACCCCCACACCACCCCGTGCCACCCCCACCCCGTGTCACCCCCACCCCACCCCGTTGCCACCCCCACCCCGTGCCACCCCCCACCCCACCCCGTGCCACCCCCACCCCGTGTCACCCCCACCCCACCCCGTGCCACCCCCACCCCGTGCCACCCCCCACCCCGTGTCACCCCCACCCCACCCCGTGCCACCCCCCACCCCACCCCGTGCCACCCCCACCCCGTGCCACCTCCACCCCGTGTCACCCCCACCCCACCCCGTGCCACCCCCACCCCGTGCCACCCCCACCCCGTGTCACCCCCACCCCACCCCGTGCCACCTCCACCCCGTGCCACCCCCCACCCCGTGTCACCCCCACCCCACCCCGTGCCACCCCCCACCCCACCCCGTGCCACCCCCACCCCGTGCCACCTCCACCCCGTGTCACCCCCACCCCACCCCGTGCCACCCCCACCCCGTGCCACCCCCACCCCGTGCCACCCCCACCCCGTGTCACCCCCACCCCACCCCGTGCCACCCCCACCCCGTGCCACCCCCCACCCCGTGTCCACCCCCACCCCACCCCGTGCCACCCCCCACCCCACCCCGTGCCACCCCCACCCCGTGCCACTTCCACCCCGTGTCACCCCCACCCCACCCCGTGCCACCCCCACCCCGTGCCACCCCCACCCCGTGTCACCCCCACCCCACCCCGTGCCACCTCCACCCCGTGCCACCCCCCACCCCGTGTCACCCCCACCCCACCCCGTGCCACCCCCCACCCCACCCCGTGCCACCCCCACCGCCACCACCGTGTCCCCACCTCCACCCCGTGCCACCCCCCCACGTGCCACCCCCACCCCGTGCCACCCCCACCCCGTGCCACCCCCACCCCGTGCCACCCCCCACCCCACCCGTGCCACCACCACCCCTTGTCACCCCCACCCCCACCCCGTGCCACCCCCCACCCCGTGCCACCCCCCACCCCACCCCGTGCCACCCCCACCCCGTGTCACCCCACCCCACCCCGTGCCACCCCCACCCCGTGCCACCCCCCACCCCGTGTCACCCCCACCCCACCCCGTGCCACCCCCACCCCACCCCGTGCCACCCGCACCCCGTGCCACCTCCCCCCGTGTCACCACCCCCACCCCACCCCGTGCCACCCCCACCCCGTGCCACCCCCCACCCCGTGCCACCCCCCACCCCGTGCCACCCCCCACCCCACCCCGTGCCACCCCCACCCCGTGTCACCCCCACCCCACCCCGTACCACCCCCCACCCCGTGTCACCCCCACCCCACCCCGTGCCACCCCCACCCCCCCCCGTGCCACCCCCACCCCGTGCCACCTCCCCACCCCGTGCCACCCCCACCCCGTGCCACCTCCACCCCGTGTCACCCCCACCCCACCCCGTGCCACCCCCACCCCGTGCACCCCCACCCCTTGCCACCCCCACCCCGTGTCACCCCCACCCACCCCGTGCCACCCCCACCCCGTGTCACCCCCACCCACCCACCCCGTGCCACCACCCACCCCGTGCCACCCCCCACCCCACCCCGTGCCAACCCCCACCCCGTGTCACCCCCACCCCACCCCGTGCCACCCCCACCCCGTGCCACCCCCCACCCCGTGTCACCCCCACCCCACCCGTGCCACCCCCCACCCCACCCCGTGGCCACCCCCACCCCGTGCCACCTCCACCCCGTGTCACCCCCACCCCACCCCGTGCACCCCCACCCCGTGCCACCCCCACCCCGTTCACCCCCACCCACCCCGTGCCCACCTCCACCCCGTGCCACCCCCCACCCCGTGTCAACCCCCACCCCACCCCGTGCCACCCCCCACCCCACCCCGTGCACCCCCACCCGTGCCACCTCCACCCCGTGTCACCCCACCCCACCCCCACCCCGTGCCACCCCCACCCCGTGCCACCCCCACCCCGTGCCACCCCACCCCGTGCCACCCCCACCCCACCCCGTGCCACCCCCACCCCGTGTCACCCCCCACCCCCACCCCGTGCCACCCCCACCCCGTGCCACCCCCACCCCACCACCGTGCCACCCCCCACCCCACCCCCGTGCCACCCCCACCCCGTTGCCACTTCCACCCCGTGTCACCCCCACCCCACCCCGTGCCACCCCCACCCCGTGCCACCCCCACCCCGTGTCACCCCCACCCCACCCCGTGCCACCTCCACCCCGTGCCACCCCCCACCCCGTGTCACCCCCACCCCACCCCGTGCCACCCCCCCACCCCCACCCCGTGCCACCCCCCACCCCGTGCCACCTCCACCCCGTGTCACCCCCACCCCACCCCGTGCCACCCCCACCCCGTGCCACCCCCACCCCGTGCCACCCCACCCCGTGCCACCCCACCCCACCCCAGTGCCACCCCCACCCCGTGTCACCCCCACCCCACCCGTGCCACCCCCCACCCGTGCCACCCCCCACCCCACCCCGTGCCACCCCCACCCCGTGTCACCCCCACCCACCCCGTGCCACCCCCACCCCGTGCCACCCCCCACCCCGTGTCACCCCCACCCCACCCCGTGCCACCCCCCACCCCACCCCGTGCCACCCCGCACCCCGTGCCACCTCCACCCCGTGTCACCCCCACCCCACCCCGTGCCACCCCCCACCCCGTGCCACCCCCACCCCGTGCCACCCCCACCCCGTGCCACCCCCCACCCCACCCCGTGCCACCCCCACCCCGTGTCACCCCCACCCCACCCCGTGCCACCTCCACCCCGTGCCACCCCCACCCCACCCCGTGCCACCTCCACCCCGTGTCACCCCCACCCCACCCCGTGCCACCCCCCACCCCCACCCCGTGCCACCCCCACCCCGTGCCACCTCCACCCCGTGTCACCCCCACCCCACCCCGTGCCACCCCCACCCCGTGTCACCCCCACCCCACCCCGTGCCACCACCACCCCCGTGCCACCCCCACCCCACCCCGTGCCACCTCCACCCCGTGTCACCCCCACCCCACCCCGTGCCACCCCCCACCCCACCCCGTGCCACCCCCACCCCATGCCACCTCCACCCCGTGTCACCCCCACCCCACCCCGTGCCACCCCACCCCGTGCCCACCCCCACCCCGTGCCACCCCCACCCCGTGCCACCCCCACCCCACCCCGTGCCACCCCCACCCCCGTGTCACCCCCACCCCACCCCGTGCCACCTCCACCCCGTGCCACCCCCCACCCCACCCCGTGCCACCTCCACCCCGTGTCACCCCCACCCCACCCCGTGCCACCCCCACCCCGTGCCACCCCCCCACCCCACCCCCGTGCCACCCCCACCCCGTGTCACCCCCACCCCACCCCGTGCCACCTCCACCCCGTGTCACCCCCACCCCACCCCGTGCCACCCCCACCCCGTGCCACCCCCACCCCGTGTCACCCCCACCCCCACCCCGTGCCACCCCCCACCCCACCCCGTGCCACCCCCACCCCGTGCCACCCCCACCCCGTGCCACCCCCACCCCACCCCGTACCACCCCCACCCCGTGTCACCCCCACCCACCCCGTGCCACCCCCACCCCACCCCGTGCCACCCCCACCCCGTGCCACCCCCACCCCCGTGCCACCCCCACCCCGTGCCACCTCCACCCCGTGCCACCCCCACCCCGTGCCACCCCCACCCCGTGCCACCCCCCACCCCGTGTCACCCCCACCCCACCCCGTGCCACCCCCACCCCGTGTCACCCCCCACCCCACCCCGTGCACCCCCACCCCGTGCCACCCCCCCACCCCACCCCGTGCCACCCCCACCCCGTGTCACCCCCACCCCACCCCGTGCCACCCCCACCCCGTGCCAACCCCCCACCCCGTGTCACCCCCACCCCACCCCGTGCCACCCCCCACCCCACCCCGTGCCACCCCCACCCCGTGCCACCTCCACCCCGTGTCACCCCCACCCCACCCGTGCCACCCCCACCCCGTGCCACCCCCACCCCGTGCCACCCCCACCCCGTGCCACCCCCACCCCACCCCGTGCCACCCCCACCCCGTGTCACCCCCCACCCCACCCCGTGCCACCTCCACCCCGTGCCACCCCCACCCCACCCCGTGCCACCTCCACCCCGTGTCACCCCCACCCCACCCCGTGCCACCCCCACCCCGTGCCACCACCCACCCCACCCCGTGCCACCCCCACCCCGTGTCACCCCCACCCCACCCCGTGCCACCTCCACCCCGTGTCACCCCCACCCACCCCCGTGCCACCCCCACCCCGTGCCACCCCCCACCCCGTGTCACCTCCACCCCACCCCGTTGCCACCCCCCACCCCACCCCGTGCCACCCCCACCCCGTGCCACCCCCACCCCGTGCCACCCCCACCCCGTGCCACCCCCACCCCACCCCGTACCACCCCCACCCCGTGTCACCCCCACCCCACCCCGTGCCACCCCCACACCCACCCCGTGCCACCCCCACCCCGTGCCACCCCCACCCCGTGCCACCTCCACCCCGTGTCACCCCCACCACACCCCGTGCCACCCCCACCCCGTGCCACCCCCCACCCCACCCCGTGCCACCCCCACCCCGTGCCACCCCCACCCCGTGCCACCCCCCACCCCGTGTCACCCCCACCCCACCCCGTGCCACCCCCCACCCCCACCCCGTGCCACCCCCACCCCACCCCGTGCCACCCCCACCCCGTGCACCCCCACCCCACCCCGTGCCACCCCCACCCCGTGCCACCCCCCACCCCACCTCGTGCCACCCCCACCCCGTGCCACCCCCACCCCACCCCGTGCCACCCCCACCCCACCCCGTGCCACCCCCACCCCACCCCGTTGGGATGAAGCACTCCAGGAGGCCACGTGCTGCGTCTCGTAGGTTTCTCGTGCGGGGAGCGGCCATGTGAAGTGGGCGCATCGCCTGCCTATTCATTGTCTTAAACCAACGGGCAGTGTATGGCCGGCGAGGCACGACGCGTTGCTCTTGATACAAAATCTAAATGAAATAGGAGCGAAGCGAGGCAAGGGAGAGGAGGTGGCGGTAACGATGGATTCGGCGTCTTTAACAAACTAAACCGGGGGAAGCAGTGGAGGGCTGAGAGAAGTAAACAGCTGTTGGGAGGCATGGCAGATCGTGAAATAGGTGCTGCTCTCAAGGAGGATAACGAACGGTGCGGCCTGATGAAGAAATGGGGCCAGAGAAGCCACACGTGCCAAAGGCCGCGGTAATCACAAAGCAATCACTTCCCAAGGTTCCAGAATAATAGTAAAGAAATACAAATATAAATAAATATATAGCGAACACAATCTCTGCCTGCGGTATTTTAATTGCAGCAGCGTTAATTTACCGTGGAACCGAACGCCGCCGTTGTCGGTTCGCTATTTAATCATGACGCGGCGCGAGGATGTGCGGGGATGTAACAAACTAAAATAGTGTCGGAAGCAGAGAGATTTGAGCAATGAACACACGGCACGGTGTTAGCCGGGGGCTCGCCGCCCGCTCGTGTCGGCGTCCGTGGTAAGCGGCGTGTGGACTTCACGTCTTTGTCCCGGGGGGAGCTCAGCTGGAAACCACGCTCCGCTTCATGTGTCATTCAGCCCATCATTCCGGGGGGGTCGGAAAAACGACTACCACGTTCAGGAGAAGTCGCCAGTGGTTGTCGTTATGGAGAAAGTGTCCGCCGCCATAGGAATGTGGAACTTCCACCACTGGCTCTGCAGGTGGTGGAGAATGGCTTGACGAGCCCGTGTGAGCGACGCTGCATTGGTGGAGCAGAGCTACATCCAGCAGTGAATCAACACGACAAACGGATTAATTGTATCGTAATCACGCAGATTTGAAATAATATGAACTGGAAATGTCTGGATATGTTTTCAAACATTAAAATTGCCCGCGTGAAATTGTATTTTTACAGGATTGACTGGTAAAGAATCAATGTTTATCACGTTACATGAAACAGATAAGCAACAGGAACAATAAAAGCCTTGGCTCACTGCTCCTCAGCAAGAAATCACTCTGACTTTTAGGCTTTCGTGTGTCATGGGCACATTGTCCGCGCCTCCCTGGAGCGCTGGAAATTAAACTCGCTCCACCAATCAATGAATGGAGCCTTTGCTGCAGTGAGATTTGAATTGAGAGGCAGCCGGGTAGCTCAGAGGTCAAACGCTGAGCCAGGCACCACTGAGGCCCTGGGTTCGGATCCATGTTTCGGCCACTACCTGTGATTAAAACGGGGTTTCAAGTGTCGTCAGTTGATGGCATCAGACCCGTGACGAATGACCACTCCAACAAAAAACACCGACAATTCAATTTGGTTCTGCACTTAATGTGTCTAAACTCCAGCTCTAGAATTTAAAAAATATATATATATCGGTTTTGACCATCAGGCGATAAACATTTGTTCTCTGTGACATCATTGGTGGGAAAGTGCTGCCCTCTACTGTGCCGAACGGAGGTCATTTTACGGGGGTTGAGAGGTAGCTCTGTGACATCCGCTTCCGTGGGCCGTTCTCTAACACGAACGGTTGCACTCCCGCGTGAGAGTACCGATTGGAGTATTTGTTTCGTGGTGCCGATTGCTTACTCGGGATGGAAACTTCTTTTACGCTCATAACTCGGAACGTGGAGTGGCTAAGGGCAGCCTTCACGCGGGCCCACCGCTGCTCGGTGAGAAACCACGACCGTTGCCATCATCGACCCGGCCACCGAACATCCAAAACAACAATTCAATCCACCATGACGAGACCCCCATCTCCAGGGCCAAGCAACACGCTTGCAGATACGGGGACTGGGACCAGGATTCTCCAACTCAATAGCGAGGGACGTTCCCAGGCCGAGTGCGAGCATCTTACTGGAGCGTGACGTTTGAAGACGCACGGCACCCGACGCGCTCACGCCTCCCACAAAATGCGTGCGCGTCTCAAACAACCCACGGGCCTAGCCGCTGCCGTGTCCTTGGCTACAAAGTCACGACGAGAGCCACCACGCCACGGGCGTGTGTCTAAGGAGGTTAAAGGGACCCACCAGCGCAAACCAGCCTGGGATTGGAACATGTCGTCTGTTAACCTGAACACTTTAGGCGGAATTGCCGTAGTTCAATACATTTTTTCGTGACCGAACATTATTGTTACTCCGTTTACTTACGAATGTTGTCCTCGTTGGCCTTGTGGAATGAATGACAGATTCGTTGCAAGTAATTGTAATGGGATTTGAGGAAATAAAATATCTCGACGTTTCGGCCAACGTGTCTTCTTCAGGACAAAAGAAAGGGTCTCACTGGCTCGTAAACCTCAACTGCTCCTGCAGAAGGGTGGTGGCCCAAACCGTCGACAGCTCCATTTCCTCTCGGCGGCACAAAAAGACTGGGTAATGGTCTCTGGACGAATCCGTATCTCGGATGTGCGGTTTTATCCCCCCTGGGGACCCGACTACGAAGGCTGATTTAATGGCTGCTGATGGCAGCGTTTGTAATCTTCTGAGTTGCGGTATTAACGCAAAACAAGGCGCTTGGTTCTGATCGAAGACACCGCTTAGATTCGCTTTCAAAGCGACGGTGAAACATTGCGAGCGCTACGAGCACAAACAAACTAACAAAGATCGCCATTCCACTGTCACCGCCTGCACATTTCACCTTTGCTAACGGTCGCGCAGATTAAATAAATGGTGTGCACTTACACGAATATTAAAGCCTCATTAAGGCCCACTTCACGGGGTTATTCGCGGTTTTCTTAACGGCCCCTCTGAGTTATGCGCGTGACCTTTGAACACGTCTATCACGCGCGATTCACCGTTTACTAAAATAATAAATACGGAGCCCACCGATGCGCCGGTGTTGACAAGGGCCGTGTTTTCTGCTGCCACGATGTGTACCGTGCACCGACAGCCAAGTGTGTACGAGTTACACATTATCCGCTGGCCGTCGTTGTAACACGAGCGTACATTGGCTACATTGTGTTTAGTATGGCAATGCGAACTTATTAGAAAACTGGATAGTCACATTCCATAGTTCATGCAATATTTGTTGACACGTGTTTTGTGTACTCCTTTGAAAGTCTCATTTGTGTGTTTATTTACCTTCCCCTCCCCCCGTGCCCCTTTCCCTCCACAAGATCATTCCAGGTGTGCTGCCAGCGGCTTGGCATGGGACGAGGACGCCTCCATCAAGGAAGCTTTCGCAGCGAGCAGCGCGTCACCCTGCGTGAGACGGAACGGCCGCAGAAGTAGAAGTGACGGAGCTACGTCTCACCTCGCGAGGGTGACAACCTCGTGCACGTCGTGGCCCTGCAACTGAGTGTCCGTCACACGTCAATTCATCCGAAATCATTTAGTTGCCCGAGCTAAAGTTTATATAACTTAATTGAAAACTCCTCATTAATGTGATGGGGTGGGTTTTTGTGTACGTGTGTGTAGTCATTTGTAACCGAGCAGAACCCGGTCTGGTTACAGGCGGCGACTGCAACCATGATTCGAATCCCGGATCTCAGCGGTGGCGGCTCAGCGCGTATGCCTCACGAGCCACACAGATAACCTCACGTGGCATAACCCTCCTAATAATACAAATAATAATAGTAATACCAAGAAGAGACGGAACGACGCAAGACCTGGTTCGCGGACTCCTCGGCACGTGGCTGTGCGCGGAGTGTATTGATTGTTGACGGTGGCATGTCGACAACAGGTCGGCAGGTACTAACCCCATTACTAGAACAGGCCACCTGCGACACGCACACAGGGTCGCACCACTTCACAGAACAGGCCACCTGCGACACGCACGCTGCAGCGCATTGAGACAATGCGGTGCGACACAGGGTCGCACCACTTCACATGTGGCCTGGGCCATTCACACTGCACCTAGCGCCCTGCTGTATACATGTACAGGATGTTGATCTTCCTTCCCACCGTACGTAGCCACCTGAACCGATGATCAATTCACCGCTGGATGAGGGCCTGCCCAAGCCGTCGCCATCTCTCACAAGCCTGCCGATCCTGCACGCGAGCTGATTTCATCGCTCAATCTCTTCGGTGGACTCCCCCTTGGATGCGTCCCGTCCCTCGGCTGCCACTCCGCTACTACCCTTGGCCGCCAAACACCGTCCCTCCTGGCCGCGACGCGTCCTGCCCATGCCTCACTCACTTTTCTGAACACTTCTCTAAGCCACGTGTTCCTCTCTCTCTGTGTCTCTCAATATAATTCCGAGCACGACTTTGTACTGCTTTGCAGCCCGCGCGCCCACGGCAGGCAGTTACATTACAATTGTGCTCCAGCTCAGATTATACAGCGTCCAGATGCGAAAGCACATCTCTGGATGCCTCACGGAAACGGTGTGCGTATGCATTTTATAGAGGCAGTCAAGAGTCTATGGGTCTCGGTGTGAGTCTATGGGTGTCTGTATGAACACATGAGTGTCTATTTGAGTCCATGAATGTCTGTGAACACATGGGTTTCTACGTGAGTCTGTGGGTGTCTGTGTGAACACATGAGTGTCTATTTGAGTCCATGAATGTCTGTGAACATATGGGTTTCTACGTGAGTCTGTGGGTGTCTGTGTGAACACATGGGTCTCTATGTGAGTCGATGGGTGTCTGTGTGAACACACGGGTCTCTATGTGAGTCGATGGGTGTCTGTGTGAACACACGGGTCTCTATGTGAGTCGATGGGTGTCTGTGTGAACACATGGGTCTCTATGTGAGTCGATGGGTGTCTGTGTGAACACACGGGTCTCTATGTGAGTCGATGGGTGTCTGTGTGAACACACGGGTCTCTATGTGAGTCGATGGGTGTCTGTGTGAACACACGGGTCTACATGTGAGTCGATGGGTGTCTGTGTGAACACACGGGTCTCTATGTGAGTCTATGGGTGTCTGTGTGAACACACGGGTCTCTATGTGAGTCGATGGGTGTCTGTATGAACACATGAGTGTCTATGTGAGTCTATGGGTGTCTGTGTGAACACATGAGTGTCTATGTTAGTCCATGAATGTCTGTGAAAACACCGGTCTCTATGTCAGTCTATGGGTGTCTGTATGAACACATGAGTGTCTATGTGAGTCTATGGGTGTCTGTGTGAACACACGTGTCTCTATGTAGGTCTGTCCGTCTCTATACAGCGCGATGTGGATCTATATGCCGACTAAATCCTGCACACTTAACATGCAACCCAGAGGTCCCTGTGGCGATCTCCTGGCGCGGCAGTTTCTTAAATCCTCCCCTCCCCCACCAACGCCTCTGGCCTCCCGTCAGTCCTCGTGGGTAACGCCACATGGTGGATCGGGGTGGTTCTGTGGTGGTGGGGAAAAGTGTGGGTACTCCTGCATCCTCCATGACGTTCGACCAGCATGGAAGAGTAGGCCAAATACTATAGAGAGCTTTCTAGGGCTCTCTATAGTGGAGGCCCCTTCCATCAGCAGTGGAGTGAGCAAGCAATTGCAGGCCTGCACCTTAACCTTTTAGAGAACGCGTTTTGTTTTCAAAGTGGTTTAACTGTTTGGGAAACGCGAAGTAACTTTTGTCGCCATGGGCCACACAGTGGCAGCATTTCCCAGCGAGAAGGGGGCCGAGTCAAAGCTGCAATCCGCACGGCGACGAAGCAGCGGCGGCGGCTCCTGCTGCCGCTGCTGCTGCTCCTGCTGCTGCTGCTCCTGCTGCTGCACCTGCTGCTGCTGCTGCTCCTGCTGCTGCTGCCACCTTGGCAGCGGTGCCCAACACCCAACACGTTCCTTGTCAACAAATGGAAAACTTTATATATATAGATAACAAGCGACGTTTCGGGCAATTATCCCTTTTCATAGCACACGTGCTCCGACGCTTGTGGTAGTGAAACTGGGCGTCGTACATGTGCATTGTTGTTGTTAGATGTTTTTTTTTATTTCTGAAGCTTGATTTCAAGGCGGTGTTACACACATCCGCAGACTGTACGGGAGACAAGGTGGAGGTATCGATCGGGACGGGATTGAGTTCGAAGCGCTCGAGACGAGAGGCTCCGACCGCGACTCGGCAAACCACCGCGGGTCGCCGGCACAAAGTCGCCCCCGTGCCGCTCGGAACAACCGCAGCGCCGTGGAGGTCACGTGGCCATTACGCGGCTACCCCGCGCATTCCCTTCCTTCCAACGCGTGGCAAACTGATTTTTTTATTTTCTACCCACGTGACTTTACCGAAAGAGCCAAAGAGTATGGATTCCTGCAGTCACGAAAGCTTAAAATCAAGACTGACAATGACCGCCTCCAGGAACTCGTTGGTTTCGCTGTTGTGGTTTATAACCGCGTCCAGCGACAAAGAGGTTTAAAAACACATTTCCAGAATTTGTTTTATGCGCAGCTAAGTGCGAGATCGTCAACACACAATGGGGGTGCTTCACGTCTCGACAGAAAGCCGGGTTCCCACTGCCGGATTAAGGGGGTCTTGGGGTTCCCATGCACCTGGCCTCTGAAGGGGTCCTGAGCTGAAGGGCTGGCGTTGGGGGTGGGGGGTGGAGTGGGGGTAAGCGGGACATTCTTCTCAGGGCCCAAAACACCAGAAGGGCTAACCAAAAACACACCGGATGTACTAATAAAAACACACACTACATGTTTCATGCTTTCCAACAACAGTTGAAAGCGTTCGTGCACCCGCTCGGTCTGTCTCTCTGTAACGCGAAGTCATGATAATCGTCAAGCTTCTCCAGTTTAATTTAAACTCGAGTGTAAAGTTAGCTGTCTTGCTATTCGGGACTGACCCTAGAGAAAACCGGTCCAATTGGTCGTCAAAGGGTCGTCACCCAAACCTTGGCGATAAAATCTCTCTCAGGATCAGCCTTTTCGGGGCCAGCCACGTGCTCGCCTCGCTTCCCTGTGACGTCATTGCGCGTGACGTCATCTCGCGACGTCTGCGGAGTCGCTTGGCAGGGGAGTGCTGCCGCATTGGGATGTTTGCCCACGTCCGTGAGCGATGAGTTGGTTTCGTGTGGGAAAAACCCGTAAAACCAAAAGAAACCCCAGGCCGCACTGCCCTATGAAGAGGAGGAGACACTTAGCCCCATCATATCGCAGACCCCCATCCCTACAACACCTGGCAAGCCCTTGGAGTTGCTCATCCAAGTCCTTATCCAGGCTCTGAAACCCGCTTAGCTGCCAATGTTCGATGTGATTGCGCGTGGTTAGGACGATTTGGCCCTAATATCGAGCGATAAACGTCGTAAAATAGGGAAATAAATCACGTGGTTGTCCCCAGCTTTTAAACTGGCAGGTCAAATTCATGGTAAAATAAATGAACGTGAAAAGTGCTGAATGTGGCGGATCTTTTTTTCATGGAACGCGCAGCCGTTTGAACGGCGTACGTCGAACAATGGACGGGGAGTCTAAATGGAAATGAGGCCTGGCGCTATCTGAGAGCCGGCCAAGCGTCGGCATCACCGAGGCCCGCGTCGTTCCGCAATGAACATAATTGCGAGTGAGTGGGGAAAAGGGCACACAAATAGCTTAATATGTAAATAAATCACATCACGGTGGGAGTCCATTTTTGTTTTCTCCATTCGGTAGGAATTGTATTCCATTCATGCTCTACACTTGCACAAGGGACGCTGTCGTGCAGTGTGTGATGGTTGGCGCACTGGACTAACGTTGGATCTGCAAGGCAAAGGTCACCGGTTAGATTATTCTATCTCCCGGCACGGCAGCTGGAACAACGTGTGCAAGTGTCTCGCGTGTGTTAAACTCGCGCGAGTTAAACTCACAAGTCCACTCCGCGGCGTGAACGGATTTACCACATAGAGTGTCAATATATTTACCACAGAGAGTGTCAGTAGATTTACCACAGAGAGTGTCAATATATTTACCACAGAGAGTGTCAGTAGATTTACCACAGAGAGTGTCAGTAGATTTACCACAGAGAGTGTCAGTAGATTTACCACAGAGAGTCTATCCCAGACGTCTCTGGCCCCCAAGGTGGAATAGGAAGCCAGATGCCTTCTGGGAGGAGGGCTCTTTCGTGGCACTCTATTAGGTAAATACAAGAATTATTGTTATTATTTGAAGCTTTCCTGGATAAATACATTACATGGATTATTTTTTAACATTAGACTGATGGCGTTAAAACTTACACTATGCGTCTCACTTTGGCCAGACTTCTCCATGTAAATAAATTATATGATAATATTGAATAAGTATAACTCAGGCCGGGTGGATGTCGCACTCAGGACCACTGCGAGACTTTCATGAATACATTGTACTGCGATCATTACTAATAATAACGACATTAACAGTATTACTCATTATACCGCGAGAGAGCTAAAAACTACACGAAACTTACGCCGGATCACCACGCTCGATCGCACACCCTAAACACTGTCTGCCTTCTTGGTTCTTTCGGTAAAGTCACGTAGAAGGAAAATAATAAAATAATAAAAATAAAACTGAATAAAATAATTCTCACGACGTTTCGGCCACAACGCAAGCAGCCGTCCTCAGGCTGCTTGCGTTGTGGCCGAAACGTCGTGAGAATTATCTTATTTTATTATGTTTTATTTTTATTATTTTATTATTTTACTTCTACGTGACTTTACCGAAAGAACCAAGAAGATGAATCCCTGCAGTCACGAAAGCTTTAAATCGAAACTGTACGCCTTTTCACATGTCTCCACTGCCGGCCCCGATTCACATGCAAATGAAGTTGCTTCCTAATGACAAGGATGATGTCGCTTCCTAATGACAAGGATGACGTCGCTTCCTAATGACAAGGATGACGTCGTTCCACGGAGAGAGGAGGGCTCGCGACGCCAACGTCGAGGGAGGGAGGCCGCTGGAGCAGCACGCGGAGCGCCGTTCACAGCCATCGCTGCGTCACAAGGTTCACCGGAAGTAGACGTCACCGTTCGTGCCCGCCACCACCATCGCCACCGCCACCGCATACACGTGTATTCTCACGTGTATCCTCACGTATCCTCAGCAGGCTTTACATTCAAGTCGGGGGAGGGAAGATGAAATATATGGTATGTGTGTGTGTTAATTTCTCACGGGCGGTGTAGCACGATTACGTAGCAAAAGTCTTGCTTGGTAAGAAACAAACCCGCGCAGCTCCCTGTGGGACCAGGCAAGGACGTTGACAGAGACACCGCGCGTGATGCGTACGCAGAGACGGAGGTGGTGGTGGTGGTGATGGTGGTGGTGATGGTGGTGATGGTGGTGGTGGTGATGGTGGTGCTACACGTGGCTGCCTGTCGTGATCCAGCGCTGTGGAAGCAGCAGCGAGGGTTGTTGGATCACACGCAGATCGCGTGAAACTCCCCTCTACCTTGGCCAGGAGAAGGCGGTAAAAGAAATGCGGACTCCCACCTGTTCCATCTGTACGGGATAGAGTGTTGCCCCCTCGCATGCGTGGGAGTTTTTCTCCAGGTGCTCCGGTTTCCTCCCTAGTGTCTAAACACTCATTTGTTGGCGAGCCACGGTAATGACTTTCCCCTCGACGCCCACGGAACGGGAGTTTCACAGCAACATTTGTCTGCAGTGATCCACCGACACTCGCTGCTGCTGCTGCCTCCACAGCAGCGTTGGATGACGGGCCCCGTGCAGTGCAGAGGGCACCGGTTATTGCGTCTGAATGTCGAAATTTGCTGCTCTGAAAACCATCCGCGATGAGCGTGAGCAGACTGAGAAATACAAACATCGGGGAAGCAGCGAGGAGTGTGCACGTTCTGTAACCACCCAACAAAAGCATTCGGTGCGAATTAATCTTAACTTAGAGTGCAATCGCAAGTTTAAAACTTTAGCACTGACCTTGCAAAACGTAAGCAGTTCTTGTATATGAAACTTTCACGTCCGAATGAGGGGCCCTGCCATTGGCAGCGGTGACGAAACACAGCGCGAGACGCAAACCTCGACACATCCAGCGCTCTCCCCCGCCTCATCGTGCGAGAATCTTACTGTGCGGTGGGCTGACGTTTTGGGCAATAGCCCTTCGTCAGGGCAGAGAGGGAGAGCGAGCGAGGAAATTGACCGGCCTCTAGTTGTAGTTCGTCACTGGACACTGTGGGAGTCCTGGGAGAAATTGGCTCGCTTCTTGTTATTGTGACGTTGCCAAGCGAACAAAGTTTCGTGTTGATGGGAGAGAGAACGTCCTCAAGAGTGGACGCCAAGAAGTAGCATGCGCAGCAGAGGGTGAGCCATGGGTGTCTGTTGGTGCTTGTCCACCAGAGGTCGCCGGGCCGATCTCCCGGCGCGGCAGTTTAAACAATGGGGCCCAGTTTCTTACCCCCCTCCCCCCTTCCCAACGCCTCTGCCCAGCCAGCCGTGTGAATGCGAAACACGTTCAACACAGTCAGCTAATCGTGTAGTGGGGTAAAGTGTGGGTACACTCGTTCACCTTATTCGAGACGTCTGGGTCAGCGTGGAAGAGTAGGCCAAACACCCTCGAGCGGAGGGGCTCTCGGGAGCCATTTCTGGTGGAGGCCACTTCCGGCAACAGTGGCGCGAGCTGGCTATTGCATGGCTGCGCCTTTACGATTCTACGAACGTCTGTCGGACGGTCGGGTTAATACAGGGGGGGCGAGTGTCTGTGTGATGATTGCTTTCGTACACCTTGACCTGGTGCTCGTGTGTAGATAGCCTCCCCTTGCTGTGACCCAGATGACCGAAGTCACCTGCACCTCACGCATCCCAGCGGGCACTTCATGAGAGATTGGACCAGGGATAGTGTGTAGGTGTGTGTAGGGGTGTAGGTGTGTGTGTGTGTAGGTGTGTAGGTGTGTGTGTGTGTGTGTAATGCGGTAGCGTGGGGAGCGATAGTGTAGCGGTTAGCACGCTGCGCTATGAACCCGGCGACACGAGTTCAATTCCCGCTCACGGCCAACACCAGTGACGATTATCTGCACCGGTCCCGAGCCTCCCCTAGGTCGACTCAACCTCAAATGAGTACCTGGTGAGGTGTGTAAACATTGCCACTAGGGAGACAAAGGCGGTCGGGCGTGGTGCTGGCCACCCACCGCCTCGTGTACCGTTCCAGCCTTCATAGGTGCTCGCTAACAGCACTTGCCTCTACAGTCTGTTAAGGCTACATGGGGGATCTTTGTCTTTTGGAGCGGTAGCGTAGCGGCTAGCGCGCCGTGCTACAAACCCAGCAACGCGAGTTCGATTCTCGCTCACGGCCACACCAGTGACGATTATCTGAACCCGTCCTGGGCCTCGCCGAGGTCCATTCAGCCTCAAATGAGTGCCAGGTGCGTTGTGTAAACATCGCCACTATGGAGACAAAGGCGGCCGGGCGTGGTGCTGGCCACACACCCTCTTCATAGGTGCTCCTCACTAATCACTAACACCACTTGCCCCAACAGTCTGTTGAGGCTGTACGGGGGATCTTTGTGTTTGTGTCTCCGTGGGGAGCAGTAGCAGAGTGGTTCGCGCGCTGCTCTACAATGTTGAGATCACAAACGGTTAACTGCACAGGAGTGTCGAGTAGATTCCCGATGGTGGCAGGTGGGCGGCTGTCGGAAGTATGGCGCTTTTTAAAAAGGGCCCCTCCATCAATAAAGCAAACACAAGCGACGTAGCTTCTCTAACATCTGGTATCCATACAATAACGGAGACAACGTGCGGGGGGACACTGCTGCGTTGGCAGTGGCGCATGAACACAAACAACAACACAACAACAACAACAAAACAACAACACAACAACACAACAACAAAACAACAACAAAACAACAACACAACACACACAACGCGTTCGTGAATAACACCGCGGTCCTAAAATGGCCCTTCTCTTTTCATTGCAGGGAGATCAAGCCGTATCTGATTCACTGAACGTTTCATAAGCCGGTCCTCGCTGCTGCTGCTGTGGATTTTCCCCGGTATAAATGTGCCGCGTGCTTTCTGATCTAAATTCATGGCTTTCTGCGCCTTATTTGACTAAGCACCCCTCATGTGTTTGAGCATTCAACGGAACACTGCGGCCAGAATTGTTTGGTGCGATTGTGAATCAGGTAATAACAAAAAAAGGAATTTTTTTCTTTTAATGTACTTCCCAAAATGAGAAAGAATATATATTCCATCCATTGCGTTATTTCCCTGGATGGGCTAGACATTGATTAAATTAAACCTTATTCTCCCCCGTGTTTTCAAATATTCATTACACAAATACAGTGCGCGGCACCACTTTTTGTAAATGCGCAGAGTTTCTCGGCTGCAGGGACGGCGAGCGAGCGAAAGGCCGCGGGTTCAAGTGCTGCATGAAGGTCGACTCAACCCATCATCCTTGCCGGGGTCGATACATTCCAGTACCAATTTGTGGGGAGGTCAACAGCGGTTGTCCTACGGATAGACTCACCCCCTTCATAGGAATGTGGAACTTCGACTGCCCGATACAGTGCTTTAAACTAGAGATGAGTGCCAATGCATCAATGCTCATTTGTGGAGGGAATCGCTTTGACCTTTTGAACTGCAACAACAACAACAATAATAATTTACAGTTCCTGTTGATACAATGCTGGCTGAAGGCTTCCCCACATGCCGTGTCAGTCACGGGAGTTATTTGACGGCACTTCACCACGCTAGTTCGTGCGGGTTGGTGAAGACAGCACAGAAGTCGGAGCCTATCGGTGCATCCGTCACAATGGCGTTCCCTGCACCCCCCCCCCCCCCTCCGAGTCACACAGCGCGTTGCTGCTGCACCCCCACGGGCGTTGCGAGGAGTGTGGGGCACCACTACCGGTCCGTGCGTCACTCGCCGTGTCACGGATGTTAGCCGTGGCCCGGAGCGGAACTTCATTCTCCGGGATTTATAGCGCGACGCGCTAACCACTGCGCCACTGCTCCTCCCCAATCGCAACCTGAAACGTACACTTTCTACATGTCAATTGTTTTAAGTGAACAAGTGGCGGCTTGCTAAGTATGGTGAATCAGAACAAGTATGATGGTCTTAAATTTAAAAGGTTAGAATGCCACTTTGTGGCTTCTACTAATCGACTTTGCAGAATGATTTTTTTTTTGCATTATCCTCTTCTAGCGATGGCAAGTAACGGCATCAGGAGGCAATCATCGACATTCAAGGACAAATACCATCTGAAGGCCACTTACCATTGCCCAGCGCGCCTTTCAAAAGCCCTCACTCGCCACTCGGAACGGTGAAATTAGTCCAGCAATGCGGCCACTCCTTGGCAGAAACCGCCGTCATAAATTATCTTGGCTTTTTTTTTGTAGCGATTATTTTTTTTGTTTTCCTTTCTTTTTCTAGAAATCTCCCAAAAAAAAATGTCGCACGAGCAACGTCGCCACGCACCACGAACAAAACACGGGACTTGGGCTCTGTGGATCCGGCCAGGGTCAATCCGGCTGGGTGGCTGGGGGATTTTGAGCTGCATTCACAACACGTGATGCCAATCCCCTTCACCCCGCCCCCATCTTCTCCCAACCCCCCTCTGCCCCCGTCTTCTCCCAACCCCCCTCTGCCCCCGTCTTGCCCTCTGCTATTCAAACGAAGCACAGTCCGTTAGGAGGAGGAAGAGGAGGAGATGGGGGTGGGGGTGAAGAAGCGATTCCATTAATAACTCGCTCCGCATTCACTGCTCACTGCCCCACGACATCACCATGGGCTAGAGAGGGCGGGGAGGGACGGTCGAGGGGGCGTGGGGGAGGGGGGCGAGTGACCGTGGGTTGCTCCACACATCCCATTCATTCCACCAAGATGTGCTATTATGGAATGCAAAGAACGGAAAGTTAAAAAGGCGACAACAACGACGGCGGGCAGAGCGTCACGAGTTGGCGTGAGAGGGGAGAAGCTTGGGGAGGATGGGTAGGGGGCCGCGGCCCCGATTGGGGGGCTCCCAGGGTCCGGCTGAGCGCGCTCTGCGAGGCTCACCCGGTGCCTTGCCAGCGCCGAGGAGGGGAGTTCGTGCAGTGCCGGCGCTGCTTCTGTTGCAGTCAAGCATAATTAACTACGGTGCGTGACTGACATTGTAATTCCGTTTCCCAGGGTTGTTTTCTCTCTCGCTCGCTCCTTCTCTCTCTCTCTCCTCCGTTGCTGCCCCCCCCCTCTCTCTCTCTTTGTGCTGTGCTTCCACCCAACTCGAATAGAGCGGGGGGGGCTAGGGTTTAAGGTGCGTGTGCGTGTCGCCCTGCCCGCCTCAATAGGCGCTCGCTAACAGCGGGGGATGTACTTGTCCGTGTTGATTGTGTCCACGGGGAGCAGGGAGCGGTTGTTCGCGCACTGCACTTCAAACTTGGTGGTCCAGGTTCAATTCGCGGCCGCGGTCACCACCAGCGGCGGCTCATGTCTTGAGTCAACTCGCGGCCCGCCTCTCCAGGTCGACGCAGCCTTAAATAACGAGGAGCTCCCGCGATGGCGTGCAAACAGTAGCGCCGGCGAGAGACAAAGGCGGCCAGGAGTGGTTGTGCCCCCCCCCCCCCACCAGAGAGGTGCTGCTCGCTCCCAGCACGTGCCCCCCCCCCCCCCCCCATGAGGCTGCGTGGGCTACACGCGGGACGACGTCGTCGTCGTGGTCTTTGTGTCCTCCTTGCGGACTCGTGCTGGGAGCAGACTGCACTACGGGCGCAGGCAAGCCCTGTCGCAGCGTCACCTTGTTTCAGTGGACTGGGGGGGGGTACACACAAACCACTTAGGGGGGCACCACGACGACACCGTCAGTGTTCAACGAAACGTTAAACAAACGTTGGGCGGCGTACGGACAAAACACGGTGCGTTCAGCCCCCCCCCCCCCCCGTGTGTGTGCGAGGCGCCACCGCCACTCCACGTGTATGTGCGTTGTATGTATGTTGTATGTACGTGACATGTGTTGTATGTAATTGTATGTATGTTATATGTATATTGTATGTACGTTGTATGTATGTTGTATGTATGTTGTATGTATATTGTATGTATATTGTATGTTGTATGTATGTTGTATGTATATTGTATGTATGTTGTATGTATGTTGTATGTTATTGTATGTATGTTGTATGTATGTTGTATGTATGTTGTATGTATGTTATATGTATATTGTATGTACGTTGTATGTATGTTGTATGTATGTTGTATGTATGTTGTATGTATGTTTTGTATGTTGTATGTATATTGTATGTATGTTGTATGTATTGTATGTACGTTGTATGTATATTGTATGTATGTTGTATGTATGTTGTATGTATGTTATGTACGTTGTGGGGAAGGGACAACTCCCTCCGTCTATCGTGCGCAGCATCCCAGCAGTCGCCTCCGTCTTCAATGCCACTTTATTGGGGGGGCAGGAGAGGAGGGGGGGGGTACACCTTCAGCAGGGGCAGCTGAGCCCCCCACACCCACGCTGCGTGTAGGAAGCGGTTGCCATCTGTCCCGGTTTCCTCGGGATCATCCTTTTGCGAGGAGGCAGCAGCCGCTGTCACGTGACACCTGTCGATCTTCCCCGGGACATTGTGAGTCTCGGTCTTCCAGTTGCGTGGTAATAACAACAATAACAACAACAACACACCCACCATGCACCACTGGAGACAATTCATTACACGCAGCCCCCTCTCTGCCCTGTGAGATAGTCTTCCTCTTGTTGCCACGATGTCTCCCCGTGTTTTGTATTTCGGAGAGGGGCCACCCTCGAGGCTGATGATGATGATGATGGAACTCCCATCAGCTGCTTCATGATAACGACAAGAAGACGAATCATAATAAGAGTGCAGAACATTGCTAATTGCTGCTGAGATTCATCATGTTGGGCTTGTGACGTACCTCAATCAGCCTGTGACGTACCTGAGTGAGCCCGTGACGTAGCTGAGTGAGCCTGTAACGTCACCTGAGTGAGCCCGTGACGAACCTGAGTGAGCCTGAGACGTACTTGAATCAGCCTGTGACGTACCTGAGTGAGTCTGTGACGTCACCTGAGTGAGCCCGTGACGTCACCTGAGTGAGCCCGTGACGTGCCTGTGTGAGCCTGTGACGTCACCTGAGTGAGCCTGTGACGTACCTGAATCAGCCTGTACGAATCGCCTCAACCAGAATCGTCGTGCTCAGCCAATGAGTGGCCCACGGGCACCGCTTTCGCGAGCGACGAAATAAGCGGCACGAGCACTTTACGAGCGCGCAG
>NC_083835.1:0-417500 GCF_015708825.2 Lethenteron reissneri
AACCGACTGATGAAGACAAAGAGATTAGAGAAACACATTTGTATATATGTGACACGGAAAGGGTATCAACAAAAGACAAACAAAACTGTTCTATGTTTCCAGGGAGGTGGGGGGGGCTCCAGTAACTCAGCACTGGAAAGGAGCTCACAGGGAAACTCACGCGACCCTCTTCGAGCCACCCGACACCAGAGGGAGTTGTGCGCGTGCCATCACGTGAAACGCATAAGGCGGCTGGATAATATAATCAACACTCGCCATATTCCGGTGAAAGGTCACGGAGCCCACCATAGTATGACGCAAGAGTTCACTCCCCTGTACAAGGGGGTCGATAGTGGCGTCTGTGTACACATTGTACAGCTTCAGCCAGGATGCCAACACGTTCAGCCTTTGCACATTCCATCCACACGACACCGAACTTTTCCATTAATAAACAAAGTAGTTGCGAATTAACATCATGGTTGGGGGTTAATTCAACCCATCATCCTTCTGGGATCAATCAAATTAGTTCGTTTTCTTGGACAAGTCAACAGTGGTTGTCCTATGGAGCGACATTCCCTGCCACATGAATGATGATTTTCCACTACTGTCCCAGGACTAAAAACTGATGAGCACTGCACCAATGCAAATTTAATCGGGAAATAACTTTGCGTATTTAAGCCAAGTAATATGTTGTGTCGAAAGTGTTCATATGGTCGAAACACTCGTATACGTAAATGTAAGCCGGGGTGCAGTGAAAAAGCCACTGTGTATTTGTCTTGATTTTAAGCTTTCGTGACTGCAGGAATCCATACTCTTTGGTTCTTTCGGTAAAGTTACGTAGGTAGAAAACATATCACCTTCCGGGCGCAACACAAGCGTCCGTCATCCGGTGGTTTATTTTACACCTACGTGACTTTACCGAAAGAACCAAAGAGTTAGTTTATTTGTCATTTAAATGTTGATTTAACGTACTGTGCATCACAGCATAATCGCCTTCAAAGCAAGAAATGTGATGCAGTAGCAATCCGTCTACTGTGGAAGCCTCACAGACGTACAGTCAATTAAGCCTTCAGAGCCGGGATTAGGCAGCTCAAGTTAGAAACATTCTTTACAAGTTTGTGCCACCAATAATCCGTGTGACACGGCGTAACCACGGCAAGCTCAGCCCGGTGCCCTCCCCAGGGCTTGAACTCACTGCCACGGGTCGAGTGCAGCCCTCTGCGCCACTGAGTCACCCAACACATGAAGAAATGCCGATCGACTTGCTGCAGAAGAGAATGTGGTGATGTTAACAATTGCCTTGCAAGTACGAACACCTTTAAAGTTATTAGTGTTCTAAGATAACTATACGTTTTCATTGAAACTGCAACGACTGCATCAGTGTGGGTTTCGACTCACGGCAGTGAACCCATATCCCAAACACTCTCAGCTCCCATTACTTGGACATCTGTGGAGCAAAAGCTTCATAGCTCATCAGATTCCTCCAGTCTAAATAAATATTCTAATTCTGACCTCTGTCAATCGTATTGCTATTACAAGTCACATTGTGTGAGATATACACACAAGGCAGTTCCTACGGGAAACGACTCGCAGTGGCCGCGCTGAGATATGCATGGGAGTCCGTAGACCAGGAGAGACCGGTTCCACCTGGGGTGGAAACATTAGTAGCAACTACCAACTCCTTTACATGGTCAGTAAGTTATGCAGTATGTGACTGAATTAGTCGCCTGATTGAAGTTACGTAAATAACTGTTAATGGCCGCTTAGAGAAGCACCACGCACCAGCCAATGTTAACTCGCTTCAAGGGAATGGTTGCACACGCGACAACAAAGGGGCGATCTGGGAAAGAAAGAAAACTCAACCACCAATTCAACACGAGACCCAGCGCGGCTCCGCTGCAGCACTTGGCAATCCACATTCGACAGGGTTTACTTCATTGTTTCCGCCTCCCCGACTCACGATTTATTTCGTGAAACGGAACGCTCAGCAAAGCCCGACTTTCTGGACAATATTTGATGAATATTCTAGGACACTCGTTAAATTCAGCAAACTAAAATTGACGCAGTAAACAAGACGCGCAGCGGACGCGTGGTCACAGGCGCATTACCAACAACAACAACAACAGACAACACCAACAAAAGAGTTCGCGTCGTGAGCAGTGCAGACGATGGGGAAAGCAGCAGTGGCAGTGTGGAGGAGGGTCGGGAGTGGGCAGTGCGGAGTGGACGGAAAGCGCGCGTATAGGGGGAAGTTGCCGAGCGCGGAGAGTTGCCGAGCCCGCACACGAGGGTCTCTTCTCACCCGAGTGCGCGATGAGCACGAGGAGGAAGAGGAGGCCGAGGCCCGCGGTCGCCGTGGTCGCCGTGGTCGCCATGTCTCCGTCTCAGCTGTTTCTGCTCGTGACTCCCCCACTTCCGCCTCACGCTCAGGACAGCACGTGACCGGTGATGGGCGGGGCTGATTGGCGCCCACAGCCACGTGCGACGCTTTAAACGGGCGGGAAAGCCGTACCACGTGACGCCGGATAACGAACTTCATTGGTTGAGCGCGCCAAGGCGGGGTGACTCGTTGGTATTTATGGGGGTCACGTGATACGGCGGGGAGGGAGGTCTCGTGACCGTGCGCGTGATCGACTCGGGATCACGTGGGAGTTGATCAGAGGTCGCAATCGGGTTTCTGATACCCGTACCCCACCCGATACCCGGCTACCCGGCCGGGTATCGGGTACCCGTTTGCGACCCTGGTGCGGCCGGGTACGGGTAAGGAATCAAAACCCGTTTGCGACCTCTGGAGTTGATGCTTCACACACGAAGACGGCCCCCGTATCGCCCGAGATGACTGATGGGACAAGGTTCTCTGAGTTGTACACTTCGGCGGGCAGGGCACACACGACGGCCGGGCGTGGTGTTGGACATCCCCACATCCCTGATTGTCATGCCAGCCTTCATATTCTTAGCCAAATTAGCTGCATCATGCAGCTAATTCGGCTGTGACGGTCCCACCTGATGACGGAGACTTGTGTTGCCTCCGAAACGTCGTGATTTTTTGTTTTATTTTATTTTCATTAATTTTGATGTTTTACCTACGTGACTTTACCGAAAAAACCTAAGAATATGAATCCTTGCACTCACGAAAGCTTCAAATCTAGAATTAATGCCAGCCTTCATTCGTGCTTTATACTGTTTTTCTATTCGCGTGTTTTGTATATAACTGTTAAATATGCAATACAATAATAGGGGTTTCCCCCTTTTTTCTGGCAACAAAACTGAAACATTTTACAAGGATTCATCTCTGCATTAACCACAATACTTGCAGTCAAAATGCAAACAAAAACACTAATATATGCATTGTCCTTGAAACTGATTGGTCCACACCAGGGACGGCTTAGGAGGTTTAATGATGTTAAATATACCTCGTTTGTTTAATATTCCGATACTCGGTTCTCGGCAAAATTGTGTTTGTTTGCGTTGCTCGCGCACCACGGATCTCCTTTGTAATAAACTCCTTTAAAAAATGTTTTTTTTAACAACGGTTTTATTAACAACTTCGTTTAACTCACGGTCGAGACACGTGGCGCCTGCGTTTTGTGCGAGCCGATTCCACAGTTTAGGGACCGCGGCGTTTTTTACCTACGCAAATATATAAATAACGCGTCCATACAAAATGTAAATTGCTTTAAAGTAGCGAATTAATTGATGACGATTTTGATACAGGCATGCATGATCACCGGATCCGAGGACGTGTGCAAAATGTGGAATTGATTGGACAACGGGAAGTGGACGAATTTTTGATTACAAGATTTAACCACGACAAACAGAGGAATCAAGTTAAGTAAAACCGTTTAAAATAGCCGGGAAACTGGCACAAAAGGATCATCTGTTGCAACAAATCAAGAACTGTAAATCAAACCATTGCCCCAGCTGAACAGTACAATAGGTTATTCCAAACAAGACTGAGATGCGAGATCTGCTGATCTGAATATACAGCACTTTATTTTCCTTACAATTCAAAAGTACTTTAATTTACAATACAAATCAAACCAACATGGAGCCGTGCAATGTTTTGTTTTCATTTTATAAACTGCTTTTATTTTTTAAATTCAATGTAAAGTTTAATAATGAAATATAGCCAGCGTAATGACATACACATCAGTTCAAATCTGTTGAACTGAACCACACATAAGCGCTTTCCATGAACTGTTTTGCGTGCATGTGTACATCGTGCCCAATGACAGCGTTCGCTTTAAACGCCATGAGTCGGGATGACGCTGCAAGGCCAGGGTGGGACTGAGCACGCACGCAATCGGCAATTCGCCATGACCAAACATTACATGAAAAGAGCACGCATCTCACACTGTGCAGTCTCATTTCAACGCAGATAACACAAGTCATACATAACGGGGTTCCTAAAACAACTGTACTTACGGATATGGACTAAAAAATAAAGTTTAATATCCATGAACATGTGCGGTCACCACATTGCAAACTGAGCATCATCTCGAGTGGCTCGACTCTGGGGGATCCTTGGATGGGGCGTCACGTGCTGAAGGGGTTGAATTTGTAAAACTGCCTGTGCTGTATTTTAACCCATCTCCACTCTCACAGAGGGCGACAAAAGCGTGGCCACCATTCAACGAGGTCCATTAGGAGTCAAGTACATTAGTTGTATTGCAACACTGACCGTTGGGTCAATACAAAGGTCTGTGCTCTTGACACTCATAGATCTGTAATCAGGGTGGTTGCTCCAATGGATATCTGTGTTAATCAAAAACGGTGTCCTATTGAGAAAGATCCCACTAATGCCATATCTCAGGTATCAGGCCGGACACTGTCAGTGTGGACATTGGTAAGGACACAGTGGGACAATTCAGGCTGGCTCCGTGCTCAATCATTCTCCATGCGGCGACGAACCCTGTGAGCCAGTGGCAGTGTCGATCGATCATGCAGGGATGTGTCGTGCTGGGAAACCATCTTATGGGCAACTTCGTCAAGCCGAAAGGACGCTGTAGAGCAAGTAGATGTCTTACTTGTATGTGGAGCACAGTCAAAACTCCAGGCACTCGTTTTATCCCACATTTAAAAGGGAATTGGTCAAACAGAGCAAGTAGGATTCTACTAAAGCGTTGAGAGTCAGCAAGGCTTTCTGGGTGAACATATCAAATTATAGTTTGAGAAAATATTAACGATGACTAAGTGAGGACCTTTACAGAGTATATTTCAGCAGAATCTGCAGTATTGTCAGTGTTTCCTGACAGGAAATTTTCAATGTAAAACTGAACCTCCACAACAAATGGACAATATATGACTCTTACTAATGACACCTGTCTTTGACCAGCCCTCACAGCATTTAAATGGCATTACTGTCACTATCAGTACGGTTTATCTATTAGCAGTGAACGCTGCTTCTGAGCAACTACACGAATTACACTTTGTAAATGTATTTATTTACTCAAGCAGCATTTAGCCAAATTTTCATGCTTAATTTACTCAATTCTTAATTCATATTCCTTCATGCCTGAAAGGGCTCGGAGAAACCAACGCAGAGTATTCTCCTCGAGGAGAGAATACTCAAACTCCACGTGTCAGAAACCTACTTGCTGGGCTGCTTCTTACAGGGGCGATGGATGGCGCAAGAGAAACCAAAAGAAAAACCTCAACAGAATAGAGATGAATGCATACATATGGGTGCTCTGCGATATCCTGAGGTTTAACTTAAAGTCTACATTTCCACAGCCCAAATTAACCAGTCATGAGAGACATGGTGCGATGTATCATCATCCTGTTGGCGAGAACACAAGGCTCTCGGCAGGGACCCTGGGTCTGAGGCTACCAGACTTGCCAGCACACAGGTACGGATGAAATTAGTAAAAGCATGTCGCACCTAAATCTTGACGTAAAGCTTTCGTGACTGCTGGAATTCATATCATTTGGATCTTTCGGTAAAGTCACGTAGATAGGTTCAAAGAAAACAAAAAAATAAGTTTCGATCACAACACAAGCGGTCGTCATCAGGTGGTGTTGCGATCGAAACGTACTTTTTAACTTTCTTTGAACCTATCTACATGACTTTACCGTAAGACCCAAAGAATAAGCATGTTGGAACCTTATCTCTAATTTCACAGATACCTCTTTAGCGCCCACGAGTGACCTAAGCTTTAGCCCAATTAACAGGACCTCATCATTTTCCTCAAAGTGTGACCTGGACCTACAGATCGGAGTTAAACAGGTGACTGGTTATCACCGTGAGCAACTAGCAAGGCCTTCGGGACCCACTCACTCCAGCATGAATTTAATACGTGGGGCATCACAGCCAACTACAGCTTTGTGAACTCAATCAACATTGTCTAAACTCGAAAATAAATACCCAGCAAATCGTTTGACTTAATTACGCTGAGAAAGTAGAGCAATCGATAGTCACAACTGTGGTGCCAACAGGAGAACTGCGAGACAGTAAATCCAGCAGCACTGGCCACTCGGGGCCCCAGCGAGTTATTGCTTTCATTACTTCTACGCCTGGCACAGCGAACCGAGGCGACACAATCTCGGCACGAGGGATGGAAAACTGGCAACACAAGGTAGCACCGAGGCAGCCGCAACCAAAACATCAACAGCGAATCAACGTAAGGTGAACGCTTTAACACTGGCGTCAGTGGTGCAGTCGAGGTTTTAACAGAAACTAGCAGAGAAAGGATCTGCATGGATAAACGGGGACGCTCATTTGTTTTAAAAAATAAACAAGTGCACAGGCCTACTAGCCGAGGCTCCAGACTCTACGTTGCTGAACCGAGCCCTATCCTTTCTTGGATGCATCCTCAGCTCAACTCACACATCCAAGGAGGATGCGACTTTAAAGCAGAAGGCGGCCGTGCTCGTGGCCAAAATGGAAATGCAGCATTTAGGCAAAGTCTGGATGCCATGGAGCTGTTTGAAGCGCTGGCGATGGGGTTCGCTCCAGTTTGCCGAGGCTTTGGCCCCGTGGCGCCGCATGCAGACGCAAGTTTGGCTGCAGCGGTAATCATAGCGCATGGCAGGGACTGATGCTCACTGCGTGAAGCAGTTTGTTCCTTCCACGTGCGCATTTCTAATTTTTTTTTCAGTGTTCACTCTCCCAAGCGATCGTGAGGAGCAGAATTTTCAGCTGAACCCTTGGGGACACAAGCGGCCCACACCATTCCACTTTCCCCACAAACCAGTGTCAGAGGCAAAGTAGGCCATTATGAAGGAGCAGGGGCAGCAGTAGATGGGCAAGATGACCTCGGTCTTGAACTGGGCACCACCAATGCCATTGCAGATTTGTCCCCACTCCAGGCCAGGCTTCCAAGTGACACGGCATGGTGTTACCAACGCCATCTGCTAAATGCACATGGGCATCC
Organism: Lethenteron reissneri; assembly: GCF_015708825.2. Lineage (NCBI taxonomy): Eukaryota > Metazoa > Chordata > Hyperoartia > Petromyzontiformes > Petromyzontidae > Lethenteron > Lethenteron reissneri. The sequence goes on from NC_083835.1 coordinate 7,353, forward strand.
GGCAGCTACACTCGTGTGTCCACGTCACTTCTGCGTTTCAGCACCAAGCACAGACGTAGGGCGGCGACGTGTGTACACAAACTTTAATTCATCCACTCACTTAACTCCAAAACCTGCATCAACACTATTGAGTTTTACTCGCTGTCGCATCGCGTTGCTTCCCCACACACTCTGCTCAGATTTGTCCATGGGTTAAAGCGTCCGTTTTGCAGACGAGCGTCGCTCCGCTCAGCTGCCGTGTCCGGTTTTTGGGAAGCAACGCTGCCCCAGTAAAAGCAGGGTCCCCCACGCTGCTCCGCCCCCCTTCACTCTCAGGCCACGTAGTGGTACTGATTGGCATTCTCCTTGTCGCGCTCCATGTAATCCCGGTCGATCAGAGACTCGATACGCTTTTTGAGGTCGGCCGGCTACAGGAGAATGAAGAAACAAAAAACAGCGACAATGTATGAGCGAGCGAGAGAGAAGATGCGAGCCCTGAGAGAGTGACCCTGTAAACATGAGCAATCGCCTAACAGTGAGCACACGTGCATGAGTGTGCGAGAAGAAAATGTACGCACAGGCATATAAGTGCGTGCACGTATATGAATATATAGGTATATGTGTAACAGGCTTTTGTTATATGGTCACTGAGAGAAGAGAAAGATGGACTGGTCTGACTGACTTGCTTCAGGAAACACTGAAGTTTGCAGTGACTTGAATAGACCTGATAGGCAGGGCTGGGTAGTGGACATACATTGATTTAAGTGACTGAAACCTCAAGAATTACAGAATGAGAAATCTTAATTTCACGTCAGTCGGTTGAATTGGCCTAAACGTCGAGATCTTCCTCTCGTATCAGTGACAGATCAAAACAAGGAATATCAAGCATATGCATGAATTATGTAAAGCGCTCAACCCGTTTGAACTGGAAAGTACTAATTTGCGACAAAAATGTTGCTCAACGCTATGATGTCAAACGCCATGTGATTTAGTAAGCGACGTAATGGGTAGCTGAGGCGTCTATGGTGTGTGACATCACCTTATTAAGTGGCTTATCCATCTCTGGCTGCTATTTTTTATTGTACCGTTCAGCTGGGGATCAATTTCGCTGATTTATTCAATGGTAATTCCAAACATAGCAACAAGATACAATTTAATTCATATTGGATAATTCTTAAGAGAGTTGTCATGATTCTATTTTACAGACGGTAGAACTAATGCATGTTGCTTTCATCCTTAGTTGGTAATTATTACTTAAAAGCTGTGTGTTACCTCGTAATTAACAGTTTTCTTACGTGTAAGTAAGGTTGTGTGTTTGTTAGCATCACCTTTACGGGAAACTTGAGCTGGTTGTAGAGTTCCGTGACGAGCAGGTTGTGACTCAGTGTCTTCCTCATCTTCATGATGCGCACGATGGCTGCATCAATCTGGTACTGCCGGTCTTGGAACACGCGCTCGTGCGTGCTCGCCTGCTCCTCCACCTGCCGTGATGCACACAGAGAGGCACTAAGACATCTCCTCGCTATGTGAAGGAAAATCGCCAAATATCAAATACCACCACAGTACTGTCTCCTCAGATCTCAGAAGCGAAGCAGATTTGAGCCTGGTTAGTACTTGGATGGGATAATGCCTGGGAATACCAGGTCTTGTAGGCTTGGACAAATGAGCCGACAGGCTAGCAATTAATTTACTCCATCTATGTGGATGGATTAAATTACAGCAGCTTCCTCGCTGAAGTTTCCTCCCACAAGACAAGCACTCATTAATATAAATGGCCAACATTCCAATGCCGGACCCTGTTGAAAAAGAGTATTAAGACAGCTATTTCGGGTTAAATTCATTACATTGTGATCACTGTTCTCTGAATTGCAATTTCTCAAATTTGTAAGCGACTTGACAATCAGTCGCTAGACTCCACCCTGTTAATCTTTCAGTTTGCAAAAACCGAAGGTGTGGATAATAGTGGATTAATAGAGCCATGGATAAGAGGCATTTCACTTTGATGCTCTAGTCCATGCGGTGTCCCGTAACTATCCTATCATGTTGCGCAACTCCTGGATCATGTAATGCCACATGTAGATCGCACAACCTGTGATATTGCGCAACCTTTGAGTTGTTGAGCTAACCCCTCACCGTCTCCTTCATCTGGATCTGGTTGATCTTGATGCGGAAGAGCTTGTGCTTGAAGTCCCCGTTGAGAAGGAAGTGGTCCCCGTCCTCCACGTCCTTGCTCTTGGGCTCTTTGTTGATGACGCGTGCCTTCCCACACGCCAGTGACTGCAGTGTACGCCGCAGCTCCCCATCCTCTGTACGCATCGTAAACAGACATGCAACACACACCCGTGAGACTCATGTGTACTACGCGGCTCTCCGTCGTCTGCGAGCGAGCACATATATACACAAAAATGAAGACCCCCAGTATAGCCTTAACAAACTGTTGGGGCAAGTGCTACTAGCGAGCACCTATTAAGGTTGATACGGCACACAAGGGGGTGGGTGGCCAGAACCACGCCGGGCAACCTTTGTCTCCCCAATGGTAATGTTTACACATTACACCAGGTACTCGTATGATGTGGAGTCGACCTAGGGGAGGCCGTGCGTGGGAATCGATCTACTGTATGTACATACAGTGCCACTATGTACATAGAGAAGCGCACACACACACACGTCTACATATATAGAGACGTGTACATTTATACACAAAAATCTGTACGCACGCACACACATGTATACATGTATACACAAAGGTGCAAACCTGTAAAAGCCTTTAACAGACTGTTGGAGTCAGTGCTGTTGGCAAGCACCTCTTAAGGCTGGCATGGCACACGAGGGTATGGGTGGCCAGCACCACACCAGGCCACCTTTGTCTCTCCACACCAGGTGCTCATTGAAGGCTGAATCGACCTGGCGAAGGCCCAGGACCTGTTCAAATTTTTATCACTGATGTTGGCCGTAAGTGGGAATTGAACTTGGGTCACCGGGTTTGTAATGCAGTGCGCTATCCACTTCGCTACCACTACACGTGTACACATACACGGACACCTGTACATGCACACGTATACACACACAGGTGTACAAATACACACGGGGGTCATTCAGGAAGGCTTCTCGGTACGCGCTCACTGTGCACAAGGCAGCACAAGGGTTAAGCCAACAGCCAGCACAGGTTAGGCATTATCGAGACACATGACAGGGCCATAAAGAATGTCCACAGCTCACGCGGGGAGACAATGAGACTTGCCTCGCTGATAGATAAGACTCAGGCAAACATGGTTACTCAGAGACAAAGACAACTCGCATGGAGAGGAGGTATTGGACTCAGACGCACATGGAGACAATGCAGGGATATGGACACATTGAGAAGCCTGGAGACACAGCCTCATACCACAGGGGTGGTCAAAGGTTTGAAAAGGCAGCATTAAAAGCAAATTTTTTTTCACAAACTTGTTTTGATCAATTAGTTTATTTTGAGTTCGATAATCTAGGTATGTTAATTTTTTTACTATATCCCTCCAACAACCGACAGCCAATCAAACCAAGTTGTCATTTTGGCAAATATACCAACTAAATAGTTTTTTCAATAAAACAAAAAGTTTAAAGGTGTACAGAATGTTTGCAATTTTATACATTTCGCTGCAGATTACATTCAGCATCATCTGGTATTACCAAGATCCCAGCTCTCCCCTGAAAGTTTCCTTATCTAGGTCCTTCAGTAGGTGCCATGACATCATCATAACAGCCATGCAATTGGACCAGTTGAATAGAGTTGATTGCTGGTTGATTGGTTGTGAATGGCAGGATAGATTATTGTATTAAGGTGAATCTATTTAGTAACTGGTGAAAAGAAGCTCTCCTTAATTTGTTTAGGTAAAAACAGTGGCACGTGGTTACGTAAAAGTGTACCAATAAATCAGCGTGTCTGCTCAAAACGCTAACTGTTGTGTACTGAACATTAACTGGGTTTGAGTCCAATACCAATAAAAGTGTTCATCTGCCAGGTGCTTTAAAACGTGTAGGGGTTGCAATGGGCTTGGTCATGTGACCTTGAATTAAAGTCAGCATTTGAGGTCATGACTGCCAATGATGTTATCGTCATGGTGGCGAGGATATGTGATCTCCCTCACCTGGTATGCAGGCTGTCGTGGGTTCGATCCTGACCCTGACGCCTGTATATTTAGAGTTCCCATGTTTACCCCGTAAATTCATGGGTTTTTCTCCGGGTCCTCCGGTTTTACCCTCCACATTTAGAAACCTGCGTTCAGATTATTTGGCTGCTACTAAAAAATTCCACATGACACGCCACTTTGATGAGCTGTCATGTTTGTCCAGGTCACCTCTGAAAAAGAGCTAATAGCCGAGTGAGCTTTACCTGGTTAATAAAATAGTTTAGTTTAGATTATGGGAAGCACGAGCAGAGAGCACAGATCGATAGAGACCCCAGAGACTTGGGGTTCAAATTCAGGTATCAGCCCCCATCAGTAAAGTACAATTAAAATGAAGTGTCTTGTCTGATTACTTGTTTGGGGTGCATGTGTCATGGCCGTTTCTATTCTTGTGTATGCAAATGTTCAGGATCTAAATGCCAACGTCAAGGTCTGCTCGCCACGAAGGGGCTCCAGGAGAAAGTTCGTGTAGTATTGCTATCCTTCCATTGCAGACGTGGCAGACTAGTGGTTTGGGTTGCATGGCCACAATTGTACTGTGGTGTTTGAGAATATATTCATTTGCAAGTGTGATTTCCCTCTCTGTATACATATTCATCTTCTTGGTTCTTTCGGTTATTTCACGTAGAAGGAAAGGAAAAAAAATAAAATACAACATAATAAAATAATTCTCACGACGTTTCTATATATATCTTGTATTCTCCGCAGGGAATGGATTCTTTGCTACGCTGCAAGCTTCCTACCACCACTCTCCCATTGACATATTTCATTGCTTCCTCTTAGTACCTTTCACGCGACGGTCAATGGTATAGTGTATAGCATATTGTACAATAATACATAGTATTAAAATGTAATGGTTAATACAATGTATAAGGTAATATATAGTATCGTAATTGCATAGTGAATATACAGCAGTGTGGTATACAGTTGGGTGGGTAGAATAATACATAGTGTAATATTACAATGTATGGTCTATAAGCATATTAGTTGCTGCGGCGCCATATTATTAACATTCCTTCCCTTTATTAATTCTAACCTTACTCCCTCCCTTTGATACTGCTAATCCTGCATAGTGCATGGGCATAATGACTTTAAACCCCTCGCCAAACCTCCTACGCATTTCACAAGTAGTACTAATCGCATACCTGCATTTCCCATAAATATGCTAAATTCCTCTTGATATGCAAATTATTTTGTCAAGACGCTCTTCGCCTCTTCCATCCCAGCATAAATAGTCGCTCCAAGCCTGGGGCGTGCCATTCAGACTCTGTCTCCTTGACAGACCTGTTCTCCACCTGAAGACGGCTGCTTGCGTTGTGGCCGAAACGTCGTGAGAATTATTTTATTATGTTTTATTTTTATTATTTTCCTTCTACGTGACTTTACCGAAAGAACCAAAAAGATTAATCCCTGCAGTCACGAAAGCTTTAAATCGAAATGTATACATATTGTTCGAGATAATGCATGATTGTTACATTTTTCTATGTAACTCTGGAATTTTCCACTATTGCCAACCCCAGCTTGGGCTGGAGACGTGAAACAGGTCATAGCTCATCTGGCTCTTCCAGCTTAAAATAAAGTCTCTGTTTTTGTGTGTGCATGCGTTGCGTGTACGCTCGTATTCAGGGTGTGTATGCACGCGGACTCCCTCACCAATGCCTGTGGCCGTGCGAATATCTTCGAAGCTGAACTCCTCGCCCTCATTGAACATCAGCAGGACAAGGGTCTGAAAAAGCGACACCTGCAGCTCCTTCTTCCCCTGTGCGAGGAGGAGACGGAGAAGCCACGATCATTGACACACGGATTTCATTTGCAAATGCCCATTGCCAGGGCGGTCAAATCTTGTCCTTACGAGCCCCATACCAAAGCATCATATGGCTCAGAGCCACAAAAGTCGTACATAATCACACACGCATTCTTGTTCTCATGGCTCACACGGGGTGGATAACACTGGTCTACAGCCAAAATGTTCCCGAAATAAATGTAGTCCAATTAAAACGATGCTTAAAATTGTTGATTGGCTCTGGTTTTCAAGATATGCTACTGGGTCAGTATATACGATTCTGGACTGGCGAACGGCGGATGATAAGTGAGTTATAAAGGAAAGGGATCTCAATTTAAACCAGAAATTACTAAAATACATATTTCACTGGATCTATTAATAAATCTATGACTGGGTAAGGACAGTACTTGCTTATTGAGCAAAACAATGAATGATGCAATCTGAACTTGGTATTGCATCATACATATGTAGTGACTGTACTTGTCACTGTATGGTGCTGGGACTTGCGAAGTCACGGCCGGTGATGTTGTCATTGCGGGCAGCCCGGGTTGCAGGCTGCAGTACCAACTCTAGCAGTGGTTGGGTGAGCGCTGGATAGTGCGAAGGCACCACGAGCAGCGTGCGGTGCCGGCTCCCGGTGAGGGAGCGAGGGAGCGTCAGCCAGCCAGGGTTACGCTGGGGCATGACGCTCTGGCTGTGACCTGTTGTCACGTGACCGGACGATACTGGAGGGGGGCCGCCGGTGGACGGGGGCCGAGGGGCGGTCACGTGGTCCCGGAAAGCTCTCGGGAACGTTCGAGAAGGAGCTGGAGAGACCTGGAAGGTGGGCGGGGCGAGGGGCGGAGCCAGCCCCAGCCCGGGGGCATCTAACGAGGGCCCCGTGAGGAGCTCGAGGTTCTTCGTGTGCTCGAAGTGTTACGAAGATCCACGTCGGGGAGAAGAAGCCTCTAGCCACGGGGGCCAGGACCCAGCTTGTGGTCCGGACCGGGATAGCGAACCGTGTCTAGTTCTACATCCCTCTGCTGAACAAATTGCTCTATGTCAGCTCTAGAAGTCAGTGTTGTGCTCTCTTATTTGTCAGTGTTTGATTTTGCAAAGGGACACATTTTTGTTGAGCCAAAGTGAGCAAAGATGCCTCGTACTTGTGTGAACAAAGCAGGTAACTTCTGCTTTGTTCACGGTGAAGTTACTTTTGCATCACAAAAGCGCAGTATAACCACTATGGTTAAGAAAGCATATCACCTTTATTTTGGCTGCAAAATTGGAGATCAGGACAAGATGTGGACCCCACACATATGCTGCAGTACTTGTGCAACAAATATTCGCCAGTGGTTGAACAGGAAAAGGAAATATATGCCTTTTGCAGTGCCAATGATTTGGATAGAGCCAACAGATATCAGCAATTGTTACTTCTGCATGGCGCCTCCAGTTGGAAAAGGTGTGTCAAAATCTAAAAAGTGGATTGCACTATCCAAACATTCCATCAGCTATACATCCAGTACCCCACGGAGGACTGCCTGTTCCTGATGCACCAGAATCACTCACTGGAGTCAGATGAGGAAGAGGATGAAACTTCTGGTCCTGAACCATCAAGGTCACATGACCCAGATTTTCTCCCATCCTCCTCCTCTGAACCACACCTCATAACACAAGGTGAACTGAAAGACCTTGTCAGGCATTTGGAACTCTGCGAATGGGATAGTTGCGCGAGAGATTCCCACTAAATCAAGATAGATTGGCCACCTCCGAAAATCATTGGAGCCTTGGAGGAAAAGTGTTCAGCATCCACCAGTTGTTGAATAATTGAAGATTTTGTTACCACCCTTACACATCAAGCTGGGTTTGATGAAGAACATTGTCAAAGCCATGGAAAAAACACAAGCAGCATTCAAGTACCTCCATGGAAAATTTCCAAGGTTAAGTGAAGCGAAGATAAAGGAAAGTGTCTTTGTTGGTCCCCAGATTCGTGAACTTCTTCTAGATGATGCGTTTGACAGTGCACTACGTGGCAAGGAAAAGATGGCATGGCAAGCCTTCCAGTTAGTGACAACAAATTTTCTCAGAAACAACTACAGGGAGTTGGTGGAAAACCTCCTCAAAAGCCTTGGTTGCAAAATGCCACTAAAGATACATTTTTGCACTCTCATCTAGATTTTTTCCCACTGAACTGCAGAGCATTGAGCGACGAGCATGGCGAGCGATGTCACCAGAACATTGCAACAATGGAGAAATGCTATCAGGGCAAATGGAGCCCATCAATGCTTGCAGACTATTGCTGGACTGTGACAAGAGATGCTCCATTTAATGAATACAAGAGACAAGCCAAGAAGCGCCGAGTAGACACTGAATAAGGACTAAACTATCTTTCCTATACAAGTAATTTTTTGTCTGTCTGTCTGTGTGTCTGTCTGTCTGCGCGGGTACCTTGAGACGTTTTAAACTGACAAACTGTCGGGTTAACGTATCAAAAAAGTACACGGATACCACGCTGTATGCCTTGAGACGAAAAAGCGCTTTTCCTATTTCACATCTGTCAAGTTTAAGGTTGTTAAATGAACAATGTATTCCTTTTATAAGCACAGGGTGGTGCCAGAGCATGCATCTGCGCATGCGCGAGTTACGCCGACTCGCGGTGGTGGTTGCCCTAGCAACGCACACACGCAATCGGTGGGGGGGGAATCCTCATTCGCGTTAAAAATGCAACAAAAAAATACACAAAGCTGAAGTAAATTCTTCAGTGTGATGTCCTCGTCTCCCCCCCCCGCCACGTGTGCACTTACTACTATAGGGTCGGTAGATACTACTATGATAGTCCTTAGATAGTATTACTGTACAGTGGGCGGGGGGATGGTGGGGGGGGTAGTAGCAGCGCAGCCCCAGCCTGCAAAGTTGCCACCTCGGTCGGCTGGGCAATCTAGGTGAGGCTGGGGGCTCTGCACGGGACTAGGCCTCATCACGGCACTCGGTGAAGTTAGTAGTTAACTAGATACTATTATAGAGTTGTTATATACGACTAAAGAGTCGGTAGTTACTACTGTAGAGTCGGTAGATACTACTGTAAAGTGGGGAGATACTACTGCAGAGTCGGTAGATGCTACCTTAGAGATATATAGATTCTGCTATAGTCAGCAGATACTATAGATTCAGTAGATACTAATATCGTCATTAGATACTACTGTAGAGTCAGTATTTACTACTATAGAGTTGGTTGATACTACTATAGAGTCAATAGGTACAACTACAGTCAGTAGATACTACTATAGAGTCAGTAGATACTACTATAGAGTCAGTAGATACTACTATAGAGTCAGTCATCTCTGAAGCAGATTAAAATAAAATTATAGACCAGTGTAAGCGGGGTGGTCCAGTGGGCTGGTTCGTTCATGCTGGTTGGCTGTGGAGTTTTAAAAAATTTAGACATTTGCGGGGGCTAGTGCCCCAGGCCACTCCTGTTTCCGCATATTGTCTGTGAGGCGCAATTGAATAACCCAGGGAGCCACAGTTGGCCACCCCCTGGCCTACTGCATCAGTCCAGCCAACAACCAGAAGTTGGGTTTTTAATGCCCACTTAGGATTGGACATTGTCCCCTTCATCCCCCCTTCCCCCTTTAGCCATGCAGCATAGCCCCAAAATCACCTCCTTGAACTCAGACTTGAGGACACAGTGCCCCAGACTGGGCTGCCACTGCAGCTTGCGGCCACTGTGCTTCCCCAGATAGAAGGTCTTGAACACCTCCTGCAGCTTCACCATCTGTGCACACACACACACGTCAGAACATTACCATGAGCATCTGTGTACAAATGTGAGCAGGTATGCAAAGACATACCGTGTGCATTATTAAGAGTGTGTATGTACGAATGTGGAATATAAATTTTGGCCAAGCGACATTAATCCATATTTGATGAGTCGTGATTTTAGTATATCAGTACAGTAACAAATTAACTTACAAGTAAACTAAGCCACAAAACTAATGGTCACCCAATTCAGTTTTATCCACTCCAATTGCTGAAAGATATCAAATTTGAACTGACGGGCATTCATTTTGCCCAGATGACACGATTGGTTGCAATTAAGTTTACATGAAAGCATGTAACAGGTAGGCCGCTAGGAGGCGACTATCTCCTACCCATAATCAGATGACCCACATCCATGGGAAACTGCTATTTAAAGAGCATGAAGGTGCATTGTCTTAAGAAGCACCATTGAGTCGAGTGTGCGACACAGACTAATGCTCAATTAACTCCGGAAATACTTCTGCTATTTCATATTCTGGAACCCGACAAGACTCTACTGATTAAATTACTTCTATAAGGGACATTCCCTTCCTCCCGTGAGGATGTGAGTGTGCAGTGTGTGACCGAGGCTGGGCGGCACACCTCAGGGGGTAGGTGGACCTCCATAGGCGTGTACGTCGGCCAGTAGCCCATGGTGAGGATGTTCACCGTCAGCTCAATGTTGTTGGCATCATTCTGGTTCTGCATGTACTTCACGTGCGCATAGACACATCACATATATATGCATGTGCACACACATGCATGTGCACACACACACGAGCCAACATTCACCACGAAGTGCAGGTAACATCACCACAGCGCTTGTGTCAGGCTAGGTGTACTTGGCGGCTACGGGACAAGTGTTATGGGTTGTCTGAAATACAAAAAAAGACAAAGATCCCCCGTATAGCCTTAACAGTCTGTAGGGGCAAGTGCTGTTAGCGAGCACCTATGAAGGCCGGAACAATACACGAGGGGGTGGGTGGCTAGCACCACGCCCGACCGCCTTTGTCTCCCCAGTGGCGATGTTTACACACCGCACCAGGTACTCATTTGAGGCTGAGTCGACCTCGGGGAGGCCCAGGACCGGTTCAGATCATCGTCACTGGTGTTGGCCGTGAGCAGGAATCGAACCCAGGTCTCAGGGTTCGTAGCAACAGCACACTAACCGCGACACTACCGCTCCCCACGTGTCTGAAATACAAACACGTGCACACACAACACATCCTACGAACGTACAAGAGGATGCACACACAAACACACAGGGTGGACAGGCTGACGGCCCCAAAAACAGGATCCCCCTCTCAACCCACACACAGATTGCAGATGCTACCTGTTGTGCTGCCTATTCAGTTCACAGACGCACGGAGCACACACCCCACGGCCTCATTAGAGAAAAGCGCTCGTGTTGTTAGCTGAAGGTGAGTCTCATGACCTTACAAGAACTCAAGCGCTTGTGCCGTGCCACCATTCCAAGAACATTAACAGTGGGCAAGAGACAGTGGTGCAAGCTGTGATGTCTGGAGGCAATGAGTCACCTGCTTGAACTGGATCATGATATCCTTGGACAGCTCCATGTCCTTGAACATGCCCTCCAGTTTGCTGGTAAACGCCCCTCCACACTCTGCACACAACCACACAATGCCATTTAGCAGTATCCAGAGACTGTCGGGGCAAGTGCCATTACGGAGCACCTACTAAGCCCAGCAGGGCGTATGAGGTGGTGGTGGGTGTGGACAACGCCAAACTCATCTGCCTTTGTGAGTGCCGATGTGGACCACATTACACAGGGCACAAAGGAAACAGAGTTGACCCGAGACACATGGGACATATGAAGATGTTAAACCCAGACACACACGGAAACATGCCCACACCAACCGTGCTTGAGTTTGGAGAGCATGGACTTCTCAGCGTCCACAGACGCACTCTTCCCCACCAGCAGCCTTTTCGCCAGGTCCTTCTTGTAGAATGCCTCAAACACGTCTTTTCCTGCAAACACACACAGATATAGCAGAGTGACACATAGGGAGAGGGGGGAAGAAGACAAAGGAAAAGGGGCGTGGAAGGAACGAGGCTTGGGGACAGGGTGTCTCCTCACCGTGGATGAAGCGGAAGATGATCATGATCTTGTCGAGCAGCCTCTCCAGCTCCTCGTCAGTCGCCTCTTTGTTCCCCGCGCGCAGTTTAGAATCCACATACTTGGCTGTAAATGCAACACCAGCCATTCACCAATAAGAAGTGGTCACATCGCCAGAGTACTTGTGCGAGGCTAGGTGCACTTCGAGACCACGTGAAGTGTTGAACACTCGCTGACAGGTCATGGAACAGACCCAGGTGCCATGGGTTGACTGAGATGGCTGCCAGATGCACCAGCTGTGCCCTCTACTGTGCCAACTTTATTCTTTTTAGCCACCCAGCACGCCGCTCATTGGTGTGAGCATCGTTCCTCTATCCTCTGCTGTTGCTGAAGGACTGCCTACAACTGCCTAGTAGCTTCCTTAACGAGCCTCCTCTTCAGAGGCTGATCTTTGACACTGCTGGTACCAGTCATCAGCAAGTCTACGTAGTCTTCTTGGTTCTTTCGGTAAAGTCACGTAGAAGGGAAGTAATAAAATAATAAAAATAAAACATAATAAAATAAAATAATTCTCACGACGTTTCGGCTACAACGCAAGCAGCCGTCTTCAGGTGAAGACGGCTGCTTCACCTGAAGACGGCTGCTTGCGTTGTAGCCGAAACGTCGTGAGAATTATTTTATTTTATTTTTATTATTTTATTACTTCCCTTCTACGTGACTTTACCGAAAGAACCAAGAAGATGAATCCCTGCAGTCACGAAAGCTTTAAATCGAAAGTCTACGTAGCTCGATATCTTCCTTTACCACATAAACCCATCTCTTCTCTACCCCGTGCAGCTCCGTTTTAGCCCCTTCTACCTGGCCAAATAGAAGCTGTTTGGACATGTGGTGGCTGAGCATGCGGGCTACATGATCCAGTCAATTGTAGCGCCTTGCCTGCCGGAGTTCATTAATGGGACTGTGTCCAAATCTTTCAAGGATTGTTGAGCTCCTCACACAATGCAGTTTGGTTAAACCCCGGATGAAACATAAGCTAGCTTGCTTATTTCAATCTGCCACAAATGTTCCTTCACAGGGCTGCAGGTTTCACAGGCAACACAACATTTTCTAAAGTTTTGTTCATACCAGATCTTTAAAAGTTTTGTCACCTCCCCCATTAAAAATGGACAGAACTAATGATTGAAAGGCCTTCAACCTTTTTGAAAGTGCTTTCACGTGAACTTGAGCACATGGTTTGAGAGCAGACATGGACCAGTATGCGAGCGGTGCCGACTCAGTGCTTGGACATGGCCATTATGAGCCCGCGATGGAGCCACCCTGCTCGATGCGCTTTGGTGGGCTCTGACCGATGAGCTCAGCAGGCTTGTTGAGCCTCTTGTTGATGAACGTCTCGAAGGCCTCCTTCATGGCGTTGATGAACTTGTCGCTGCGCTGGAAGCAAACCTCCACGATCACGTCCACCTTCTCCTTGAAATCTAGCAGTTCCTGCACCATCGTCTTGTCCTTTTCGGGGTTCACCACGATCGTCGTGCCGAACACCTGCCACCCATACACCGAGCAGCAGCCAATAATAATGTCAGCGGAGGCTTTTATGGAACGCTGAGGGGACAATCGTTAGCAGCCGGAAGCGCCTTCCTCTGCTGTGCTACAAAGCATTCACGGACCACGACAATGCGTGTCTAAAATGGGTTGGGTGGGGAAATTGACAGAAATTCTGTCAATGTACCAGATTTACAGGTGAAAGATAACTCTGCAGGCAGATTACATTTCAGTGTACATGGTTAACATAAAACACGATTGTAAGATTCCTCCAGATATTCATGCTAGGAATGTTCGATTGGTTTGCTCTGAAGAATGTATGCACTCACTCACAACAAAGACAAATATCCCCATATAGCCTTAGCAGACAGTTTGGGCAAGTGCTATTTAGCGAGCACCTATGAAGGCCGGCAGGCACACAAGGAGGTGGGTGGCAAGCACCATGCCGACTGGCTTTGTCTCCGTAGAGGTAATGTTTACACAGCACCAGATACTCATTTGAGGCTGAGTAAACCGAATGAATCGCCAGGACCAGTTCAGATAATCATCACTGGTGTTGGCCATGAGCGGGAATCGAACTGAGGTTACCGGGGTCATAGCGCAGCGCACTAACCACTACACGAGCGGTTCGCTAACACTCACTGCCAGACAGACACACTGACCCGCCCACCTCGACTTACAGACCCTCTCACACTTACACACTCAACCACACTAACAACAAAGACCCCCAATAAACATACAGGCTGTAGGTGCAGGTGTTGCTTAGTGGGCACCTATGAAGGCTGGCACGACTCAAGAGGAGGTGGTGTGGTGAACATCACAACCAGTGGCCAGAGTCTCCCCAGTACTGACATTTACACATCACACCAGGTACTCATTTAAGACTCAATCAACTTCGAAGAGGCCCTAGACCGATTCAGATAGTCACCACTAAGGTTGGCCATGGCTGGGAATTGAACTTGGGTCGCCGGGTTTGTAGTTCAGTGCGATAACCACAAACACTGCAGACACACTCAATTAGTCACACAAATAAAGATCCCCCGTATAGCCGTAACCGATTGTAGGAGCAAGTGCTGTTAGCGAACATCTATGAAGGCCGGCAAAGCTCACCATCCCTGACACATGCCCCTCACTCCTCTCTCCCTCCTATCATAACAAAAGGGGTTCCACAGGGTTCACGTCCTCGGCCCCCTCTTGTTCTCTCTTCATGTCAATGACTTGGGTACTGACCTGGATCATTCCAGGGTTAATCTGTTTGCAGATGACACGATACTGATTACTGCTGGCCGCTCTCCGGATGACGTGATTGCTAAGCTCCAGGGTGATTTCAACCAACAACAACAACATCAGCTAGTTGCTCTTAAACTAGTCCTGAATACCTCCAAAACCAAGGTCCTATGCTTCTCACCAGGACTAAAGCAGGAAGTATTTTTCCCCAATTAAATTCTTTAAATAATTATCAAATAGAGCAAGCAAAAATCTATAAGTATCTTGGGGTCATCTTTTGATTAAAAACTGAATTTTCAAGATCACATTGATTATATTGGTAAAAAGACAAAATAAAAAGTTTATTTTCTGTATCGACACAAGCACTGCTTCCCGTCTATGTTCTGTTTGGAATTGATAAAAGCTACCATACTACCTCTACTTGATTACTGTGACATTGTATATAAATCAGCCCACAGTACTATACTGAAGAAGCTTGACTCAATCTATTACTCGGCCTTAAGATTTGCATTGAACTGCCCATATAGGACCCACCACTGTGATCTCTACATTGGGTCAAACCTTAAGATCTCTTAATGTTCGACGGCTTGTGCATCAGATAAAATGTATTCACGATGCACTAACAAAAAAATCAGCAGACTACCTGTTGGATCTCCTCACTGTTTCCAAGAACAAACGTGACCTAAGGTCCTCGCTCATTTACCAGCTTCATATTCCTTATTGCCGTACAAACACAGGAGGAAGGTCCTTTGCTGTTGATGCCACCAGAGTCTGGAATGCTATCACCAATAAACTGCAACTTGGATCATTACCTGTGAGATCTGCACTCAAAACTGCTCTTGAGGAGCTGTACACCCCCCGCTGCCACTGCTATGCAGAGTGGCCTGAAATCAAATGCATCTCTCCGAATGTCCGCTGCAAAGTATGATCTTGAGTTTTTATTATAGTGTGCTGATCTTTAAAGGTGCATTGAAAAATTCGATACTCCTACTGATACTCCTGCTGTTATGGAGTGACTTATGCTGCCAGCTATGGCTACAAAGATGGGTCGTATATGTTATGTATATCGCTTATTGTTAAATTTCAATCACAGTTCCTATGATCATTGTTACATTGTTTTTATAGCTTTATTTTGGTGATTTCGAAAACGTATGGTGAAGGCATATTTATTTGTTGAAGTACGGCATTAGCCTGATAACTTTCATCGAAATTGTCTTATGGTTGTTATTGTTTTACTTGCATCCCCACTGGGATTTTTGCACACAGCGTTGATATACAGTGTTTTTTTCTGGAAGAATTTGCTGTTTATTTGCTGGATGTTTCTGTTGCGCGTCATCCTTTTAAGATGTTCTTTGTTCATGTTTTTGTTTGTTGCAGTTGCACCCGAGTTAAGAGCCGCATGGCTCATAGGGCTATACCTAATAGATGAAACTGAATCATGTCTCTGTGGCAGTAAACCACACCTTGATGTAGTCGGCCCAGTGCTGCAGCAAGACCTGGATTCCGCCCTTAACACGGCTGAACAGCTGATAGAGCAGGGACAGCTCAGGAATCCGGTTCTCATCCAGGAGGTTGTTCAACCCTGCAAATGCACACAAACTTATATACACACACAATATACATACTGACACATATCCACACAAACACAAGTATACAGATCAAGCAGACTGTTCAGTAGTGTGGCATTTGATTGGTGAGTCTCATGGTGTGGTGGTAAGTAGTGGGCACAGTCCTATGGTGAGTAGTGGTATGTCATGGTGAGTCTCGTGGTAAGTTGTGATGAGTATTGGCAAATCTCATGATGAATAGTAATGAGTAGTTGCCAGTCTCGTGCTGTGGAGTCTCATGGTGTGGTGGCAAGTCTTGCAAGGAGTAGACAAGAGGCTATTGGTCAGTAGTGGGGAGTGTACAGGCTGCACCTTTCTGCAGGATGGCCGTCAAGTGCTCCCCTAGTAGCTGTTTCTCCACGGAGGCGATGAGTGACTTCCTGCAATGAGATGGCACAAAGACATACGTCATCAATGGGACATGCGTCGGTGAGCGTGTGTGAGCAAACAGGATTGATTGTGAAAGAATGAGGGCATATGCTTATGAGCAGCTCTCGTGTGGCAGAGGAGGACACTGGATCAGTTGAGCGGCTTTATCTTTCACCAGCCACATAGCGGAGTGTGGAAGCCACCTGACCTATTGCTCCATGCGAAGCTCCTGTCTTCTCAGACACAGTTACACCTTTCCTTCAGTATACTTGTGAAACGTGGACTCCCCTTTCAAGAAACATCTGCGCAGATTTGAAACATCCAGGCTGGTCTGCCTCTAAACCATCCTGGGTTTATATTCTTTGGCTCTTTCCGTAAAGTCACATATATAAAAAAAATAAAAATAAAGTTAATTAAAAAAACCTTCGTGAGTTTACTGGCTGTCCATAATGTAGACTGTAGCCTGATTTTTAAGCTGGTGAGCGTATTGGCAATCTATAATGCAGGCTGTAGCCTGGTTCGTAACCTAAGTGAGCACACTGTAAGTATATAATGTCGGCTTATTCTGGTTCTTTCAGACTTATTCTGGTTCTTTCATCCTGGGTTTACTTAGACTGGAATGCGTGAGTTCACAGACCCATTAAAGTTCTGGAAGCAAGCTGCATTGGCTGGGTCATGAAGCCTGCATGCCCAGCCATCGCATGCCCAGCCATCACATGCCCAAGCAGGTTGTTTGGCAGGATAGAGGAGGCTAACTGGGCACAGCACGAGCTGAAGAGGAGAAGGGCTGATGTAGTACCAGAGGATATGCAGCTCGTTGCACTTGCTGATGATTAGTACGAGCGGTATCAAGATCGCTTCTGTGGAGGATGCTTGTGAAGGACACTACTGGGCAGTTGCAGGCAATCGCTCTCCAAAAACCGACACTCGTAACAACGAGCGGAGCGCCGGGTGGCTAAAACGCAGCAAATTGGCAGTGGGGAGCACAGGTGTGCCGTGACCTCCTGGTAGCAAGCTTTCTGTACTTTACGTGGCCTCCAAGTGCACCTAGCCTGGAAAAAGCACCGTCGTGATGTAACCAGCACTTCATGGCCAATGGTGACTGCTGCTATTGTTGTCTTCTCATGTGTGATGAGTGGCGGTGTGGTGATTTTCACAATGCACTTCGATCCTGGTGGAACTGCATTGGTATACGTGTTAAAAATTTGTGTGCATTAGACCTGGGCAATTCTCACGATTCCTATCCTTATAACGTGATTCCGCTCTCAGAATTCAACACGGTTCTTAGCAGCGCTGTGAGATTAGCAGAATCTCAGAATCATGGAGGAATCAGGCCGTGTGGACCTGGACGTGGCATCGTATAACGGACGGCCCGTGGGGTCTGACCAGTCTAGTAAATTGTATTGTATTGCGTACACATTGGTCAAATGCTACAATTAGCTTCGATATAAGTGTGCCGATGTGCATGCTATGCGTGTGTGTGCAGTTTTTCCCATGTGCAGCATTACTGTGTGCTCTGGTCAAGGTAGGTGATGATTCTGTCGGACTCCTCCTCTAGCCGCTTGTTCACATGATGCAAGTACTCCGGCACCTGCGCAGATACCACAGAGGCTCACGTGACTGCCACAGTACACTTGGTACCTTATGGATTGAGACAGCATTGCACAATGTGCTGCCTCAGAAACATTTTAATTAACAAGTGGTTTTCCTCTTTCATATCAGCTAAGAAACCAATTCCGCTCACTGCCAGAATTAGTTGAGCGTACTGTACACGGTCTGTTAAGATTTTTTTCTCCGTTAATTATTTTGAAATTGAGCCATCAGCGTCATGTAACATGACAAATACATTCCCATTTGCAGCTCACAGCAGGGAAAACTCCATCACTCAGTCAATGAACCACCACGAAAGATGACATCCACAGGCTGCTTATTCACACCAAGTGGCAACATTTTTGAACGCTCTGCAACAAGTGCCAATTGTTGTGTGGAGATTGTTTAGTCCTCTGGGCTTGAAATTAAAGACAACACCCACATTTTACATAAAGATGTTGTTGTACAATGACTGCAACTATTAATTGAAAATCGGTTTCATCACATGTGGCTGAAACCCAGATCAGAAGTCAGAATTTTAGCAGTGCCGGTTCAGTGCATTGACACCGCAAGGCCTCGGCATGGAATGACCGACTACTCCCCCACACCATGATTCAGTGAATTGTCAAGATTTGGGGTTCTGATTTGAATAAAAAAAGTATTCCCTTAGGACTCATGTGTACAACTTTGTTTATACTGGCTTTCTTGCAAGGTCATACGAGCTGTCTCATTTGTTCTTATGCCAAAACCACCAGCCTTAAGGTAACATACACATATAAATTACACTTAACATAAACAATCGAGTGTCCCTAGTATTAACCCCCAAAGTTGTCCAAGCACCTCCTTGCTTGTGTGCACTGTCAGTTCGAATGCCATGTGGTGGAGATGCTGGTGATGGCAATAAGTCACCTCGCGCTCCTGCATAAGTCTCTGTCCCTCCGCTGCGTACAGGCGATTTGTTTCAACCAAGAACCTCTGCTCAAAGCAGTCCTGGTATATCTGTGCACCAGCCCAAGAGCACACAGCAAAAGCAGGTCAGTCACACACGGCCTCCCGGACACGCAGTTATAGGTGAACAGAACAGACAAAAAATGTACTGGGTACAGACAAGAGGTGTACAGGTGGCTCGTATACACTCATCAAGCGGACAGACAGCATACTGATCAATGGTTGTGTATATTTGGCTGTGTACATGGCTATGTGTGTACACACCTGCAAGTTAATAGAGCACACTGAGCAATGGGTGCGTGTGTATACATGGCACGTACACACCTGCAGGTCAGACAGCATGCTGAGGAGGCTGCGCAGGAGGCTACGGTCAACCGTCTCGCCGCTGCGCTCACGCTCAATGAGCAGCAGGAGCCCGTCGATTGTGCGGTTCTGCACTAGGCGGTCACTGACAACGTGCGTGCGGAACAGCTCCAGACCCATGTCCCTGTACACACACACAAAAACAAAGGTCCTCTGTATGCTGTTAGCGAGCCCCTATTTAGCCCGGCACGACGCATGAGGGGGTGGGTGGCCAGCAGCACGACTGGCTGCCTTTGTTATCCGAGTGTTGATGTTAACACACCACACGAGGTACTCATTTAAGACTGAAACAACCTGATGGCGGTGCATGATTGGTTCAGACGTTCGTCACTAATTTTGGCATTGAGTGAGAAATTAACTCAGGTCACCAGATTCCAAGGATTGTGATATGTAAAAATGATAGAAGACCTTACTGCAACTCGAGATTTGGAACATTGACCCACAAGCTCTACCACACACTGACTCACTTCATGCACCAAAGTAGCACAGCTTTACGAGTAGACAAGAAGCTAATAACTCACCATATGGAGGGCAACATAGAGTTCTGCAGCACGTATGTACGGTCCAGAAACAGGAAGATACTTCTGATCATTATCTGTGGCACAGAAAACACAGGTAAACCATGAGCTTCTACGTGCAATGGCACTGCTGGGCAGGCGGTGTTATAGCGGGTGCCCGTCAAGGCTGGGATGAACCAGTGCAAACCCGGACAAACCCTTTTTCGGACTACATTGCAATCCAAGTACTTACTTCAGGTAGGGTTAACACCAGGTTTCAGGTACCAACTGTTGTAAACTTTGGTTTATATAGTGTCCATGAGAAATGTAATGGTGTGAAGAAGCCATAATTCAGCATTGGATTAACGTGGCTAATGATGAGAATGATAGCGTCTAAATGTGACCACATTTCAAGCCAGGTCAATGAGATCGTAGTGCAATCACTGACCACACTACCATACCAATACACTCAGACACACTGTAAAATAAACACAACAAATCCCCCACAGACCCATTAAAACTGGTGGGGCAAATACTGTCTACAAGCACCTATTAAGGATGGAACAGCGCATGGAAGGGGTAGTGGGCAGGACCACACCTGGCCACCAATGTCTCCATAGTGGAGATGTCTACACGCTGTGCTAGTTACCGATTTAAGGCTGATTTGACCAAGGGGAAGCGAGGAATTATTTCTGATACCACTTGCCAATGAAGTTAGCCGTGAGCAGGAACCAAAGATTGCTGGGTTCATAGTGAGTGCAGGAACCACTGCACCACTGCAGCCCACACACAAACTCACATCATAGGGTGCGTCTTGCTTAGAAGCAGCTCATGTCAGTACCTATGGCATAAGCTGTCTTACCATCTGCCGGCAGTGATCTTGCCAGCACTTGTCGATGTGCTTCAGGAACAACACGCTGTCCATCGAGCCTGTGGGTTTTTGTTAAGGGCGACGGCTGTACACACATAGATGCCCGATTCATAACTTAGTTTCCATCTGCATCTTTCATTTAACCAGCACTTCTTTTCAATGTATTTGCTGATACAATTATTTATTCAAGATTTTGGTTTTGGGTTAATCAATGAATGTGTGGGTGATCTTCTTGGTTCTTTCGGTAAAGTCACGTAGAAGGGAAGTAATAAAATAATAAAAATAAAACATAATAAAATAATTCTCACGACGTTTCGGCCACAACGCAAGCAGCCGTCCTCAGGTGAAGAACATGTCTGTCGATAAGACAGAGACTAAATGACACGTCTTAGGCTTGGAGTGTCTATTTAAGCTGTGAGGGAGGAGGAAGAGAGCCTTGACAAAAGAATTTGCATTTGAAGAGGAATTTAGCATATTTATGGGAAATGCAGGAATGCGAATAGTGCTAATTGTGAAATGCGTGGGAGGTGGGCGGGGGGTTTTCAAAGTCATATTATGCTCATGCATTATGCAGGATTAGCAACATCAAAGGGAGGGGGCAGGGGCAGGGGCAGCGCCAACAAAGGGAAGGAATGTGAATAGTATGCAGCTGCAGCAACCAAACAACCACGTAAAAAACTAAAGTATAAACTTCATAGTATCATCAGTATACTAAATATACTCTCCAATAAGCTGAGCTACTAACAGTAAGTAATACATTACAATTCTATGTCGCAAAAAATATAATATGCTTCCAGCTAAACTTTTTTCCCTTACATCAAACAGGTCTTCCCCGTACTATATGCTGCCATAGACAAACCCAACATTACATTATATATTGTATTACTATACACCACCCTATATGTGGGTGAGTTTTATTATTATATACTGTATTACTATACACCACCCTATATGTGGGTGAGTTTTATTATTGTTCTTCTTTCATATGGCTGATGTAGATGCAGAGCAATAACTACAATTTTACATTCAGGTGGTCAAGCCAAATAACCGTGTCATGTGTAGCGGAGTGTATCGCTGTGAGGTCTCCTTCGCATTTGTGGATCAGGCATTGCATCGTCAGACGTTGTATGATCCAAGGCCGTAGCCATGAAGTCAACATTGGGGGGACCAAATCTTCCAGCGTGTCTGGGGGTCCCAACCCAGACAAATATTAATCTCGATTTGAAGTTTTCGTGACTGCAGGGATCCATACTTTGGTTCTTTCGGTAAAGTCACGTAGGTAGAAAATAAAATAAATTATATCACGACGTTTCGTGGATAATGATATTGACCTACGAATACCTATCTTTTTAATGAATTACCTTCAATAAACACATAAACTATTAAATACATTAAAATTTTACGCGAAAATTTTTGTTATATAAATAAGCAGTAGAAGAATGCAGCAATGCCAATGATCATTGCGATGCCATTACTGCTCCTGTATATACACATTTGGATAGACTGGGAAGTCATCTTGATCTCTTAACTTTATTTCATCACTTAATTTTATCACTTTCTCATATCACATTTTCTCATCACTTTATATCATAACTTTATTTCTCTCTTTCTCTCTCGATGCAGTCGTATAATGTTCCAGATATGATTCGCGGATAGCAAGTTCACTATTAACAATGGAATAATATATTTAGTAAGTGATAGGGTCAACTGGTAGGTGGGTGGGTATATGTGCAGGTGGGTGAGTGCTGCCCATGTTGCAAGTGGGCCAAGGATATCCCCAGAAGTGCTGGATCTGAGCGCGGATGTGCTCCTCGCACACCTGCCGCAGCTGTAGGTAAAGCTTTGCAGAGATCTTGTACGAACACAGGTTCTCCACCGCCTACCAGATGGAGGGGGAGCATGGCAGAACCAGCACCAACATCATCATTACCATGCACTACACCATAATGGATCCTCAATAGGGATATCATTTTAACTAAATAACTATGCTTAATAATTATACAAGGTTATGAAGATGCCTTCGGATCATGCCGACAGCTATACAAATGTATGTGGAACAAGGCACCGATTCAACGAAAATAATTTCCACACACTCAAATTCTCGCATCAAATTGTGCGTGCTAGCAGTGATTAATTAAATTTATGTATGTCACGTAACACCCTGCAGCCACAACCTTCAAGTTCATTGTTTAACCAGGTGAAAACTCAAAGAGACCAGGCTAGAAGCACTACATTCACCAAAATAACAAAATATCTAGCCATCTATCAGTGTGAGCTCCAGGTTCGGAGGTGAAATGCCAACGTAAGCCAGCACTTCCGCTCTGTTCAAAACCTCTTTTGGCTGAGCTGAGTCCACTCCCCAATGTCACCCCCCTACTATGTCCACCTTTGTCTTCCTCTTGCTCGTTTGCCTTAGATTTCTCCAAGGATGAGGTGTGCCAGAAAGGCTCCATGTGAGGCTTGAGCTCCATGTCATAAAGCTTGCACTCTAGAGGTTATATTGGAACCCCAATCCATGACAGTGAAGAATGGTTCCACACCACCCTGTGTTGCTGGGCTCACCTGGTAGAGCTCCTCTAGGTTGTACTTAATGGAGGTGCTGTTCTGGATCGCCTGCACAGCCTCCTGCAGCTTTTGCCACGTCTCCGCAGGGTAGCTGTCAGGCAGCTTGGGCTTGTCTGCACACACGCACACATACACACATATATAGAATACATGCACACAACAGCCGCCAATCACCACTAAGTGATGGTGATGTCACCACAGAACTTTTGCAAGGCTAGATGCACTTTGGGGTCACATGAAGTTTGGAAGACTCCCTGGTAGGTCACGGGACAGACCCAGATGTTACGCGTCAACCAAGAGGACCACCACCTGTGCTCCCCACTGTACGAACTTGTTGCGTTTTAGAGAACCGGTAAACCACTCACCTTTGTTGTTGGAGGGCAACTGCCTCCAACTGCCCAGTAGCATCCTTTGAGCCTCTTCCACATAAGGCGATATTGATACCGCTGGTACCAGTATTGGCAAGTTCAATGAGCTTCCCAAATAAAAGTGAAGGTTTTTGTTTCTTATACATATGTAGGGACGTAAATGGCATCCCTGGGGTGTGACTATTGTGAGGAGACGCGCTCCCTTACCTGCACTTGTCTGCCGATGGGGACTCGAGGGGTCTGTCACGTTGGCTAGGGTGCCATCGGGAGAGTCAGGGGAAGTGACGTGGCAAGAGCCGGGGTGGGGCCACGCTCGGGGAAGGGAAAGGGAAGAGGCGGGGCCTTGGGACAGTGTGAGGCAGTGAGTGTGGGGCTCGGATGGTGCATGGTCACGCCGGTGGAAGCGGGAGCCGAAAGTGTTGAGGCTCCGGGCATGAAGAATCCTCCCTCTCTCTCGTTGAGGTGTAGAATAGCCTTGTTGTAGCTGTTACTGTTAAGTGAATAAAGTGTGGTGCCTCCTATCCCAGTGTGTGCCTCGTCAGACACGCATTACACATACAGTACGGGCTCTCATACAAATACAAGTGTACATGTTCACGGAGAGATCTAACAATTGCTGTTCACCACTAAGTGGTTGTGACGTCACCATGTGCCTGTGCCAGGCTAGGTGCACTTTTTGACCACATAAAGCAGGGGTCCTCAAACTACGGCCCGCGGGCCACATGCGGCCCGCCGAGGACATTAATCCGGCCCATGGTCACTAATTGGGCTGCGCTTGTGAGCACTAATTGGGCTGCGCTGGTGAGCACTGATTGAGCTGCGGTGGCGAGCACTGATTTGGCTGCGCTGGTGAGCACTGATTGAGCTGCGGCGGTGGGCACTGATTGAGCTGCGGCGGTGGGCACTCATTGGGCTGCGCTGGTGAATGGTTCAATGGGCCAATTGACTGGACTTGCCCCCCAGGCCTAAGGCTGCCAGCCCTCCCCTGGCTGCGCTTGACTGGCTCTCCCTCCCTCAGCTCCCTCACTTGCCCCTCGGCTCCACTCCCAGTGATATTCCTGTGTGCTGGGGATGTACTGCGATCTGTGAACAAAACTGCAGGTGTAATTAACTTTTTAATGGCACCCGCACCAGTGTGAGCCTGGGGTAAAAGCGGAGTTCCCCCAATCAGACTGCATTGATGGGCAGCGCAGTCTGTATGTCTCTGTGTGGGCAAAGTTATTGCTGGTATATTGTTTTTGTAGCGCTGTATATATATTGGTATTTTACTAATAGCAATTTTGACTCCCTAGGAAACAATGATGTCAAGAAAGAGGAAAATTGACTCGGAGTGTAGGATATTCAAAGAACAGTGGACTTAGGATTACTTTTTCATGCAGTACAAGGAAAGAGCTGTGTGTCTGATATGCCAGAATATAGTGTCTGTGTTCAAAGAATACAATTTACGTCGACACTATGAAACTCAACATAAAGATAAATATGATTGTTTGGTCGGAGAAGTGAGAAAAGATAAAATATTAAAACTGAAAAATACATTAACAACTCAGCAAAATACTTTTGTGAAGCAGAAGCAGCTAAATATTTCATCACTGCGAGCAAGTTTTCAAGTTGCCAAGCTAATAGCGTGCACTGGCAGACCATTCGTGGAGGGAGAATTTGTAAAAGATGCCTTCTTTCTGTTGCCAAAGAGATGTGTCCAGAGAAGGCCGATTTATTTAGTACAGTGAGTCTTTCAGGACCTACAATTACACGGAGGATTGAAGAAATGGGAGACAATTTGCATCAGCATTTGCAAAACTCCACAAAAAAACTTTCCTATTTTTCCTTGGCACTCGACGAAAGCAATGATGTTCGTGATTCTGCACAACTTCTAATTTTTATTCGCGGGACGAATTACTATTTTGAAGTCACAGAAGAGCTTGCTGCACTGCAAAGCATCAAAGGAACAACTACAGAAGAGGATATCTATGAAAAAGTTTGCCAAACTGTGAATGGTTTGGAGCTGAACTGGGCTAAACTAGCCAGTGTGACAACTGATGGTGCTCCTAGCATGGTGGGGTCTAAGAAAGGAGTAATTGCTCGCATTAACCAAGAGATGGACAAACATAACCATTCTCATCCAATAGCCATACACTGCCTCATCCACCAATAAGCGCTGTGTAGTAAATCACTGAAGTGGGACTCTGTTATGAAAATTGTGGAATCTTGTGTTAACTTCATTAGAGCTCATGCACTAAACCACAGACAATTTCAGGAATTTCTGTCTGAACTAAATGTTGACTATGAAGATGTTCTGTACCACACAGAAGTCCGTTGGCTGAGTCAAGGGAGAGTTTTGAAACGTTTCAATGACTTACTTCCACAGATTACAGCTTTTCTGCTTTCAAAAAACAAAGAAGTACCAGAGCTCAATGATGCAGAATGGAAATGGCACCTTGCCTTTCTGACAGATGTAACAGAGCTACTCAACAGTTTCAATGTGCAACTTCAAGGAAAGGGGAAGCTCATCTGTGATATGCAATCACATGTCAAAGCATTTAGTAAAATTAGGCCTCCTCATCAAACAAGTTAAGGAGGAAAACTTCTGCCATCTCCCCACAACTCAAAATCTGTTAGCGGAAAAACCATTGGTTGCAATTCCCAAACAAAACATGTGTGGATTCACTGGAAAAATTGCAAAAGAAGTTCCAATTTAGATTTAAAGAGCTTCATCTCCATGAACAGGACATACAGCTTTTCCGTAACCCATTTTCTATTGACATTGAAAATGTGGATACAATTTACCAAATGGAACTGGCTGAACGGCAGAATTGTGACCCTCTGAAAGACGCATTCAAGTCAAGCAGCCTTCATAATTTCTATGCATCTACATATCCTCATCTCAGGAACCATGCACTCAAAATGGCAACCATCTTTGGCAGCACTTATGTCTGTGAACAGACTTTTTCCAGAATGAAACATTTGAAATCTCCAACCAGATCTAGACTAACGGATGCACACTTTCATCACTTGTTACGACTAGCAGTGACAAATATGGAACCGGACATTGACCATCTCATTAGCCAAAAGCAGGCCCATAGTTCCCATTGAAATACTGGCAAGTTTGTTGATTTAACTTTACTTGTTCTTCATTTTAAATATTGTATTTGTTCCCGTTTTGTTTTTTCACTTCAAAATAAGATATATGCAGTGTGCATAGGAATTTGTTCATAGTTTTTTTTTTTAACTATAGTCCGGCCCTCCAACGGTCTGAGGGACAGTGAACTGGCCAACCTGTTTAAAAAGTTTGAGGACCCCTGACATAAAGTGTCAAAGCTCGCAGGAGATTTCGATTTAAAGCTTTCGTGACTGCAGGGATTCATCTTCTTGGTTCTTTCGGTAAAGTGACGTAGAAGGGAAATAATAAAATAAAATAAAAATTGACATAATAAAATAAAATTCTCATGACGTTTCGGCCACAACATAAGCAGCCGTCCTCAGGTGAAGAACAGGGCTGTTGGAAAGACAGCATCCGATTGGACACCACCAAGCTTGGCAGCGTATATTTAAGCTGGGTTAGAGGAGGAGAGCGCCCTGACAAAGGAATTTACATATCAACAGAGGAATTTAGCATATTTATGGAAAATGCAGATATGGGATTAGTCACTACTTGTGGAATGTGTAGGTGGTGGGGGGGGTCTCAAAGTCATATTATGCTCGTGTATTATGTAGGATTAGCAGTCATAAAGGGAGGAAGTAGGATTAGCAGTAATAAAGGGAGGGAAATTTTAATAGTAAAGAGCTGCAGCAGCCAAACCACCACGTAAAAAACTAAAATATATTGAGAAACTATGAAGGATGAAACAGCACATGAGTGGGTGATAGTGTGGCCCGCATCATGATCGAGTGTATTTGTCCATCAGTGCCTTATTTATATACACAGCACGAAATATTTCAAAAAGGTTAAGTTGCCCAAAACCAAGAACAGGTTCAGATTTCGCTTGTCATTGATGGTTGGCTATGTACGCTGCGAAAGAAGTTCAGCTTACATACATGTTACCTGTGGCCGTGAACAGAACTCAGGACACTGGGTTGTATGTTGAACTTATTTCACACCGTATGTAGCCAACTGTGCTAATCGGAAGTGAACACAGATTGTCAGTTTTGTAGCAGAGTGTACACACAACTACAACAACCATTCACCACTAAGTGGCGGTGACGTCACAACGGTGCTTGTGCCAGGCTACAAAGACAAAGATCCCCCGCATAGCTTGAACTAACTGTAGGAACAAGTGCTGTGAGTGAGCACCTATGAAGGCCGGCACGGCACACAAGGGGGTGGGTGTCCAGCACTATGCCCGGCTGCCTTTTGGGTCCCGAGTGGCAATGTTTACACAACCGGACCAGGTACTCAATTTGAGGCCGAGTGGACCTAGGGAAGGCCCGGGACAGGTTCAGATAATCGTCACTTGTATTGACCATGAGCGGGAATTGAACCCGAGTCACCGTGGTTGTAGTGAAGCACGCTAACCGCTACACCACCGCTACGCCACCACATGCACACATGCAGAAAGACAAAGGCTTTCCATTTAACATGACAGACTGTTGCACCAAGTATTGTTTAGGCCAGCATGACAGACAATATGGTGGTATGACCAGCACCATGCCTGGCTATGTTGTATTCCCAGTCATGATGTTTGCACACTGCACTAGGTACCCTGTAATGGCCGAGCCAGCCAAGGTGCAGGATATATTCAGATACAACTTGGCACAGATGTTAACCATGTTCTGGAATCAGTCAGGGCACTGGGATTTATAGCACCATGTGAACCAATGAAACACTGCAAGTACACAAAACGACAAAGATCACCCATATTGCCTTAACAGACGTTTTTGGGCAAGTGCTGTTCATGACCGTCGTCTCCCCAGTAATGATGGTTACACATGGCACCAGGTACTCAATTGAGGCTAAGTCGACCTAGGGGAGGCCCAGAATCGGTTCAGATAATCGTCACTGGTGTAGGCCGTGAGTGGGAATCAAACCTGAGTCACCGGATTCGTAGCAGTGTGCTAACCAATGCGCCACCGCAAGTGCACACACACGCGCACACATACACGGCACGCCATTGCAATGGTTTCCTGCCAATAGATCAGTAAGAATAATATTATCAAATTCCACCAATGGTGGAGGCAAACACTAAGCAGTGCTCATAAAGGAAAGGAGTGACGTTTACTTCTCTCAGAATCTTAATTAATCTTTATGTAGACTGGAGGAATCCGATGAGCTATGAAGTTATTTTTCAGAGACGTCCAAGAGGGCTTCATCAGCAAGTTATAAGAATACAAAAAACCAATCAAGAGAGCAAAATAGAGAACAGGTAAGCAAGTCACGCAACATAAATAAAGTATACAAGTACAAATGGTATAAGTGCATAGAATCCTGAAATGCAAGCTTGGGCAAGGCAGCAAAATAACAACAAAAAGAGTCCCAGACCACACCAAGACATGTATATAGCCCCAAAAGCCTCACAGAGTCTCAAGAGCTTTTCAAGAGGGTCTGAAAAAATAACCTTGCTGAAAATGGTCTAAGGAGATTTCAGGAGCCTAGAGCAGTGCTTCCCAACCAGTGGTCTCCAGACCACTGGTGGCCCCATAAGGTGGTGGGATGTGGCCTGTGGAACTGTTGCAAATAGTGATCCCTCGTTTATCGCGGTTAATGGGGACCGGAACCCCTCGCGATAGGTGAAAATCCGCGAAGTAGGATTGGCCCCCTAGGAATTTCCGTATATGTGTGTGTGGGTACAAGAATGTTTAAAATATATATATTTATACTTTATATATATATATATTTTACTTAAATCTATTTAATTATAAAACCTTAATATTATACATTCACTCTCTCTCTCTCATACGATACGTATTATGGTGTTCTACACTCACCAATGACAGTACAGTAGTATCTTGAGACTTGACTCCAGTAATGACGACGACGACGATGACAATGACGATGACAATGACGACGATGACAGACCTGTGCAGTTCGATGAATGTGATGATGAATGATGATGATGATGATGGTGTTACTGCACAGGTATAATGAGGCCTTTATCAGTTCAAAAAATCCGCGATGCACTGGCGAGGGATTACTGTACTACAAATTGTAGTTTCTATTTGAAATATCTGATATTGGTGCACTGTCATTCACGAAAAATGAGGGTTGAAAGTGTTCCGTAAATCCAGAAGGGCCTAGTGGATAACACTCAAGAGCAAAACACAGGTGACCTCGAGCCGCTTGCTGTATTGCCATCTCGTGGCCACCTCGCAGTCAAGCAGGTTTGAGTGTTTCACAAATCTTCATGTTCTCAAAAGCGCTGGACGACACATATGCACGAGCTTTTCATATTCAGAGGTGACTGAAGACGGAAATATAAAAATCCAAAATACATTTAATTATTGGCAAAGCACTAATTGCTCGAACAGAGAGAATGCCACTAAATTCAAATTGTTGTTACAATGATGTCCACTCCCCTGATAAACATACACATGTCTCAGAGACATATGTATGTAGCCAACCGTGCTAATCTGAGGTGCAGAAGAGACCATGAACAGTCGTAGCCTGGCTCAAAACCAGCCTGCTCATGAACTCGAGGCGACGGCACGGCCGCTCATCAACACAAAACTCCCAACACGTACAAATTCATAAGGGCGCCATGGTGGCGAGATGTTAGATACCTCACCTGGAATACAGGATGCCGTGGGTTCGATCCCGATCCTGACGCCTATATAATTGGAGTTTGTGTGTTCTCCCCGTGATCGCGTGAAACATGCGTTGACAGTATTTGGCTGCTATACATTTCCACTTAAGCCACTTCGTTGAGCTATTACTTGTAGTTAGGTAGCTATATAGCTCAGTGGGGTTTCCCTGGTAAAATAAAAATAATAAACTTTAATGCCCGAGTTGGTCATGATGCTGGCACCTGGTCTGGAGTGATTGGAAGGCATGGGTCAGATCACCTCAATAACAACGGTAGGAGACCCCTAGATTTTCGTGCAACCCATGGGCTTGTAATTACCAACACGCTGTTCCAGCATCGGCGCATCCACACAACATCATGGATGCATGCCGGGTCCAAGCAAGAACATCTGCTGGACTACATAGTGACAGAACAGCGGATGCGGGCCCATGTCCTTGACACCAGGACCTACCGTGGAGCTGATCTGCCCTCTGACCATCGACTTGTCATCTGTAAGATGCGCCTGCCATTCTTCCACTCCGGTGGTAGGTGTACACCCAGGACCCCATTCAAATCTAAGGTGGCCTGGTCTCAGCTGATGAAAGTTGCAAGCTAGAATTTCATAATCGCTTGCGACTGGGGTTGGCATCGTCCCCCACTCCTCCAGATTTCGAGTGTAAATGGGTGAGGTTTAGGACTGTGACTCAGGCAGCTGCAGTGGCTGCTTTGGGTACGCAATCCAGACCTCCCCAGAGACCCTGGCTGACAGAGGAGGTGTTCAAGCTGGCTGAGAAAAAGCGACAGGCCCACTCTAATCGTCTACAGCATCCCACGTCAGAGAATGAGGAGGCTTACCACAGCCTTCGCTCGGAGGTTCGGAGAGCTGTGAGGCGCTGCAAGGATGGGTGGTGGTCGCGGGTTGCTGAGAAGATGGAGTCTGCCTCAATGGCCTGCGATCACAAATCCCTATTTAGCTCCAACAAAAAAGTAACCTGCAGTGCCACACCTATTAACATCATTAGGGGAAAAAATGGTGATTCAATCTCCGACCCCCAGGAACACGTTTGCAGATTTGCTGAGCATTTCTGTTAAGTCCTGGGGGAGGGGAAATCCCTCGACATGGAAAACATCGTGGGACAAAAGTGGGGATGACCCTGCTGAGGCTGCCGTGCCTCAAATATTGGAAAAAGTCACCCCCTGTGAGTGGCTGACTGAGGTGCCATCTGTTGAGGAAGTACTGAAGGCGATCCAGAGTCTGAAACCAGGAAAGGCACCGGACAGAGATAATCTCCCAAGCAAAATGCTGATGGACGTGTCGTTTGTGCACAGACTGCCCTACATGACATCATAACAACAGTCTGGACCACTGGACGGGTTCAACAGGATTGGCAGGATGCCCTTGTGGTCCCCTCTAAGAAGGGGGACCGCACAGACTGTAACAACTACAGGGGCATCTCACTCCTCAGTGTGCCACGCTGAGGAGAGGCTTGGGGAGCCCCAATGTGGTTTCAGGAATGGGCGGTCCTGTACAGATGCCATATTCTCTGTCCGTTTGCTACAGTTGAGGTGTAGGGAATTCCAACAAGACCTACATCTCTGCTATATTGACCTGGTCCAGGCCTATGATACCATCAGTAGGCCTGGGCTCTGGGTTGTTCTTCGTGCTTTCGGAGTCCCTGACCCTCTGCTTACGATCATTAAGGACCTTCATGATGGTGAGCGGGCCCGGGTAAAACTACGTGGCCGGGAGTTGGTGCGACAGGGATGTCCTCTGGCTCCAACATTATTTAACATATTTTTCGACCATGTAGTTCGTGAAGCCTTTGATGGCTGTACCAGAGGAATTTCCATCTGGTAAAGATACAATGGGAGGCTGATCGATGCCCGGGTGCGGTCAAGGGATGGCTCCCTATTGGTCAACCACGTTATGTATGCCGATGATCTGGTAATTGACGCTCACTCAGAGGAGGAGTTGGAGGCGCTGCTGCTGAAACTGGAGCGTGCCACTAAGAGGTGGGGCCTTACTATCAGCCCCACCAAAACTAAGCACTTGCCTGGGTATTTTGTACCATCGGGCACTCCACCCCCACAACTCCCAATCGGTGATGGGGTCAGTTGTGGAGAGAGTGGAGAGTTTCCCATACCTAGGCAGTGTGCTCATGACCGGCTCCGGTTTGACAGCAGAGGTCTCACTCAGAATCAGTCGAGCGGCATTATCTTTTCATCGGTTGCATAACGCTGTGTGGAAGCTACCTGGTCTGTCGCTCCGCACGAAGCTTCAAGTCTTCTCGGCCACGGTCATTCCCTCCCTTCTGTACGCTTGCGAAACATGGACCCCCCTATAATGCAGCATCTTCGCCGATTGGAAACATTTAGGCTGGCCTGCCTATGATCCATCCTGGGTTTAACCAGGCTGGATTGTGTGAGGAGCTCACAAATCTTTGAAAGATCGGAGCAAAGTCCCATCGGTGAGCTCCTCCGGCAGGCAAGGCTGCGTTGGCTGGGTCATGTAGCCCGCATGCCCAGTCACCGCATGCTTAAACAGCTTTTGTTTGGCCGGACAGAGGGGGCTATACGGGCGCGGCACGGGCTAGAGAAGAGATAGAGTGATGTGGTACAGGAGGATGTGGAGCTGAGTGGACATGCCGATGACTGGTCCCAGCGGTGTCAAAATCGGCCTCTGTGGAGGAGGCTCGTGAAGGACGCTGCTGGGCAGTTGGAAGCAGTCGCCCTCCAACAACAACGGAGGGCGGAGGAGCGACGCTCACAACAACGAGCGGAGCACCGGATGGCTAAAGCACAGCAAGTTGGCACAGTAGGGGGCACAGGTGGTGCATCAGCCAGTCATCTCGGTCGTCTCAGTTGACCCGTGGCACCTGGGTCTGCCTCGTGACCTCCTGCCAGCGGGCGTTCGACATTTCACGTGGCCTCAAGGTGCACATGGGCCTGGCACAAGCGTCGTGGTGACGTCACTGCTACTTAGTGGCGAATGGCGGTTGTTGTTTAGAGTGAGCCCCTGTGTGAGGCTGAGTGAGCAGTTGTGAGCCCCGTGTGAAGCGATGGAGAAATGTCCTAACGCAGTCATGCCAGCCTCTGACTGCGGCTCAGGGAAAGTTATTTATGGTCACGTGAGTGAGGAAAGCTCCGCTCACTGCCTGGGAGCATCGTGGCCGAGTTTGTGTCGTGAGGATTGCGTGCGAACGCGTCACAAATAAGACATTCCATCACACAGCACAACATGACAAACAAATATAACACAATAAAAGTGAAAACAAAAGAAAATAGAACCCAACAGAACAAATCTGATCACAAAGCAACTTTAACAAAAACTACCCAACACAACCAAACAATACAAAACACTGCCTAAACTACCTAAACATCACACGGAACCAAAGACAACCCAACATTACCTAAAGCATACTAAACCCAACACAACCTAAACAATACACTGACCACAATACTACCCAACACTGCGAAAACAAGACACTAAATCCAACACGACCTAATATACACAACGTGGTCGTCATGTAAGCCTGGTCCAGCATATATAACTATAGGTGGATAGTACAGCGATAAGACATGTCATATGAAACACTTATTAATGTCTTCATGAATGTAACACAGCTACAATAATTATTTGTCATACGTTATGTTGGTATTACAAATCTATTCTAATGCCTGGATGCTTGTGTTTTATTTAAAGGCCTAGCAAGTTTCAAGCCCCTCTTTTTGCCTAGATCCCCTGCCGGGTTCGCTCGACAGGGCTGCCTAGGTGATGCGGGAGGGCGGGGGTCACGTAGATACAAGGGCCGTGATTGAGGGCAGTGCCTGTTTATTGGCATATGTGTTGGAAACTAAAGAAACTAAGTGACAGAGATTAACATCGCACTTGTGTAAAATGTGATCACTGTAACTATTTTAAGAGCAGGAAAGTAAAAATGTTTCATAACCCAAAAACAATACAAGCGTGACCCACCACTACGACATTAGACTAGTGACGTCATTGATTTGACACTGGTACACATTCACTATCGCAGAGTTAAACACACATTGCTGCCATAGAGATACACACACCACGACGATCACAGACACGCCATTACGATCAGATACACCCAGATACAGTTATACAAAACACCATGACTAACACTCATGCAGAAATACAAACACATTCACTATATCACGACACACACATCACAAACACCATGACAAAGAAACACCATTAACAATACAGACGAAACAGCATTACTAACACATACACAAATGCTGTCACTAAAACACACACCATTAAACAAACAAATCACCCATAGGAACACATACATTACTACTAGATATACACAAAATATAATTAAATAGTATACACACGATCACTGAAACGCTCGCAATCCTCACTACACAATAACACAAATGGACAAATACGATACACACACTAAACAATGTCACAAACGAAACCCATTCCCCATTGATGCCTGGTCCCCGCCATGTGAATGTGGTGTTTACATCTCAGGGCTGACAAGAGTTGAACAAGTTACCAGTGTCATCGTCACAACGCAGTACAGACGACCCGAAGTGAACTCCACTAACTCTTCCTCGCTCTTTTAGGCCGAGTCCACCTAGCGGGGCCTTCACGGTTTAGCAAGGAATCAGATCCGACACTCGTTTGTATGTATTGTGTATGGTGAGCTTCTTTCGCACCTCCGATCAGCACGTAGCCAACCGTACTCATCGGAGGTGCGATCCTTTATGCACACACTCACTCACACATACAACAGCACAAGATCCATCGTGTAGCCTTTAAACTGGGGTGGGAAAAGTGGTGCTAGAGAGCAAATATTAAGGGGCCGGAATGCTGCACCAGGGGGTGGTGTGGCCAGGACCACGCCAGGCAGCCTTTGTATCCCCAGTGGCGATGCTTACACGACAGTGGCTTTGTCGACCTCGGGGAACAGTAGAATAGGTTCGATCAGGCCACATACCGCCACCACACGCCACTGATAAAACCATTGGCCTGGAGTCGAACTCGGATGGCCGAGTTCGTCGTGCGGTGCCCGAACCACTCCACCACCACACCACCACCACCACACACGAACACACGGCAGAGCAGCCTGGGCCCGCACCTCTGAAGTTCTTGATGACGAGCTTCTTGGCCGAGCCGGGTTTGTTGTTGCCGCTGCTGCCGCCCGCGGCCGCCTTGGTGAGGCCATTCGTGTGGCCGAGCGCCGAGATGGTCGCCCTGCGCTGGTTCTGCTGCCCCTCGTCCATGTCCAGATCGCACTGCTGCCCCTTGAACCTCTTGGCGGCGTGGTGCGCGGTGCCGTGGGGCGACTGCAGAGCCGAGTGGAGTTGGGCCTGTCCCGGACTCGGCTCCAGCCCCTGCCCAGAGTCCTTCCCCGAGCCAGACACCTGCGCGGAACCCTGCTGCTGCTGCTGCGCTTGCCCCGACTCTTTCCCCGAGCCCTGGCCTGAGACCTGTCCTAGAGGACTGTGGCTAAACCCTGCCACCTCCTGCCCTCTCCCCGCTGCTGCTGCCGCTGCCGCCCTCTCTCCCTGCTGCTCCGTGGCCCCCGCGCTCCCCTCGGCGCGCAGCATCAACATGAACCGCGGCCCGGAGGGGGCTGCGCGCCGCGTGGCCGTGCGCGCCGCGCGTGGCTGCGTCTAGAGTCGCGGCGCGAGTGGCTGTTGTGAGTGGCTGCTGCTGCTGCTGATGCCTGTGCTGTTGTGTATCGTGGCCGTGGTTATCGTTGTTGTTGTTTCTGGGTGTTTGTTGTTATTGTTGCCGCTTCTTGACGTTGCCGCTCGCGCTCCTTTGTAGGCGACTCTAAGATGGCCACCACTGCGGCACAAAGCATGACGGGAAGCGCGAAATAAATAAATAATCCGAGGAGGGGCGGGTCCAAGGGCGGGGCGCTCGCTGGTGGTGACGTCACGTCAAGGTTATTTTTAGCGCGTTGCGTCATCGCGGATTGGCGGGAAGCAGCAACTGGCGAGGAGTGCCCGGATGTAGCACTGAAAGTGCGGGGGGCTGGGAGAACTTTCCCTCACGGAGGTCCAATTTGGATCTTTAAATACTCAATATATTTTAGCGAGCCGCGCATTAGTTGACACTTTAACTTTGAGGATGCTTAGAACTGGATGATCCATTGCCTAATGCGCCGCACACCGCGTCTCGAACAGCGCCGGCATCGACTTGATGGGTGACAGCACGAAGCTGATTAAGCTGGCGACTTGCCCGGTGTGTGAGCGGGTCTTGGCGACGCGTGGAACGATGAACGATGATGACTCTGCAACGTCCCACGAAGGGACCCGTGATGACTATTAACTTGTCGCTTTACGGTCAACTTTGTCAGATCGCTTCATCATCATCGTGGTGGTGCCCGGGCACCGTGAGGGGCAATGCTCACCACGTCTCTCCCTCGCACCAGTAAAAACTCCTCCTCCAGTCGCCACATCCCTCCTCTCGTGTCCTACAGCTCTCACCGCGAGTCTCTTAGATATCGGCAGATGTTTGTGTGTTCGCCTCTCCACTGCTGCACCACTCGCCTCGTCATGGTCACTCGGCGCTTCAGCCGCTCTCCTGCAACCACGGGGGGGAGCTCCACCACAACCACCACGGGGGGAGCTCCACCACAACCACGGGGGAGCTCCACCACAACCACCACGGGGGGGAGCTCCACCACAACCACGGGGGAGCTCCACCACAACCACGGGGGGGGAGCTCCACCACAACCACCACGGGGGAGCTCCACCACAACCACGGGGGAGCTCCACCACAACCACGGGGGGAGCTCCATCACAACCACCACGGGGGGAGCTCCATCACAACCACGGGGGGGGAGCTCCACCACAATCACCACGGGGGGAGCTCCACCACAACCACGGGGGGAGCTCCACCACAACTACGGGGGGGGAGCTCCACCACAACCACCACGGGGGGAGCTCCACAACCACGGGAGAGCCGGACAACGTGGCCGTCGTGGTTGCCCTTTGCTCTCAGAGCCCCGCTGGGCTCCAGCCCTCTCGACTCACGATCTCACCATGCGTCAGTGTGTAGTGTGTCAGTGTGTAGTGTGTCAATGTGTAGTGTGTCAGTGTGTAGTGTGTCAGTGTGTAGTGTGTCAGTGTGTCAGTGTGTCAATGTGTAGTGTGTCAGTGGTTCGGAGACGAGGGTTCTAGGAGGCACCTTTATTCAACGCCTTCATAACTGAGCAGGTTCGTCCCACGCACTCTCCGTGGTCGCCCAGCCTCAACACAACCCCGAGACAGCCAACAACTCTCCGGCCGTGCGACATCGAGCAGCCAAGACGACGACGACAGCGACGACGAGACGAGTCCACTCCCCACACCGGCACCCTGCCGAGCTCCCAGCAGCGCCTTCTATGCCTCCCAGCGCGGCCTGGCTCCGTCCTCCCTCCCTCCCTTCTGTAACCCACGAGCCGCCCCAGGGCCTTCCGGACGGCGTCTGCCGTGGCCCTCGCCCCAGTTCCTCCGCCCCGCCGACACGGAGCCGTGTCCACCGCAGTCGCCGCTGCTGGGCACCAGCTGGCGCTATTACACTACAGGTGTATTATACTTCATTCTCTTATCTGATAAATGTCCCCTCTCTTGAGGCAAGGGGCCATCCATTTAGTAGGTACGCAAAAATCTGTAAAAACTTGACCCTTGCCCTGTACGCACGTGGACTTTTTACACCCCCCCCCGAATCCTATAGAACGGCCGATATTTAATCCACGCAGAAACGATCAATGATTAATAATATGAACGTGTTAAAGCAAACAGTCCACCGCAGGGACTAACTCATTTGAATGGCAATGTAGACAAATTATCGAGGCTTCACCCCCCCCCCCCGTTTCCTATGCGTACATTGTCAGTAGACCCCCCACCCCATACGCAAGCGAACGCATTTGGGTTACCCCCCCCGCCATGCTTACGTACTAAATGGATGGCCCCCAATTGACAAATTTCCAATTTCATCGCCACAGCCTGACCGTCAACATCTGCACGATTCTGTCTCAGTCGTGAAGGTAATTCTCCGAGTCCACGAGCTCCGTGTCCCTGGAGTCCACGAGCTGCCCTCGAGTCTTTGCTACAGACCCGCCACTGTTACTTGCTCTCAAGTTAAATCTGTGAGTTTCCTCAACAAAATCATATACAGGATAATCAATAATGAACTCATTCATAATTTTCCTCAGCGAGGTGTAAATGAGGATATAATTCAGCGGGAAACAACCTCACGCCATAATTACACTGCGAGATACATTTGCGCATTCACCAGTAAAACTTTATTAAAGACACCGTAATAGAAAAAATAACTCTGAAGAACTCCAAGTATACATTTATAAGCAGAGTTTATATAACAGTATGATATTACACGAGCCTTTGAGGCAATTATCCACAGCTAAAATTAAATCATTCATAATACTTAAGCGATACACCACCGCTCACAGTAGCACGGCCAATAGAGCAGAGTTCCTGACCTCCAGACCGTAAGTTCACACCCTGGTCAGGGTCGACTGCCCCCCCCCCCCCCTTCATCACATCACCACTGTCGTCTCTTCAAGGTTGGTAAAATAAGTACCGCCTGCTGCAGCTGTACTTATTACAGGGAAGTCAACGGTCTCCTTGTGTTCACTTAAGGATACACTGGTCCCTCTCATAGGAACGTGGATTTTCGCAGGTAAGGGGATGATGGAGGTGTGCACCACCAGCATTCACTCAAGATCATTGCCAAGTGCTTATTCCAGGCTGAGTCAACCTAGGCGACCACCTGATAAGACATACCAATCTGACTACAGTGTTAAACTTGCACATTTGCAAAGGAACTGGAACACCAGGGAGCATTGTCT
Organism: Lethenteron reissneri; assembly: GCF_015708825.2. NCBI lineage: Eukaryota > Metazoa > Chordata > Hyperoartia > Petromyzontiformes > Petromyzontidae > Lethenteron > Lethenteron reissneri. Next base: position 46,626 of record NC_083835.1, read on the forward strand.
GGACTTGCAGTCGGAAGAATGCTCCCTGTTCTATGCAGGTATCATCTGTTCTACTCGTGGTTACGTGACAAAGTCCTCACATCGCTAAACAAGTATAATTGGATTCATGTGGTGTTGACATCGCCACTTCAATTGGCTGCTGCTAGTTTTTTACAGTTACTTTTGTTCATCCTGTGACATTTTCAGGATGGCCGTGCCAAGCAGTGGGCGAAAAGTGTTGTTTCCTAATTAAGTGATTTCAGAGTAATTTATCTAATTTGGCACACAATGGCCTACTCTGCTCCAAATGACATCACGGAATTTTCAAAGTTCACTGTGAAGCAGATGGCGCATATTTTATGGTTAATACACCCATCGTGTTAACCATGACACCTTGCTGATTCAAACCGCGAAGCTCTGCAAAAAGCAAATGCGATACTGCTCAGCAATGTCACCGCTAAAGTTCATTTGCAGACCAAGTCTGTAGTCCAGGGTGGCTCCATTACCTACCATTAATGATGCGCATAACATAAACGCAATTCAAGCTGAAAATTCACCCTGACGTTGAGAGGTGTTGAGACTGAGAGGTTACGGAACCACTCTGTGACATCTCAACTTTAGTTCCCAGAGAAGGGCTTTCAGGTCACAGCGAGGCCAGTGAATGAGTTTGTGGCTCCACAAAATTAGGCTTTTCCCATTTAAACTTAATTTGGAGCTTTCGTGACAGCAGGAATTACTTTTTGGTTCTTTCGGCAAAGTCACGTATAAAAAGAAAATAATAAATTACATACTAGCATACGACGTTTCGATTGCAACACAAGCAATCAGGTATAAATGAAATAGAAACACAAATCTAGTATACAATGAGTGCCACTCACCGTGCCACTCATTGACGTGCTAATTTCTCTAACCCCTCCCTCTCTCTCCGCCCCCGCCCCCTCTATTTAAGGCCTCAACACAGAGGCGTGGTTTCTCTGTGTGCCTGTTTGTCTCTCTCTATGTATCTCTGTGATATCTGTCTGCTTATATGTCTGTCTATATGTCTCTGGTTCTGTTTTATCTCACTCTCAAATTTAGCATTCTCAGGAAGAACGTAATCAACCAGGTAGGGTGTTGACTGTTATGTTATCCGACTCTCTGTTGTATTACATTATATTTCTAAGTATACTAGATTTGTGTTTCTAGTTCATTTATACCTGATGATTGCTTGTGTTGCAATCGAAACGTCGTATGCTAGTATTTTATTTATTATTTTCTTTTTATACGTGACTTTACCGAAAGAACCAAAGAGTTTTCCCATTTAAGCAGTCTCCTCACAATCATAACAAACCAGATGAGATCAGCGCTAAGAGTGGATGAAAGGTGTTGGAATCCAACAATGCGGGTTAAACAGAGCAACAAAAGTGCAATTTTCCAAGATTGAATCTTTGTTACACAACCCGTGTGAGGCTGCATTGTTCACGTTCGTGTCACCTTGAGGGTAACCGAGGAAAGCTCCAAACCTGCTTTGATTGACAAAGGCAACCTGGGATTTGTGGATAGTTACACAAAGCAACTTGAACTAGGTTTCTCATAACCTGAATGACTTTCAGTTGCAGACGAAGCAGAAAATTACACTTTAGTTGCTCGAGACAACTGTTTTTGTCTTCTGTAACACAAGTAAAAGCCACATACTGGACCAGTTCATTCGCAACCTCAATGGCAATTCCATTCACAATGTGGATGTATACAGTGTCTGAATGTGACTGCATGTTAAACCATTGTACACGAGGCCGGGGGGGGGGGGGCATCAAGAAAATGTTAAGAGGATTTCAAGTCTTTTTCATTTGAAATGGACGCGACGGGTGAAACAAGCCGCAGGGAGAATAAAGCAACGTGAAACCTTCATGCAGGTATCAGCTGTTCTTCTCATGGTTACGTGGTAAAGTCTCAACGCGAAACCCTTGAGACCAACTCGCAGGAGCTTCCATGACGCATCCAGAGTCCCGTCCACAGCTGCAGGACGCCACGAGCTCAGCAGCCGTGGAGTGACGGCATCGACAGCAGCACGGACATTTTGTAACGCAATTAAGATTCCGATTTCCGACTCAACTCAATTTACATTTGTGACGAGTTTAAAGTAGCCGCCTGTTTGCGTTTCTTGATCCCACCCTGCTCAGAGGGATTCTCATTCGCGACGCGTTTTAGATTGCTGCAGTGAAACGCCTTTGGGCACCAGAAACTGCGATAGAGAACTACAAGCCGAACGTCAGGACGCGTGTTAAGATGGACAGGGGAAGAAGGGGGCACACGAGCCAACTGGCATCAGCTCCACTCCCAATCCGAAATGGACAGCGAGCCACTAACCCTACCCCTAAGGATAACCAACTAGACATCGGACACAAGCACAAACCCTCCCACTTGACCCTGCACTTCTAGCCTAACCTCCGGCACTTAACAGGCCCGTCTCGCCGTTCGTTTCGTTTTTGGAGCTCACGCCGTCCTTGTTCATGGCTCTAGCATCCCGATTCATAGGTCATCGACTACTCACTCAGACCTCCCAGGTTCACAAGCAGCACAGACGCCTCACAATATATCACAGCGTCACCCCTATCCCACACGCTCCAAAGAACATTGGTGTGGAACAGGGATGTACCATTTGTCTTTCTGCAGGGGTGATGACGAACCATTCAAGTGACCCCCATTATCTGGCAATAACACCTACGTAATTCAGTCCAGAGATATGAGATACTAATGATAAGACTAGCTACGATAATGTGACTGAGGCTGGAGGTGAGTCACTTATGTCATTATGCATCGTGTTTCACACCTCCAATCACCAGTCTTGAAGCCGAGTTCAGAACACATCATAATGTATTGGTTTTGAGAAGACAAACGAGGGAAACGTCCTCGATTCAGTGTTACTGGATGAATTCACATTCATATACTCACTATACCTGGGCACGTTAAAGTAGCTTACGTGCGCCTAGATGGAATTTTATGGACATGTTCTGACAGGTTAGGTAGGTGGCTTGACTTTAAGGCACGAAATCACAACTTGGTCACAGGACGAGTTGAAAATGCGTGGTCAGTAATGTGTTTATCTCGCAACACAGAGCACAGTAACCATTAGTGGATAATGTGGCTTCACGGTGCACTCAATATCCCATCTATAGCCCAGACCTCAACGTATAAGTGCCACGCATACGAGTTCTAAACGGGGATTGTCGCATCCCTAGTGGGTGACTAAGCTCAATGCTCTGTGAGATGAATGTGTGAACAATGATTGGTAAATTCACACAGCACAGGAAGTGCGCTGTCAAGAAGTAATGGGTTTCTTATGTTGCGGTGGCTCCACGTTTGGCACAGGACCCCTCACGCTGTGCACACTGAGTATTGGGTAACAATAAGACGCCGCTGTCTGCTTCTCTATTGCATCTGTCCAATCCCACTGGCCGCGTGCTGCCTAATACTGATCTCACCCAACTTTGAATGCCACTGCCCAGAACAAGTGTCCTCCACAGCAAGAGCTCCGAGCGTTGCGTTCCTTCACACATTCAACACTGTTAGTTTTTACCACAATCACAGATTACTCAGAGATGATGGCATTTAAAGCCCAAGCACCCACACCACGTGAATACAGTGTAAAGACGAATGCAGATGCAATTACGAGCCATTTCAACTTGCTTGTTAAATTTCCTCTCTTCGTCAAAAGGCGGCTTTGTCTCACTGCGTCGTCACAAAGACATAACGAGCTCGGTCTCTTGTCGAGGACACTAATTATTGCTCGCCTCTAATATCTGCCACCCGAGACAAACGCCTGTGTTAGAGTGACAAAACGATGGAATCATAATTACATTTTAGTGATAGCTCGTCATTGAGGGAGACCCGGACACACATCGTCTGCTGTGGGAAGCGAGTTTCTGTGTTGTACAAGGAGGCATCCAGAGGCCTTTGTATTCTCACAGTGCGTGCACTTCCCTTTACAGCGGCGCTCTCTCACAGGAGGCTGAGAGGTATCAAGATATAAATACACAATGCACACGTTTAAAACTAACCATGCAGCAAAATAGCAATGAGACCCACCATACAAGGATTCACAAGTTCTCGAGTCCTTAGGGTTGCTCTTCTGCAGCTACAGGGGGGCAAATGAGATCAAGCTGTACTCGCTGGATCCACATCAAGTGGACACGAGCAGCAAATCGTGACGCTTCTCAAACTTCGAAATTTACTGCTGAGCACTTCTCACCAACGACTGTGAAACAGGGTCGGTGGATCACACAGGGATGGGTGCAGCAAAGTACAAGATGCGGGATAAGGAGGCGGTGGCTCAAAGGGACAGTACAGCAAGTAGCTTTAAGACGTATGGGTGCTGGAGTCTTCTCTGATATGTGGAGTTTCTCCGTGAACTCCAGTTTACATCCAAAATTACAAACTAAGTGGCCAAACATGGCAAGCAAGAGCCCTGAGACTCGCACTTCATCTGAATATCTTGACACGGATGATTATTATTAACGTATAGTAAACAAAGTTAAGGATTTAAAAATGAACTTGCATTTGCCTTTAAAATTTGGAATATTGAGATGTGACACTGGACAAACAAACACTGACTCTTTGAATTGCTTACACAAAGTAATTGATTCAGTTGGTGAGACTATGAGTCTGTGAGGTTGTGAGTGAGGTGACGAGCGATGGAGGTGAGTTGTAGAAGTGGCTAGGTGCTGCCCTCGTCCCACACCGCTTCCCCTCCACTCGGCTTTAGGTGCCTCAACAGTAACTTCTGCAGATCCTGGCGTGCGCGGCTCTCTTCCTCCAGCGTCACACGCAGCCTCTGGGACTCCTGACGCACACGAGGGGGTGGGGTAGGGGTCAAGCAATGGAGCGGGTGTCAAGTAGAATGATGCCACTGTAGCTTCTCACTACAAACGCTCTCTCTCGTCCTGCCAGATCCTGCAGCTGCTGCGTATTCGACACACGACCTCCAAGGTCTGCCCTGACAGTATCCCAATGTCTGCCCTTAGGTAGGTCTTCTCTTCCTTTTGGTCACCAGGCATGTGGAGACCACCCTGATGTCTAAGAAATCGCCCCTCTCCTGTCCTGCACACGTGTCCCACCCAGTGCAACCTTTTTCCTGATAATTTCCACAACACTCACTTGCTCTGTTCTCTTCTGGAATTCCGCATTGCCTGCCCTGTCTTCTCACCAGGAGTAAGGGATTATGAGAATGTTGTAGGGGGAACACTGTTCGTATACACGGAACGATACCTGGTGCGATGTGAAAACAACCACGGGAAGACAAAGGCGGCCAGGCAGAGTGCTACCCACACCACCCCATCGTGTCGTGCCAGCTGAACTGCTAACAGGACTTGCCCCAAGAGCCCATAGAGTTCACACAGGGATCTGTGTATTTGTAAATGAGGGCGCCGTACCTGTTTGAGCTCCTGAACCTGGTCCCGTAGGGCGTACACTGTATCCACCAGACTCCTAAATGCACACACACACATTCATGAACATATAAACAAATATCACCCACATAGCCTTAACAGACTATAGGAGCAAGTGCTGTTTGCGAACACCTATGAAGCCGGTGGGTGGCCAGTACCACACCCAACCAACTTTGTCTCCCTAGTGGTGATGTTTACACACCGCACCAGGTACTCATTTGAGGCTGAGTCGACCCTAGGGGAGGCCCAAGACCAGTTCAGATAATCGGCACTGTTGTTCACTGTGAGCGGGAATCAAACCCGGGTCAACACATTTGTCACGCGGAACGTTAACCGCTACACTACCACTTCCCACTTCAAGCACACACATTCACACACATACACGGCACACCATACGCAATGGTTTCCTCCAAATATAATATCAGGAGGTGACGGGACAGACCTAGGTGCCATGGGTGGACTGAGATGACTGGCAGATGCATCACCTGTGCCCTCTGCTGTGCCGACTTGTTGTATTTTAGCCGCCCGGCACTCGTTGTTGCGAGCGTCGCTCCTCTACCTTCTGTTATTGTTGGAGGGTGACCACCTCCAACTGCCCAGTAGCGTCCTTCACGAGCCTCCTCCATCGAAGCAGATCTTAACAATGCTGGTACCAGTCTTTAGAAAGTCCACTCAGCTCCACATCCTCCTGTACCGCATCAGTTCATCTCCTCTCCAGCCCATGCCCTACCCATTTGGCCCCCTCTATCCAGTCAAACAGAAGCTGCTTGGGCATGGTGGCTACATGGCCCAGCCAACACAGTCTTGCCCACCAGAGGCGCTCACTAATGGGAATGTGTCCAGATCTGTCGAGGATATGTGAGCTCTTCACATAATCCAGCCTGGTTAAACCCAGGAGAGATCGTAGGCAGGCCAGCCTAAATGTTTCTAACCGACGAAGATGCTGCATTAGGGGGGTCCACGTTTCGCAAGCGTAGAGAAGGGAGGGAATGACCATGGCCGAGAAGACCTGAAGCTTCGTGCGGAGCGACAGACCAGATAGCTTCCACACAGCGTTATGCAACCGATGAAAAGACAATGCCGCTCGACTGATTCGAAGTGAGACCTCTGCTGTTAAACCGGAGCCGGTCATATACACACATGCACTTATATACATACACGTGGACACACACTCGTGTACACATATATACACATGTTGACACAGAGACACACACACACAGCGCACACAGTATACTCGCACTCACTCTCACACACTCTCACTTCTCCTCGATGACCGTCTGTCCATTTCCGCTCATCTCCTCCATGATGATTTTTTCCTCCTCGGGCAGCAGCAGCTGCGGCGTCGCCTCCCGGGGACAAACTGAGCAGAAGAACATCAACGGTGACACTCAGGTGTGACTCATGGGCAAGTCTCACAGGACAACCCTCACAGGGCGACTCAAAGATACCTCAGAGGGATGATTGCCATGGACGACTCATGGGATAACTCTCATGTGGGACTCACAAGGGGTGGTGCGCACAGGATGACACATTGATTGTTCATGAATGACTCTCACGGGCAACTTTAACAGTTGAGATGATGGTAGCAGACTCGCAGTATGTCTACATATCCTCTAGATCTCTCTGTCTTCCCGTTTATCTCTCAGTTTGTCTGCGTTTGTCTCTCCATCTCTCTAGGATTATGTAGCTGTTTATCCGCATCTCTAATCTCTTACACTGGATGCAGATTTCTGGTGTTCTTCATATATTGTCAGTTCCTCCCCCTGACACCTGTGCATCGTGGATGTCCACCCCGATTGCCCACTCCTTAAAACTAGGTCCCCTCCCTCGCACCTTCTGCAACGAGTGTGTGGAGTTCGAGATCTGGGCTTTCGTACCAATGCCAGGAGCTGAACCTCATTTACGAGGATTGCAGTGCAAGCGTGATAACTATTCCACCATGACTCCCCGACAAACGACCACACAAGTTGCCATTTACTACAGTGGCAGTCATTTCTGCGTGGTGCATATGTATTACATTAATATTCCGCTTGTTTGCCCAGCAAAGCCTCACTATTTTTAGGAAGGTCCTGCCAAGTTTTGGCAGTAAGAGTGATGATTGCTGCTGTATGCATTCTTGTTGCTGCTGTGCTCAAGCACCACAGATATCCCTTGTAAAATAGCCAAACTACTGGCTAAACGGGATCAACTGTGTAACAAATCAAAATAACGGAACATTTGAATGTAAGTTTAGGAATTTTCAGGTAATATTAAAATTTGTATCATTTCCATTGTGCGAGTGTGTAATTGCCGAGCTGTGCGGTAGCCTCCTCAGTGGCCACATTGCCACGCGTGTCTCTCGTGGAGACCTCCGCCAAGCTGAGTGGACAACAACACGCCGTATCGTTCGTAGTGCCACAGTTGCAGTATGGGTTGTCACGAAGACCAACGGTGGAGGTTGGCTGCAAGAGACCTTGCCCTCTCTGGCGGCTGTTCAATAGGGCCCACTGACGGCATGGAAGGTTGGAGCCAGGTGGGCAGACTGTAGGATCTGCGTTAAGGAATTGGTTTGGTGCTGATTTTTCTCTCCATTCCTCCTGCCAGCCACTCTGCCAAGCAGTCCTGGATCATTACGTTGATAGTGGCCTAATCCTGCAAATGACTGAACAGGATCTTTAACGTCCACTGCAAAGCAGTCGGTGCATATTTTATGGTTAATGCCGCAGTGTTAACCGGGGCGGCCACTGGATTCCAGCCATGAACCTCTTCAACAAGCGGCGAATGCTCTACTGCTGGGCAATGGTCACCGGCCCGAGGCTCCATGGACTTTTTGGCCACCGGAAGTGCAAATGGATCACGAGCAACGGTCATGGTCCAGGCCCAGATTACACGAGCCAACAGATGTGGACACTACCCACACTTTTCAATGTGCCAAAATTCTGATTGTGACACTTACATGCATGTAATACTCTCATAGTTCATAACCATGTACACTCAACCTGAAAGATAATCTCAAGAGCCATACAGACTGCTGTGGCAAGTGCTGTTGGCAATCATCTATTAAAGCTGGAACAGCACATGGAGGGATGGTCTGGCCAGAACCACACTCGGTAATCTTTATTTCCCTAGTAGTGATGTTTACGCGCTGCTCCGGGTCCTCATTTAAGGCCGAGTCGAAAATGGAGGAGCTCAGACCCAGTTCAGTATCGCTCGCACTTATGTTACTCATGGCAGGGACTCAAACTCGAGTCGTTGCATTCGTAGCAGTCCGCTGAGCACTGCTACTGCTCCAACAACAAAAACCGCCATTCGCCACTAAGTGGCGGTGACGTCACCACGACGCTTGTGCCAGGCCAAGTGCACCTTGAGGCCACGTGAAGTGTCGAACGCCCGCTGGCAGGAGATCACGGGGCAGACCCAAATGCCACGGGTCGACCGACTGAGATGACTGGCTGATGCACCACCTGTGCCCTCTACTGTGCCAACTTGCTGTGCGCTTTAGCCACCCGGCGCTCCGCTCGTTGTTGTGAGCGTTGCTCCTCCGCCCTCCATTGTTGTTGGAGGGCGACTGCCTCCAACTGCCCAGTAGCGTCTTTCACGAGCCTCCTCCACAGAGGCCGATCTTGACACCGCTGGTACCAGTCATTGGCAAGTCCACTTAGCTCCACGTCCTCCTGTACCACGTCACTCCATCTCTTCTCTAGCCCGTGTCGTGCCCGTTTCGCCCCCTCGATCCAGCTGAACAAAAGCTGTTTAGGCATGCGGTGGCTAGGCATGCGGGCGACATGGTCCAGCCAATGCAGCCTTGCCTGCCGGAGGAGCTCACCGATGGGACTTTGTCCAGATCTTTCAAGGATTTGTGAGCTCCTCACACAATCCAGCCTGGTTAAACCTAGGATGGATCGTAGGCAGGCCAGCCTAAATGTTTCTAACCGACGAAGATGTTTCATTAGGGGGGGTCCACGTTTCGCAAGCGTAGAGAAGGGAGGGAATAATCGTGGCCGAGAAGACCTGAAGCTTCGTGTGGAGCGACAGACCAGGTAGCTTCCACACAGCGTTACGCAACCGATGAAAAGATAATGCCGCTCGACTGATTCGGAGTGAGACCTCTGCTGTTAAACCAGAGCCGGTTATGAGCACATTGCCCAGGTATGGGGAAGCTCTCCACAACTGCCCTATCACCAATTGGGAGTTGCGGGGGTGGAGTGTCCGATGGTACAAAATACCCAGGCAGGTGCTTAGTTTTGGTGGGGCTGATGGTAAGGCCCCACCTCTTAGTGGAAAGCTCCAGGTTCAGCAGCAGCGCCGAGTGAGCAGCAATTACCAGATCATCGGCATACATAACGTGGTTTAGCAATAGGGAGCCATCCCCTGACCGCACCCAGGCATTGATCAGCCATCCCATTGTATCTGTACCAGATGGAAATTCCTCCGATACAGCTATTGAAGGCTTCACGAACTACATGGTCGAAATAGATGTAAAATAGTGCTACTGCTCCCCACACTTGTACACACAACTGGTATACATAGAAAGACAGCAACCCAAAAAACAAAGATTCCCCCATATAGTTTGAACAGACTGTTGGGGCAGGTGCTGTTAGCGAGCACCTATGAAATCCGGCACGTCACACGAGGGGGCAAGTGGCCAGCACTACGCCCGACCGCCTTTGTCTCCCCAGTGGCGATGCTTACACACCACAGCAGGTATTAATTTGAGGTTGTGTCGATCTAGGGGAGGCCCAGGGCCGGTTCAAATATTCGTCACTCGGGCCACCGGGTTTGTAGCGCAGTATGCCAACCACTATCCTACCGCTCCCCACACACTCTCTCATAACACTCGTATACACAGAAACAATGAATCACACACACACTCGTTCACGCATAAACATACCAATACACACATCACACACCACCAGACACTGCAGCGTCCATTGACGCCACAGCCCAGTTACCCTCTACAGGGTCAGTCACCTGCCCAACCGTGTGGCATCTGACAGGCACGCGGAGACCGTGTGCACCACTGTTTATTTGTCAGGGAGTGGAATCGCACCGCCACAGTATAGAGAGAACATCAACACGGCGCCACCTTCACCGCACGCCGTGCTCTGAAGAGGGCGAAAAGAAGCACCGCGCCCAATGTACCGGCGCACCAGGATTTAACCACAAGCAGCAGCAGCACCACACTCGAGTCTGAGAGTCATTAGTACTAGGACCACGGACTCCCTCACTCAGCAGGGACTCGGAGCTTGCCAGGGAGTGGACCCGGTAGACATGGCCACACAGCCACCTCCACGGCCATCTCCCTGCCTTCGGAACATGACTCCGACTTGCATCAGAAATTGCAATTAAATTTGTTAAATAAAACTTTTAAACATTGATGTGAGCTACCTGCTTTTTGAGTTTGATGATTCGGCAATGGCTTGAGGTTTTAGATGTTTGTTCTTGTAAAGCAGTGGTTCTTACCCTTTACTGCAGCCTTGCACCCCTTTGGTTCTCAATCGTAAAACAATTTACGTTAACAAATACAGAGGTTTAATGAAACAAAGTAGTTGTACTTACGTACCCATACTTAATTTGTGTTTCCATGATTTACCTTCTAAAAAAATCTGCCCATATGTCTCACACCTGGGGTGCGTGCGTGCACCCCAGGTGAACCACTGTTGTAAAGTACCCTGGGATGCCCTGCACTCCCAGCTCTGTATATAAACAAATGGTTTATTTAATTTCACATCAATTATGGTATTTTATGCGACCAGTCAGTCGAGTCCCTTCAATGTGCACGTCTCGCCCAGCATGTGCTGTGGTGTCAAGAGCTGTCCTCTGTCTGCATGGTGTCAGTCATCCAACATGGTAATATTTTAGAACTCAGATGGTTGTTTTTCATGTACTCATTGGTGAGCGGGCTGAGACCATCACCTTGTTACACTTCACACCTTGTTACACTTCAGAACCCGGTGTCATGAAGGGCGACTGGAACCCGAATTTGGGCTCACACCTGGCTTCCAGCGGAGATGAATGGGGCTCCCTTCGTATGGCTGGCAAGGGTTGTTTGAAATAAATAACGGTTCTTGAGATTTGGTAAAAATGCCGTCGTTATTCCACCATCTTCACGGCCTGACGACAGGACGCCTCGAGCCACGAGGAGGCCGTGTTCCCGAAGGTCCATGTCATGAAAATACGAGGGTTAAATTCCTTTAAATTACTACAAGTCTAGTTCCTTCTCCTATAAAGATACAACCCAAAGCACATGGCCATCATCTTGTAGCTACACACCTATGCCGTGTATACTCCACACTCTTGAAGCTTCGTTGGTGAGAAAAATATAAGAATTTAACATCAGCCAAGTATTTAATTAGGGAACATGAGACATAAATGTGAATGTATTACTGCAGGGACATCACAGAGTGTTATCATGAGAAAGCTGCCCATGCTCTCACAGTGACAACAATAACAATTCCCTTCGTTTAACCAGGGAAGTCCAAATTTCATGGCGTTTTTAAGATGGTCCGCATTTGGCTCAACCATGCTCGGCTTTCGTGATCGGACGTGATTTGCTCGTAATATCGTCTATACTTTCCAATTGAACTGTTCACGCTCCAGTGGGACACGGCCTGGGTGGGAAGCTAATGGATTGAGGAACCGTGTGATTATGGGATGGCGTCTTCTTCTAAGGACAAGGAATCTAAGAGATCACAAATGCTGGATCGCAGTTGAACACGAGCGTGCAAAAGTCATCGCGGAATAAACTGCGTCATTATTGATGCTTAGAAAACAATAATTTAAAAACACATCTGTGTAAATACTAACATTGGCATTAAAAATCCAGCTTAAAACACACATCATGTATGCACACATACATACGCGTGCAGGGGAACCTGCCTACAGATCTACGCTGCAATGTCACACTCGTAGACGCGAGGTTCTATATAAACTCGACGCAATGGGATTATTTGTAAATATTTGTACTCAAAACGCATTTTTACCATTAACCTTGATTCGGATGACACCAGGGATCTGATGCCGACGCGCGTTTGTGCTTTTAAAAAATTCCCCAGATTCGGCAGCCGCACCAGACCGACCGAGCCAAGGGCCCGGTCGCCACCTCCCCTTTCTCTTCTCTCCACGTCCTCACCGTGGGTCACGGTGACACCCGTGTGCACCAGCCTGAGGGACTGCACCGGGGGTGCGAGTCAGGCGCTTCCCTTTGTACGGGAAGGAGAGCTTAGCATAGTTGGTATAATCATTGCAGGGAAATTAATGCGTTATGGCAATAACTTAATGAATCGGCAAAATAGAGCAACATTTGTTAATAAAAATAACATGATTTACCCAGGAGAGCCTCGCCGAGACTAAGACTATTTAAAGAGGATCCTGCATTATCGACAACACTCATACTGGTGAGCACATTGGAGAACTCAGATCGCAGTGTGCCACATCTCAGTACAACCAGTGTACACAACGGTCGACAGCCTACTTGCTGTACTGCCATCTCTCACATACATGGAGACAGAATAGAGAATGTGGGCTCTGGGTGAGAGCACGAGCCAGGAGTAGATTCACAGCACTATTTCAAACAAAACTACAAGTGGAAGTTGGTTGTCCCTCCCCACACCTCTGATTTACGTGGTTGGCAACGTAAGTGTGAAAGAAGTTCAACATACAAACAAACATTGCAGGCTGGGAATAACGAGATTTGACAGCACAGCGGTGTGCAGCATCACATGGACAACATCTCTCAGCCCTATCCAGACCACCAGCTCATAATAACAGAATGTGGCCATATTGTTATTTAAGCAACCAAATCAGACTGCTTCCTGTTGGGATGGCCCCTTGAGCACCTCCGGTTAGAACGGTTGGCAACGTACAGTGTGAAAGACGTTCAACATACATACACACAGTTTAAAACACAGGCTTTCGCGACAAATACTATCCATAAGAGGTTTTTGGGTTAAATCGCATTGTTTTGTTAAACCTGCCACCACCCGACACAGCCAATTAGTGAGGTTTGTCACGTAAACTAAACACACCAATTCGTACCCGAGTGTGTTCGGCTGGATATCCATTGTAATTTACATGCAGACATGAACCCCCCTTCTGGCCTTCGTACCTGATTGGCTCACAAGTGACATCCTATGTATCCCTCTATTTAAGACCGAAACCGGAGGATTTCTCCACAACTCTGTCGCCTGTAATTACTGGCAGAATGTCGTACTCGAATTGCAAATGTTGTGGGTTCATTCTCCAACAGACCGGTGTGCCCTGTACTAGTAACCAATCGACATGTTCTGTTCACGTGACAAACCTCACTAATTGACTGTCGGGTGGTGGTGGGTTTAACGACATTTATATTTACGTGATCTATCCCAAAAACCTCTATTATGGATACATCCATCCATCCGAGGTTTTTTGGGTTATAACGCGTAAATGTGTCGTTAAAACCTCCCACCACCCGACACAGCCAACTAGTAAGGGTTGTTAAGTAAACAGAACGTGCCAATTCGTCACTAGTACAGCACACCGGTGTGTTGGAGGGAGCGAAGCCACAACATTTACAATCTGAGTACAACGTTTCGCCAGTAATTACAAATAGCTTCATCAGGCGACAGCCAGATTTGTGCAGAAGTCTAACTGTTCTGTTCCTTATATAGAGACGTAGATGTGTTGACCACGCTTCTGCACTCTTGCGCCACGTGGGGGGGGGAGGGGAATTACTGAGGCAACGTACATTATGCATTATGCGAGCCTTTGAACTTGTCCTTCCTGTCTATTGTGTATTAAATAGATGTATCAACGGTAATTCCTATGGAAGTATGCTGCCCTTTGTAGCCATTCATTTGCACAATGTATTGATTATTCGTTTCCACGCAGCACTAAGCGATCTAACCCAAAAAAACCCTCTATTATGGATGATATTGGTCACGAAAGCCGACGTGTTATACATACATACACTTTCTCTAAACTGAGTTGGCCGTCAAAATGACAAATTGGCCACGCATTCACTATTGAGCTCGACGTCTAAATAGGGATGAGAGCTTTTGTATGTGATCTGCGCACCTGTGTTAAATCTACTGGAAATAACATTGTGAGACGGCAAGTAGAACACAAAGATTAGAGGACACACTCAAGTTAATGACATCGTATTGAGCGTTAAGAGAAGCTGGCGTGGGCGGGACGCGCCACGGCAAGAAGTCGGGACGGTGGCCGACGATCGATACGAATGACGGAGTGTCAGCCAAAAGAGGGAACGCGGCGCCTTACGAGAGGACGTATACCAGCTCGTGTGCTGGCTGGATTGTTACATCGCAGGGCCATGATACGTAGAAATGGTTTTGAAATGGTTTTGAAATGGTTTTGAAATGCCTTCATCCAGCAGTGGATTGATCACGGCTCTTGATGATGAGGGAAGTAGCACAGAGCTGATGCAGAGTGGCAGCGCTGGACAGTGACAACTCAATTATCTCTGCAGGAGAAATAACTCGGCTTATTGCAATGAAAGTCTATTCATAGAAATTAGTATCATTTTACAACAAGGAATACTATTTCTTAAACAGCAACTGCTGGCAACATTTACTGTGATCAATGCTTTGTTTTTACAGTAGTGTCCTGATTACAAAGAGATATTGTTGGACGGAATCCATCATGTACAACTTCCTGGAAATAAAACGAATTCACTGCTTCCCAAACACATTTTACAAATTATGAAAAACGTAGACATGTAGAGTGCGTTGTTTGGAAGGACGTAGACATTTCCATTCTTTCAATCAATTTTCCAAACAACTTTTGATTGAAAAAATGGCAACGAGTTGAAACCGTGGCGAATGACCCAAGACCCGGTTCCTGCATCACTCAGAGCCGCTGGGCGGAGCCACTCGGGTCCCGACGTCTCAAACCCCCTTGGCACCAAACCCACCCTGGCACCACCCTGGCACCACCCTGGCACCGCGATAGCGAGGTCCTCGCACGCAAACTAAACAAGGCGTGCACAGGGCCGCCTGTGGACGCTTCTCCCGCTGCTCCTGTAATCCTCAGCGGGCTGCCTGAGTTTGGCCGAGTCAAGGATGAGATCGCCGAATCCGAGGATTCCTACGCCCCAAGTTGTCGCGGTCCAGACCACTCGTCACGCCGCATGGCTACGGCGCACCACCATTTGAGGTCTCTCTCCAACAGGTGCAGAACAACACGAATAATTAAGAATAATAAGTAACATAGACCATCCTGCGTCACAGTACAGCAAGCAGGTTGCTACTTAGAGCAATCCAATGCCCCCACTTGTCGCAGTCTTGTGTCACCATCACTCAGACCGCTTTCCATGTGACACCAGAAGATGCAAATTGCATCTGCGCTGTTTACTTCCAGCCTCATCATTCTCTCCTTTGTTATTTTCTGGGACCCGCATGAAGGCCCTCATCCAGCATTGGTGCGTGGACAAAGCGACTTCACTGCGGCCTCCTCACCGATGTGGTGTACGTGGCCCCACCAACTTAAGCAGCATTATTTCACAAGCGATCTCTTAGCCAATTGTTCCGTCAACAGACATCGTTTGTTCTAAGGTCCTTTCAGGTTTATGAATATTGCTGTTTATGAGTGTCAGCAGCAGCTATGGCTGTAATGACTCATGCACTCATCCCGATCTGTGATCGTCAGCAGTCACTCTAGTGATGTCACTGTGGCCTTGCACACTTCACAATAAGCCACTGGAGTGGCAGTACTCGAGTGCCCATCAACACAACTTAACTGATTATTTTTTCATAAACAACGCTTCAAGCTTGTGTGGAACAGTCCGGGACAAGTAGAATAAGTGTATCTATTAGAGAAGAGCTTTTTATCGTTTGGGGTTGTAGCTTTCTTTCATGTTTGGTCGCAACCAGGAGAAACTCAATTGGTTGCTTCCAAAAGCACGCACTGAAGAGACTATGGAGCTGATGTGTGTATCACTGGGATGACCGCAGTTGTTAATACAGCGACACAGAAATTAGTGCAGTTGGCTACGGCCATAAGACAACTGAGGAGCCAAACAAGAGCACCCAAACGAGCCACAGTTTCTGTATCGAGAGGAGGGTTCTGTCTCGGCTGAGTCGGGGTTCCGATGGGGTCGAGGGGATGCTACACTGGCTGCTGATTGGAGCGACTGGTGACAAATTCGCGTGCATCATAGAGAAACCCGAGTCAGTGTAAGTCGTCAAATCCTCCCGCCGCCCATAACGTCCACAGCACAACCCCTTGGGGCATGACATTACCAAAGTAAAACAGGAATCAAGGGCAACACAGGGGCGCACGGCGACATGACTAACGAGGCGAATATTCCATCACATCTTGTGTGTGGTTACCATTGGTTGCTGCAAATGAGCGTCCATTGTTTAGACTTAACAGGAGGCCTATTGAGTACAAAAGTGCACAAATCTCATCTCAGCAGCCGATATCTGCTGTTCGCATTCTGAAATATTTTAAACACGCATTTGTGCATCTGCACAGGTTCAAACCCTTAAAACAACTTCTATTTTACACGCGTATTAGCCCAGGCTGTGTGTGCCCACTCGCATGTGCGAGGGAGTCTCCGAGAGGCCAAACTCGTCACAGTGGCCACCGAGATTCGAACTTCCGAGTTCAACCACACAGGGCAAGGGCGGCTCAGCCGCCACCCCCCACCCCGCAAATCTTGCCGAGTGCTCCGACCCTCGGAATTAAATACCCATAATGCAAAGTGGTGTGCACAGGTTTAACGCGCCACAGATCATGGTGATACTTTTCGCAGATGAGCGATTCTGTCAGGCACCGACGACACGAATTCTGCACGTCAGCACCATGCATGTGGGCAGTGAGACAGCTCCCGCATTAGAGAGCTCATTAAGTGCCTAACTCACTCACAAACAGCACCACTTCTAGTCCCACTACGTTTCTGTTTCCTGTTCAGTGTTAATATAGGCGTGTGTGCTATTTATTGGTGTGTGGGTACAAGTCGGTACGTGTGTGCGAGTGCTTGTACGCACAAGTGTGCGTGTGTCCACCCAGGAGTGTCTACTCAGGTTTGTGTATATGAAGGTTTGTGTATATGAAGGTTTGTGTATATGAAGGGATGTGAATGTACGTTGAACTTTCTTGCAACATACGTGGCCAACCGTGCTAATCCGACTGCTGCAGTTTGCGTGCTGTGCTACGAACCCGGCGACGGGAATTCGATTCCTGCTCAGGGGTAACATCTGTGACGATTATCTGAACCAGTCCTGTGTCTCCCCTAAATCTACTCAGCCTTGGTGTGTAAACATCACCACTCGGGAAATAAAGGCGGCCGGGCGTGGTACTGGCCACCCATCCCTTTGTGTGCCTGTGCAGGCCTTCGTAGATGCTCGCTCACAGCATTTGCCCTAACAGTCTGTAAAGGCTATACAAGGGATCTTTGTCTTTGTACTAAGAGGTGTATAAACACACTTCGGTGTGTATGGATAATTGT
The DNA here is from genome assembly GCF_015708825.2 of Lethenteron reissneri. NCBI lineage: Eukaryota > Metazoa > Chordata > Hyperoartia > Petromyzontiformes > Petromyzontidae > Lethenteron > Lethenteron reissneri. The sequence goes on from NC_083835.1 coordinate 64,455, forward strand.
GGCGAGTGCGGGGTGCAGTCAGTGTGCGTGCGCAAGGTGTCTGTGTGTACAGCGGTGTGCAGACCTTGCGCACGGGGGGCTTGCCTACACAATCGGTGCAAGGTCATGCATGTGAATCAAAACTGCCGATGTGCTCCACGAGTGGAAAGAGTGCATGCACGGATGTGAATACGCAGATGTGTGTGTGCAGAGATTTAATTATCAGTATGCAGTGAATTATGCGAGACCCAGGGAGCCTGCATATCTCTGAACCTGTGTGGATACGTATGTGCATGCATGCATATTGGTGTGTGTGCATGTCTCAGCATACATTTGTCCAATGCGTGTTTGCCAATCTGCATGTATACACATGTACACGCAGGTATGTGTGAATGTGATTTGTACATGTGTGGATGCATGTATATATGTGCCCAATGTGGGGAGCGGTCATGTAGCGGTTTGCGCGCTGCACTACGAACACAGCAACCCGAGTTCGATTCCCGGCCAACATCAGTAACTATTATCTTAACCAGTCCTGGGCCTCCCCTAGGTCGACTTAGCCTCAAATGAGTACTTGGTGAAATGTTAAAAGGTGACCATAGCCAACCCAAAAACTCGTGTGCCACGCCGGCTCGTTAACAGCCCTTGCCCCAACAGTCTGTTGAGGCTAAAATGGGAGATCTTTGTCTTTGTGTGTGTCTGTCACAGTGAGTGTGTATGTCAGTGAGAGTGCCCATCTGTGTTCTTAGTTCTGGTGGTGAATGTATGAGTGTGTGCGCCGAGTGCTGTGCAGACTGCGGTACAGTGGGTACTGCGGCTGCTGCAGTGACTGCTGCAGCTGTTGTGGCTGTTGTGGCTGCTGCTGCTGCTGGTGCTGCTGGTGATGATGGTGGTGATGGTGCTGCTGGTGGTGGTGATGGTGCTGCTGGTGTGAATGGTGGTGGTGGTGGTGCTGCTGGTGCGGCTGGCTCTGGGGCAGCCACACGCTGTCGCTCTCCGCTGGGGGGGGCTGCTCTCCGGGGTGCTCGGCGGGGCCCGACAGAGACCCCCGCCGGGAGCCTGCCCCTTCAGGGGGCGGCAGCAGCACGTGGTTGTGCATCAGATCAGTCGCTTGCCAGGCTATGGCACGCACAGGGAGGAGGAGGAGGGGGGGGGGGCATGGGGAGGAGGGCACATGGACGAGGGGGAAGGAAGGTGAAGGAAGTGGGAGCAGGGAGGAGGCAGGAAGAGGGAGGAGAAGAAGTAGGAGGAGGAGGGCACAGAGGAGAAGGTAGGGCGGGAGGAGGCAGGGGGAGGTGGAGGGCATGGGGAGGAGCAGGGCACGGTGGAAGATAAGAAACGAGGGGAATTATGTGAGGGAGGGAGCAGAGGGAGATGGCGTTGGAAGCTCCGAATCAGGTCGAAGATGACATCACAAGGGATATGTTTGCGAGGGAAGGAACGGGCGAGGAACCATCACAAACAGCAGCAGCCAAGACAGAGATATGAGGCAGCACAGCGGAATTAATTGGATGTGCGGATACAGCGATAACAGAGACAAAACATAAAAGGAGTTAATGAACACGTGGGGCGTGATTAGAAAGCAGCAGGGAGGAGATTGGGAATAAGCAGTTATGTTTCAGTATAAGCAAAGCCCGTTGAAGTTGCAATGTTAAGATGTGGAGTGGATGTTAAAGAGTGAGGGTTGTCAAGGAGAGGTGTGAGTTTGTGGTGGAGGCAATGATGAATCCGAGACAATCAGTGCGAGGGTTCATGTTGTGATGCAGCAGAGGGGACGTGGGGGCAGTTTAGGCCCAAGAGGCAGTTTTCCAACAGCCAGAGCGAGGTGCGAGCGAGGTGCGAGCGAGGTATGAGCGAGGTGCGAGCGAGGTGCGAGCGAGGTGCGAGCGAGGTGCGAGCGAGGTGCGAGCGAGGTGCGAGCGAGGTGCGAGCGACCATGAGAAGCAGGGCCATGCGATGGTTCCATGCAATGAGAGAAACAAGCGACACAAAGCCACAATGATGCAAAACAGCAACAAAACACAAAAACAGTTTATACAATTGTGTCAAACGGAATTAATAAACATAATCACGCAAAATGCAAATGTTTATATTAATAAAACGTAAGTGTTAATCCATTAAGATTATCATGGATATTAAATAAAGGATCATGAAATAATGCACAGTTATGCAATGTTATGTTTAAAATGATGACAGACAACGAAAATGTATGCCAAATTGATTATTGCAACGTGATTATAATAAATGGTGATGATTTGAACAATGGCAACAAATTATTTGGTGTGGAAATGTATGGATTAAGACCGACATTTATGAGTGATTCAAGTGAAAATGGGAATAAAAATGTTGATCAAGATACACGGAGATCATTGCAAACAGCAAGGGGAGTGCAGCGCGCGATAGCGGTGCAGTTAGCAGCGGCAAGGGGACATGGAGACGACGGGTGGTGACACGGACACAGCACGGGGAGGGGACACGCAGATGATGGCACGGGGAGGAGAGACACAGACGGTGGCACGGGGAGGAGAGGAGACAGATGTGGCAAAGGGAGGAGAGGAGACCGATCGTTAGTTTAGTTTGCAACAGCAGCAGCAGCACCAGGCAAGATTAGACAGGCGTCACGGAACACAATCGACACAATCACAACACAAGACACACAACACCAGAGACAACAAAGACAAGAGATACACAACACAATACACGAGACAGCAACAACGGCAGATGAACGTGCCACACATGGAACACGTAACCTGAGGACACATCACAAATGTGTAAAACCTTACACGAGACAAACACTATGGGGATACACACCGTGAGACATCACAAACACAAAACAAGCACAACCTGACATCAACAGAACACAAGCCGTACGTGACACAACCCACAAAAACTAGACAAGCACAACGAGGCAGCTCAAGACGCACAACATTAAACTCGGACAAATGTGACGTGAATACACGGAGAACACAAACGCAAGACAAATAAAAACCCAAGACAAACTGAACACAACAAATAAAAGAACACAAACACGAGACAGCAAACACGAGTTGCGTTAGCGTTAGGGTGAGCATGAGGAGTCCGAGTGCAAAAGCAGCAGCAGCATCATGAGTTTGTGATGCGAGAGACAGGCGCAGGTGAGAAGCAGCAACCACAGCCTCAAGTAGAGGGCCTCATTCTCTCAGCCACTCCCCCTGATAACTGCAGTCACCCTCTCAGTAACTCAATCTCTCACTCTCTCATGCTCTCACCTTATCATTCTCCGGACACCAGCAAATGTCGTTGACACCGAGATTCACTTCTATGTAACTGTGCAGTAAAAATCTAAATCTCACGGCCCAATCTGTGACCAGCCTGAAGCCATTTGACTCGCTGCCCAGGACAATGCGGTTTCACCACACGCTGCTGATCCCCAGGTGGAACGGCGCCGTGAGTCCGATGGGTTTCATTCTCACGTGTTTCATTGCCGAGTACCGGTGTGGTCACAGTTCGGTGACAAGCTGCGTGCGTTGGGCGTTCACCACGTGCGTATGCCGCGTCACGTGACCATGCGAGGTTAGGCCCTGTGAGAACGCGACGCTCACAGTCGCTGCCTGACACTTTACAGCTCTGATACAACAGCACTATCTCGTTTTCAAGACCAGGATGGACTCGAGAGAAATTGTTCCTAATGAGTTCCAGACCAGAGCTCCCAGACCCAAGTCCCTGGCACAGCCTGATTCACATTTATGATTGAAGACATGCACGAACCATCCACCCCAAGCAGTCTGGTTGATAGTCACAGAAGGGATAGGACAGCTTCTAAACATGAGATTCCAAATTTACTTAGGTCAATGGCAGCTTCACGGCCTACAAAACATACATTCTCAACGAATGTATTATTAGGAAATAAATAACACGAGAAGTTAACGGCGCGTTTGAAACTGTGAGGGTTTAAACGCGAATCCACCGAAGAGATCTGCAGCACAAAACCCTGCGAATGCTGGAGGCTCCGAGCCACTTACGGTCGAGCGAGCAGCAAGGGAACAGCGAGGGAGCAACGAGCGCGCGGCACTGAAGCTGGACAGCCGGAGCTTCAAGCGACACCACCGCAGGCTGCATGAGCAGTAGCTGCGCAGCGTGGCGAGCGACAGGGCCCCCAGAAGCGATCGAGCAGTGACCAAGGAGCCCCAGAGAGAACCATCAGAGCTGGGGTGGGGAACCATTCCTCCCGAGGGCCCAATAGTGCAGTCAAATACCCCTGGGGGCTACCACACATTGCATGCGGGTCATTGCGTGTTCGCTATGTATGCATTAATTGACATCCAGGACATCCTTGAAAATGAGGCGTTCCGTTTCAAGGCATTATTCAGGTAATATATTTATGATATAAAAAGTAAAAAAATAAACACTAACACAAAGACCTCAGTCACCACTGCCACTGCAAGAGACCCTTCGAGTGACAGCCGTGAATGAGCGTGTTCAAATTATATTTGTGACATTGTGGCCAGGTCGAAAATATTCACCTCTAATACCCAATTAGTTTGGCTATGATGCTCTGTGAGCCGTTTCAAGGGGGTAGGTAGGCCTCATGGGACATGAAGTCATGGGTTCCCCACCATAAGTGAGGGAGAAGAGGACAGAGCGGAGTGCACGACCAAGAGCGTCGTCCGAAGTCTCTGTTACAGCCAATGTGAGAGCCAAACCTCTAGATGCCACAAACAGCGGCTCTGTAGGCTGACTACGATGGAATACGACAAAAGGAATGCGAGCTTACTCTCCGAGTGACTTCGCTCGAGAATCCGTGAAACGTAACTTGAAAACACAAATTAACTTTGCACAAATGGAGCTCCCTGCAGAACTGGTGCCAAGTGGCAGCCACAGAGCTTCAATTGAAATCAAACCGATTCACGCAGGACACGTGCACTAAATGAGCCTGCGAGCTTAATTCATGAGAATTCATTGAATCGCAAGGTGGGGGGGGGGGGGAGCAACCATTGTACGTCTGAGTGGGGTATGGTGACGTTACAGAGGACAGCAGCCCTTCAATTATCCACGAGTCTCAAGACTGCTTGGAATATGCAGCACTGTATTGCGAGTTTGCCAAACGTGAAAGTAAACAGAAATACAGGAGAAAACCCACGCATGCAGAGGAGAAATTCCCAAAGGGCACGACACATACAGCCTGTCAACACCCACTTGCCGTACCACCCGACACCACCCGACTGCCCTACAGATGTAATGCTGGCTCCATATCTGTGTGCTCAGCCAACCCCTGCTCCAGGTGTGTGATCTTTCACGAGCAGCAAGCTCTCCACTCTAGGACCGTCACTCACACACCGGCACCACTGCGTGCGTCGCTCATTCACATAGCGTCCAGAAACACCCTGTGGCCTTTCCCGCGCTTCTGCTAACGCTGACGTCGACAAGAGGAGTCTCTGCTCATCCCTGGGCAGCATCAGAAGCATCTTGAAATCAACACCTTCAACTGATGATTCACCCAGGCAATTGAAAGACCATGATAGGAAAATAGAAATCCTCCCCAACATAACGATTCTCCCGGATCTCCCTTGGATAAGAAACAATGAAGCTCAACATTGCCTAGTTGAGTGAATTGAGGTGGCCAGGTGACTAAGGGATACGAGCAATGAACCAGAATTGTCAGAGGCCAGAGTTCAGCTACAGGTTTCAACCACAGAGATTACGTTAGGTTCCCCAGTGTAAGAGAGTGTGAGGTTCGGTCACAAACGACTGCACAAACGATCCACCGATTTAAGTTCTGTTTTCGTTTAACTCGGCCGAAGGCAGATGGTGCTAAGAGCTAAGATCTGTAAGTAACACTGGGTGACTGACAAGCAACAAAACCCTCTTCAGGGGGCACAAGTGAACACCACCCAGTGCTGTGCGAGAGCCAAATACAGACCCGTGAAGTGGTTCTGTGACGCCATCTTTTCCTCGGATGTGACGCTTGGCTGACTTTATTCATGGGTAACCGGCGAGTCACGCAATAAAGCCCTGGGTGACCGTGTGGTTCTCGTAGAACTCCGCTGAACTTAGTGGACCGGCTGCAGTTTGGGTTGTCAAGAAGACCCCAACGGTGGAGGTTGGGCTGCACAGAGACCTTGCTCGGCTGACTGAACGTATCTCTTCACCTCTCTCCTCCGATTTGTGATCAAATTAAACAAGCCTCGGGCCTTCTCCATCCAGGAGGGATGCACACAAAGCATCGTGACACCGCACAACACAAACGTTTGGAATCTTTGGCAGTTTTTATTGTAATATTGCGTTAGAATTTTTTTATAAAGTACCAAAAAAGTTAAACAGAAATATATCAAACGACATCCACCCTGTATTATTATTATTGCCCATACAAGAATACCGGATGCGGCACGCGACGTGGCCCAGTAATAGGAATCACATGCAGACACCAGAGCCGCCCCCACCAGTTAGCGACGCAGCACGACGCTGACAGCGTTCCCCATCAGTAAGAGTCTGTGCAAGCAAGACTAGTGATGCTAGCAATATCTGGGACTCAATTTCGGGACACTGGGTTCGTAGTGCAGAGCGATAACCACCCAGGCAATGCTTCCCATAATACAGATATATGCACACTCACTGCCAGACACACGCACATTCACTGAAACACACAACAGAGTACCGTCAACCAAAGACACAGTCATAATCTCTCACCCATGCACTTGCATACCACTCGTGTACAAGCGAGTGGCTATGAAATCACTTCGCTAGATTAGAAACTACAGCTCCACGTGACGCGGATCGGCTGTCGCACGCTTACGACGTCACGCACGACGCGGCGCGCACGACGCGGCGCGCACGACGCGGCGCGCACGACGCGGCACGCACGTGGCACACGGAGGGCGGTACGTGTGGGGCGGTATGTAGTACACACCGGGCCCACTGGACAAGGGTGACGGGGAGGCGTACACAGAGGCCGGCTGCGTCACTTACTGGAGTTGAGCGTCTGGCGCGTCTTGGCGCTGGTGCAATACGCCTCGATCACCTTCAGGATCTGAGAATCCTCCTCCAGCGCCACCGCCGTGCCTACAGCACATGGGGAGAGACGGGGAGAGGGGATGACGAGGGGAAATTATAACAAGTATGAGAGCACTTGTCCAGGCATTCACACTCAAGCAATCACTTTTACTCAATTACCAACTTACTAAGTAAATCGCGTATTTCCTCAATCAAGTGCTCCCTCATTAAACCACTCACCTAACTGTTCACTTATTCAATCACTTATTCAACCACTTAATTACTCAGAGCCATCAATCATTACAACACTCGCTTATTCACTCAACACTCATTGGTTGCTTCACCCACTGTTGCACACATCCACCCACCCCACCCATCCACCCATGACATCCCCACCCACACACACAAACCACATCCCCACCCACCCAGTCACCAAACCCCCAGCCACCCAATCCCCACCCATCAACCCGATCCATACCAAACGACCAACCCCATCCCCACACGCCCTGCCACCGATTGGTTAACCACGAGCGTGACAGCGATTGCCGGATGTCTGGCGAGCGTTGTGACAAGAGCCTCACTTTTGCGTAGCGTGGGGTCGTCGTCTGATGGTTTCCGCGTCTTGCGGGAGGAGAGCAGCTTCTTCACGGCCTTGGGGCTCTTACTGAGATCCTGCACAGACAACACCACGGCTCGCTCACTCGCACTCTCACATTCGCTCACAAACACAATCTCACACCCTCATATGCTCCCTCTGCCATCCTCGGCTACCCTATACGATGAGAGGAAATGCTTGCATGACAGTGTTGCCAACTTAGTGATTTTGTTCCTCGATCCAGCCACGAAATATTGTCAAAACAACTAGCGACTCATCTAGCGACGTTCCACGAAAAAATACACAAATCATATTAGGAGCGATCCCTGGTCTGTGTTAAAGATCCTGTAACAGATCATTGCGAGCCATACTTGGCGAATTGTCGTGACATTTTATGCAACTTCACGAGCTCTATCTGTCACTTCTTTAGATTTATTTGGCGACTTTCCGATTTAAGGAGTTGGTAACACTGGGCACTGGGCTAGTGTCTGTGACTGCATGTTGAGGAGCCCCGTGATGGATGCTACTGGGCAGCTGGAGAGAGTTAATCACCAGCAACAATGGGGGGCGGAGGAGCGCACTCACAAGAATGATCGGAGCGCAGGGTGGCTAAAACGCACAAAGTTTGTAGTGAGGAGCACAGGTAGTACGCCTGCCAGCCATCTCGGTCAATCAAGAGGTAACACCTGGGTCTGTTCCGTGACCTCCCGCCAGTGAGTCTTCCTTGCTTAACGTGGCACCTAGCCTGGCACAAGCACCGTGGTGACATCACCTTTACTTTGTGGCGAATTGCGGTGCTGGTTATTGTTCCCGTTTGTCCTAGCGCTCACCTCCTTGTAGATTAGCGCTGCCGAGGGCCTCAATGGCGGCGCCGGCCTCAAGCAGCTGAGGCTCCAGGGCTTGGCGAGACGGGGGGGCTCGAGAGGGGCCCGCGACACCGCCGACAAGGCTCCCCCCCCGTGGCCCCCGTGGCCCCCGTGGCCCCCGTGGGCCCCGGCTAGCGGCAGGGTGTGGTATCCAGGGTTAAGCGCCGGAGATTTGGGCCCCGAATCTGAGGTCTTACAGGCGTGGGACGGGGGTGGTGATGGGAGCTGTGAAACGAAGACAAGGTGAGACACAGGGACAGACAAACAGGTGTCTCTAGTCTAATCTCCCATATTAATGTGTCTCTGTGGGTTTACGATGTTATAATCTCATGCCTCTGTCCCCCTGTGTATCCGTGTATCGATTCACACATGTCCCCGTGTTCCGCGTATCCCCATATCCTCATGTCCCCATATCCCAGTCTCTCTACTCTACCCATGCCCCCGTGCCCCTCACATTGTGCGAGGGCGCCGTCTTGGCACCGGGAGTGCTGCATGTTGCAGCGGGGCCCTTGGTTTGCCGGTGCAGATGCTCTATCCACTGTTGCGCGTCCTGGGGGCTCTGGCAGGATACCACGATCCTTTCTATCATGCTCCCTGCACACACACAAACATTCATAACATACGTATGTAATGTACATAGTCGTCCTTTATTTGGTATACTTGCTCCCTAAGTACACACACACACACACATATGCACGTGTGTAACCCTCCAACAACAGTGGAGGAGAGGAGTGAAGCTCACATCGAGTGGAGCGCTGGGCGGCTGGAACATGGCAAGGTGGCATAGTGGGCAGCACGGGTAGTGCATGTGCCAGTCATTAAACCCATAGCACCTGGGTGTTCCATGATCTCCTGCCAGCGAGCCTTCGAAATTTCAAATGGCCTCAAAGTGCACCTATTCTGGCACAAGTGCTACGGTGACATGACCGTCACTTAATGAATGCCAGTTGTTGTTGCATATATGAATGTGTTTGCGAATATATATTTGTATAGTATATGTGTGTACGTGAGGCTCCCAACACGAAGCTCAAACCTGTGATTTCAAATGCATTCCGCACGATCTCTGTGTCCTCCAGTTTCGTGACCGTCATGCCCGTGAGCGGCAACTTGCCCTGCAGGACAAGGGGATAGACCACGAGGTTCACTCACACACTCACTCACCAGCAGCTCACACATTCACTGAATGATCCACTCACCTGCTTACTCACTAAGTCATCCACTCTTATGCTCATCCAGCCATCAACACACTCACCCAACCACCCACGCACACAAACTCACCAACCCATTCATACATTAACTCACCCACTTACTCACCCATCCATCCATACACTCACCCACGCACACGATGGGGTCTGCATTCACTCACCGGCTCACTCACTCAGCGCTCCACTAGTTGAGTGGCTCACTCACCCCACGTCGTACCCCCATGTGTCCCCGTGTGTCCCGCATATCCCCACGTGTATCGAGTGCCTCCATGTCTCACATGTCCTATGTGTCCCCGTGTGTCACCTGGTAAATGAAGCTGCTCATGCGAGGACTTGCTGACAGCATCAGGAGAACAGTGGGGAAGAGCAGGAGGTACCGCTCGCTCCGCTCCTATACGCATGCACACGTGTACACACGTACACTCTTAATATGCACACTGATCACAAAGACAAAGACACTCCGTATAGCTTTAACAGACTTCAGGGGAAAGTGCGGTTAGCAAGCACATATGAAGGCCGGCACAGCACAATAGGGGGTGGGTGGCCAGCACCCCACCCGGCCATCTTTGTCTTCCTCGTGGTGGTGATTACACACCACACCCGGTACTCATGAGCCAAACTAGGGGAGGCCCAGGACCGGTTCCAATAATCGTCTCTGGTGTTGGCCGTGAGCAGGCATCAAACTCGCTCACACCACGACAAACACCCTCATGTTGCCTACACAGACTATTTGGGTGAGTACTGTTAGCGAGCATCTACAAAAGCTGATATAATGCTCATACACTCACCCACTCATCCTCCAACCCATCCACCCAATCTACAAAGACAAAGATCCCCCATATAGCCTTAACAGACTGTTGGAGCAAGTGCTGTTAGCGAGCACCGAAGATGCTAACACTCTTTCACAACCACACCCTTACATACACACAGACACTCGCTCGCTCACGTCGCTGCCGGCGCACTGCACGAGCGCGTGGGACACGAAGAGGACGCCGCCCAGCGAGCGGATCCCCTCCCCCTCCCAGCCCTGGATCGTCTCCGTAACCATCTGCAGCTCCAGCTCCTTGCGCTTGCGCATGTCTGTGCACTGCGCCTGCATGGAGGAGGAGGAAGAACGCGGGCAGCGTCACAACGCCGACGGTCGGAATCACCGGCATTGTGAACGCGATTCACATAGGGGCAATCTTGACACCGCCAGTACTAGTCATCGGCAAGTCCACTCAGCTCCACATCTACCCATTTCCAATTCAAGCCCATGCGGCGCCAGTTTAGACCCCTCACCACCACAAATACAATCTCATCGTCAATATAACTATATGGTGGTGGTCATGATGATGACCACCACCATCACCACCACCACCTCTATCCGGCCAAAGAGAACCTGCTTTGGCATGCGGTCATTGGGCATGCGGGCTGGTTGACTAGCTAACGTAGCCTTGCCTGCCGGAGCTCACTGTTGGGACTGTATTCAAACATTTCAAGTATCTGTGAGCTCCTCACACAATCCAGCTGGTTGAACTCAGGATGGCGTAAGCAGGCCAGCCTGAATGTAACAATCCGGCACCGGTGTTCCTGTAAAGGGGTCAGTGTTTTACAATTACAGAGATAAAAAGTTACAAATGTGGCTGAGAAGACCTTAAACTTCCATGTAGCTTCGGCAGCCGATGAAAAGATAATGCCGCTAAATTGTTTCGAAGTGAGACTTCAGCTGCCAATCTAGCGCTATTCAAAGCACATTTTCCTTCTATGGGAACTCTAACGCCACCATTGCTGAGGCAGTTGCAGAAGGTGGACATAGACCTGTAGTGTGCACGCGCAGTTGATGAGAGGCACGTGTGGTAACTGAGTGACGCACGTGCGGCTGGGGGGAGGCGTCTGTGTGTGGGCTGCGGGTTGGCTGTCGGGCAGGTCCTGGAAGGTGGGCGGAGTCTAGCTGGGGGAATAAAAGCCGGCGTGCGGGAACACACGGGGGTCTTCTTCTTTGTCCTGAGCAGGTGTGGGTGGTGTCGGAGAGAGTAGGGGCGGCTAGTAGGGATTGAGGTGGACCACGCGTGGTGTTGTGCGTGAAGTGCCACGGCGGGATGGTCGGCGGTAGACGGCTACGTACAACAGGGGGTCCCGGTGCGGTTGTTGGTGGATTCTGGCTTCGGCCACCATGATTTCCGAAGCGCTTTGTCAGTTATTGCCGTCGCCCTGTCGTCTCGACCCCGTGGAGAACGCACGTGTAGCAGCGAACGGGGGTAGCCTGGGAAAATTGGGGAAGAACTCTGACCGTGCCTTGTTTGTTGGGCACGGACTTTTTGAGTAGGATGCCGCTTAAGATCCTAGTGGATCAGGGCTGTATTGAAATGCCTTCGGGCCGGCGACTGCGATTTTTGCAGTTCCCTACTCGGCTGGGGTCGGCGAACGCCGTTGTTCAAGCACTGGCTACCAAAACTGTCAAGGTACCACCGGGCACTCAGATGCTTGTGCCGCTGCGGCTTCGCAAAGATTTACACTTGTCGGCCCCGGAGGACGGTGTCTTATTGACACCCTTGAATGCGGTAGGGAAGTCGCTCTCCCTGGTGGGGGCCTTAACTGTGGTGTCGGCCAATCGCGAGCCCTTTTTACAAGTAGTTAATGCGGGGCACACACCGATCACGATACAGGCCGGTACCGTCATGGCACATGCGATGGCCGCTCAGTGTGGGGGACAGGAGGCACCCGTGTCCGGTGTTGTTGGGGAGTTGTTCAGGGTGACGGGTCAAAGTGGATTGAGAAGTTGTCCTTCGAAAATCCCGACTTGACTGTTGATCAGCGGTTGCAACTTCGGCGACTTCTGCACGATGTGACGTTTGTAGCAAGGGGCAAATTTGATGTTGGTCGAACGTCTCTGCTGCAGCGCCACATTGAAACGGGGAATTCGCCCCCTATTCAGTTAAACCCGCCTGGCAGTTCACGAAATGTTGGCGGCGGATATATTCTCCCTCAACCAGCCCTTGGGGAGCGCCCATTGCGCTAGTTAAAAAACGCGATGGTACGCTTCGGTTTGGCGTTGATTTTCATAAGTTAAATAAAATTTTGGTGGCCGACGCTTACCCTCTTCCACGAATGGACGATTCGCTCGATGCCCTGTCGGGTGCGCGTTTTTTCTCCACCCTTGATTTATTATCAGGTTTTGGCAGTTACCCTTGGAGTCAAAACCCGAAAACCGCTTTCTGCACACCGCAAGGCTCGTTTCACTTTGTCTCCCGATGGGGCTCCATTCTGCTCCAGCCACCTTTCAGCGCCTAATGGAATTGGTCTTGGCGGGTCTGCAGTGGGACTCTTGTCTAATTTATCTTGATGATGATATAGTTTTCAGCCGCACTTTCGACAAACATTTGCAGCGATTGAGGTCGGTTTTTGTTAGAGAGCTGCGAACCTTAAATTTAAATCACAAAATTGCCATCAGTTTGTCGCGAGAGCGAGCGGCCACCATCCCCCTCCGGCCCGGCAGGAGCCGTGTCTCCTGGATCAACCGGGCCATTCTCTGGCCCCAGACAAGATGGACCCCTGTTCACGGGTTGGGCCAGCCACCAGAACTCACTCCCGGAGCGTGATGTTTGAATGACGAGTGTGACAGTGGCGCTAGACTGTGTGGTCGGCGCCACAGGTCCATGGGGTGTCTTGTCCTTTTTTGGATGGAACACTTTCGCTGCGTTTTCCTGTTGGTATTGTTGTTTTTTTGTTCATTTTGCAGCTCACCGGCATGGGTTGTTGAGTTAGTGTAGTGGTGCACGCGCGGCTGGTGGGAGGCGCTTGTGTGGTGGGGTGGCGCACGCGCGGCTGGTGAGAGGCACGTGTGGTGGTTGAGTGACGCGCGTGCGGCTGGGGGGAGGCGTCTGTGTGTGGGCTGCGGGTTGGCTGTCGGGCAGGTCCTGGCGGGTGGGCGGAGTCTGGCTGGGGGAATAAAAGCCGGCGTGCGGGAACGCACGGGGGTCTTCTTCTTTGTCCTGAGCAGGTGTGGGTGGTGTAGGAGAGAGTAGGGGCGGCTAGTAGGGATTGAGGTGTACCACGCGTGGTGTTGTGCGTGAAGTGTCGTGTGCGCTCAACACTGGGGTGTATGAAGATGAATAAAGAATGAGCAGGTGTCGCGTTACCTTCCCTCAGAGTAGGTTCCACACTACACATGCACACACGCACACACAAGTGTGTGTTCCCTCACCGAGAGGCCCTTGAACGCGGTCATAGATATCTGGATGTCCGTCTTGTCCGGGTGAGTGTCCTGCAATGACAGAGGCAACCTCTTACTCCTATCCAGGGCAGCCTCTCCCCCTCAATACGGAAATTACATTTTCAGTACGATTATAGATGTTATACATAGGGTGTATGCTTGATAGTAGTTGTGATCCGTGTGTGCGTTGTGTTGTCTCTGGATATTGTCTGTGGATGTCACTCATGATCTGTGATAAAGCTGTTTGGTCTATGTGTTATTCAATTTGTAAGATCTCGTGTCTGTGGGTGCTGTTCTGTGTTGTCACTGGCAAATGTCTAAAGTTAGGCACAAGATCATTTCATGATTCAAGTTGTTAGATCCCAGGTGTCTGTGTATGTGCTATATTAGGACACTGTAGCTGTCACACACAGGACTACGTCGCTGGGAGGGATTAGGGAGGGAGCGATTGGGAAGGGGATTGGGGAGGAATTGGGGAGGTAGGGAGGGAAGGAGGGATTGGGGAGAGCACCTCGATGTGCCGCTCCAGCTCCTTGAGGAGAGTTGGGTATCTGTCGAGCCGCATAAACGGTTTGCTGAGGCTCGTGGTGAGCATCAGGATCCCAGGGCTGTTCGCACCCTTACTCTCCATGAACTCCCCCAGCATCTCCCTGCCACATGAGATTTATCATCATTAAAATCACCATCATCACCGTCGCCATCGTCTTCATCATTATTATAATGACCTGCCCCAACATCTCCATGCCACAGGAAATTCATCATCATTAAAATCACCATCATCACCATCGCCACCGCCTTCATCATTACTATTGAAGTGACATAGAATTGGTCACTAAGCAGCATAGCGCTGGTTGCTGGCAGGGAAGGGGATCTGCAGCTTTTAGCAGCCCTGACTGACAGCAGGCCACGTGATAGACCCGAGAGGGACCTAGGGGAAATGTTACGGAAGGGACACGTTGAGAGCCCGCTCGTAGGTTCCAGAAGGGGGGCGTGGCCGGGACGGGAAGATCGTCACCATCATCGTTGTCGTCAAGTGCCTTCGTCGCTGTCGTCTCATCTGATATATTGCGCTGCTAGACGTAGTTGGCTGTCTTAGTTCAGCGCCGTCAGTGTCAGACAGCTAGCGTTGTGTTGTCGGCAAGCAACCAGTGTTGAGTTGCGTATAAGCGAGAGACAGAGAGTGTGTAACAGTGTAGGGTGTGTATTGTACAAAATGTGCTCTGTGTTTAATGAAAGAATTGCATCCAAGAAGTGACATCTCCAAGTCAGTCACTACACTATCATGAATTCCTCCAGCATCCCCATGCCACAGGAGATTAATCACTGCCACCACCATCAACACCACAAACATCACCATTACCATGAACTCTTTACAGCATCTCCCTGGCATGGCAACTTTACCAACACGTATGTGTGTGTGTGGGGAACGGTAGTGTAGTGGTTAGCGTGCTGCAAGATGAACCCGGTGACCCAAGTTCGATTCCCGCTCACGACCAGTAACAGTGGCGAATATCTTAACCGGTCCCGGGCCTCCCCTAGGTTGACTCAGCCTGAAACGAGTATCTGGTGCAATATGTAAACATCGCCACTAGAGACAAGGGTGGCTGGGGGTGGGTTCTGGCCACCCACGACCCCTCTTGTGTGTCGTGTCTGCCTTCATAGGTGTTTGCCAACAGCACTTGCCCCAACAGTGTATTAAGGCTATATGGGGATCATTGTATTATTATAATTGTGTGTCGTACAACAGCTGGATGTAGGCCACAGCTTTTAAACTGATGAAAGTCGAGTGATCCGAGGTTCTCCGTCAACTGTTTACCAAGGCCGTAGATCTTCCCCCGATTCCATTTGTCCTGCCTCGCTGCTCCACGTCAAGAACCTCTCTTCTCAATTACTGCCGCTTTCACCAACACACTCGCACTGCACTGGAATGCGAGCCGATCAATCATGATGACACCGACAGGCCCCATAACAAGCACGTCGAGAATCGTGGGGTGTTTTACCCACAATGCGTGCGGCGTAAACAACGCGGAACCTATCTGATCATCAACATCATAGGCGACAATCAATCCACTACTAAATTTAAGCTTCCCCACGCCCTCACCATCTCTCACGGTCCTGCAACACAAAACTCCGTCTTCGCACCTGCACATCAGCTGGTTTCACAGCTCCATCCCCACGGTGTCTTTACTCGACGGGTTTGTGGCGAATCGTGCCAGGTGTGGATGAGGAAGTGCGGTGTCGTTTCAGACAAGTTTTCTGGGAGCCAATGGCAGCGGCAGAGAGACAAATGCAGCATTGTAAAGCAACAACAACGTGCCATTGAGCCCCGAGGCCAGCAGCTGTTCCACGGCAGGGAGGGGTAAGCCCCGACATGCACACGGGCACGTTTGTACGAAGCACATACTACACATTCCCACGGACACACGTGCACATATACAAGCACACATATATACAGATACAGAGTCAAAGGTTCCCCATATAGCCTCGAGTAAATTGTTGGGGAAAGTGCTGTTCTTGAGCACCTATGAAGGCCGGCATGGCACTCGAAGGGGTGGGTGAACAGCACCACGCCCAGCCGCCTTTTTATCCCCAGTGCTGATGTTGACACACCACACCAGGTCCTCATTTAACACTAAGTCGGCCTAAGAGAGGCCCAAGACCGGTTCAAATATTCACAACTGATGTTGACCATAAGCGGGAATCAAACTTGGGTTTCCAATTTCATAGCGCAGTGCACTTACTAACACACTCATGCTCCCAACATAAAACATCAGCTGACAGTGACAAAGACATTGCCACAGTGCTTGCATCAGGCTATATGCACTCTGAGGCCACGTGAAGTGTCAAAGCCTCTCTGGTACGAGTTCACGGGAGAGACCCAGGTGCCATGGGCTGAGTGAGATGACTGGCAGATGCGCCACATGTGCTCCCCACTGTGCGAACTTAATCCGTTTTAGCCGCCCGGCGCTCCGCTCGTTGTTTTGAGCATCGCTCCTCTGCCCAGTAGCGTCCTTCACGAGCCTCGTCCAAAGAGGCCACTCTTGACACCACTGGTACCAGTCGTCGGCCAATCCACTTCGCTCCACGTCTTCCTGTACTGGATGAGCCCATCTTTTCTTTAGCCCATACAGCACCCATTTAGCACCTCCAATCTGGCTAAACAGAAACGGCTTGGGAAAGAGGTGGCTAGGTATGTGGGCTACATGACTCAACCAATGTAGCCTTGATTACCGGACGAGCTGTGTCCAGATCCACATACACAAAACAAACTCGCATTCATTAATAACAGTGCATTAAAAGGAAACATGTATAATAGGTGACGTTTCGGGCAATGGCCCTTCTTCATAGCACATACACACAGATATACGGGTGATTGATAGCAGTGGTGAGTAGCCGACGCAGAGCGGCACGGCTGAAATTAAGCCCTGCCTGCGCCCAGTTCACGACGCGCCACAGGAGGTCAGAACTCCGCGTTGTTGCCTCAACACTCCCTTTGTTGCGCTGGCCTTAACAGGAGCTCACAAATAGCTCTGGCACCAGCAGTGCAATGAGGAAGTTTGTGTTTGAGTTAAGTAAGCACATTGAACTGGTGTGATGCTTTGGGCTGATGCTCGCTCTGCTCTTGCTGCTGCTATGTGGCTTGTGCAGAAGCAATGAGGGTTTCTGGGTTGTCACAAAGGACCAACACGGACACGAAAACTGACAATAAAAACACAAGGCACTGCTGTGTGCGCCGCGTATGGCACACGTGCTAACCATGAGAATGCAGTAATGACTCGTGTTTCGTATTCCCACAGAAAATGCCCATCAAGGCTAAGGTGGCAAGTGAGCATGCATCCATTCATTATTGAAAATAGTATTTCACCGTGTCTGTATTTGTGTCTAAAGTTTGTGTACTCACGTGCTTCAATCCGTCTTCTTATCATGTATTGTATTCTTGTGTCCCATCTATCTGCATCTTTGTGTGCTTGTCTCCAAGTCTCTGTGTTCCTTCCTGTCTGTATGTCCCTGTGTCTCTCTAAGCCTGTATCTGCATCTCCTCGACATGTTCTGTGTCCTTGTGTCCTGTCCCTCAATGTCCACGTGTCTCTCTCACCTGGCAGGGGGCCGTCGTCTCCCCTCTGCGCTTTCCTCGCTCGCCGAACGAGGCCTCCCACACAGACACTGCATGATGTTGCAGCCTTCTCCTCCTCCACCACGCAGCCGATTCAGAATCTTAAAGGAGCTTTGGTCTGGCTCTGTCTCAAGCCTTAACACTTAAGACTAAATTTTAGAGGTGGCTCTGTTTGGCTCTGTGAATGTTATGAATTGACAATGAACCCTAATAATCCGCCAAGTAGGTTATTCTGACTCTTAGTCTCAATATGTAGTTTAAGTTTATTTTATTTAACCAGGTGGGAGCTTAAAATACCACAATAAGTCTCATTTGCAAGAGTGACCTGGGCCACCAATACGGCAAATGCAATAGCATAAAACGAGGTACTGTCCGTTACTTGGCAAGGGGAGGGGGGTCGCTTCAAGCGGCAAATGCAGGCGTGCACGCAGCTACTAATCCTGCGGAGTGCCCACCGGGCGGGCGACTCGGAATGGGAAAACTTTGGGTGGCTCGGCGCTCACTACAAGAACTCCTCGGCAACACCGACTAAACCGGCTGACTTGGCAGCGTCTTAACTACACCGACGTCTTAGCGACCCAGCGAACCACAGCCAGCGAGACAACTGCACAACAGGCTGTGTGTGACTCGATGCTCACGGTAGCCACAGCCGGATACACAACCAGAGACCAGCAAACTAAGCTTTGCTATATTGCATACCCCTGATACTCATCAGTAATCCAGACAAGAATACAACAAACAACACACGAGATTTTCCTGTACACCCGAGGCACTCATGAGCTGGCTACAGCTGGCTGCACCATGATGGTGGCATCGGCGAGGAGAGTCGTGGGCTTACCACCACCACCGCCTCCACCAGTGCGGTTTCGCCGTGCGGTCTGTCTGGTCTGGACGGCTACGGTGAAACCGAGAGCTGGCGAGATGACACTGGAAGCCCACAGCCCAAATAAACAACACAGGCGGCTTCCCCAGCACTCCTCCTCTCTGTAAATACGAGCCTCCATCTGCCCCTACTCACACGGCTGGGAAACCACGGGGGTCCAACCGCGGCCAGGGGGACTCCAGACTAGCGACGACTGGCAATTATATTCGTTCCTTAGTGGCAGAAATGACGTAGGTTATCAAAGTTAAACTTAAAGTAAATTTTATAACTTAATGCAACTGTTTTCAAAGCGAAATTGCTTCCCTTAAACGGCCACTAGCAGTGCTGGGTTATTGTGATTTCAGTCGCATACAGAGGAAATTCAAGAGTGCACAGAGGGGAGTAGAGTGAGATGACGGGGGAGATGTTTCTTCAGTTTTTGAACCAGCTGGCCAGGCTTGGGCAAAATTAGCCCACATTTCACGCAGGCAACTGGAGAGTACAAACTAATTGTTGCTAACCTAATGATATGTTTAAAAATCCCAGAGGTAGGATAGTGTGCTGAGGGGAGAAGAGTGATTTGAGATGGGAGAGGTAGAGAGTGCATGGAGAGGAAGTAAAGGGGAGAGATAAGAGGGTGCATGGAAGAGGAGGATGTGAAAGGGAGAAGTAGGTGAGTGTGGAGGTTAGGAGAGTGAAAGGGAAGAGGAATGCAGGGGCCAATGCATCCTTGACTTTGATCCGGGATTGAATTGGGAGCCTGTGTAGGGATTGAACTTCACTTAACCAGGCAGCAGGACACCGTGATGCCTCCGAAATCCCAGTGGCTCACAACACTACACACCATCATCCAGTATTAACCACTACTCACAGTTACAAGCATGGCAAGCAGGCGAGTGTCCACTTTGTGAACTGACGCTTGATTTCCAGCAGAGGTGGGAATCCCCTTGAACCCCCCTCCAAACTCCCATCAACACGCCCCACCTCGGGAGTTGTAACAGTTGTGTTGTGTGTGTATTAATGTATTCATTTGTGTAAACGCAGACCCCGTGTGCACAGCTGAGACAACTGTGGCTCAAGGCGACAGCACACAACCCCCGCAGGGCTCCACTGACACCTCGCATGTGTAGAGTGAGGGCTTCGTCTCCACTTCAGCCGCTCCATCACCGCCCTCGGCCACCATCATCGCTAAAAATCGTCATCGACGTAACCATCGTAACCGTAGTCATCGTTGTTGTTGTCATCATTCTAACACAATGTGTAAACAATTCCACGCTATGGCGGGGGCGAGTTTATCCAAGGAACAACCATGATGACTATAGCCTGACGACATGCACACACAAGCGTTTAACGTGCCAACCATAATCGTTTCAGCTTGCCTGTAATATTTAGAATCCTAACAAATTCAAAAAGTATATCCACAGAGTTTCTCTGAAAAGTACAATGAGCATCGCCAGAAGGTCTATAAAGTAGTCAGTGTAACAGCACTGGAAGTCAGGAGTCACCATGTCACCCGACCTAGCTTCCTTAAATAGGGATCACGATCTGAAAGTAACAATCAATTAGATTTAACAAAAAATGTAGCATTTCCAAATAAATTAATTCTTATTTTACGATAATTCATATGGGCCAATGATTCACAGATGACTTATTAGGTTGTAATGATTGCTCTGCAATTTACCACCGAGCCTAAATAACAATAATTGACATGTTAAATGCTTGTACACCACGTGACAATTCATTTGTTTGCCCGTGTTGGGTAGTGGAGGGTTCCGGATGACACAGATCTGGTCAGACCATGACGTGGCCTTAACCCAAACACTATTGTGAGTCTCACACACACCTGTTGTCCTGCAGAACCTTGACGGCCCAGGGGTGATTGGCGCAGTACTCCAGGTAGAGCGTCTCCATCTGCGAGCGCAGGCTCATGAAGCAGGAGCCCACATGCTGCTGCGCCTCTGGCAGCCTGCAGCAGGGACGGGGCACGAGGCAGGGGCTGTGAGTCGAGCGAGTATTTCGATATGCGTCTGCATGCACGTGGGGAGCGGTGGTGCAGTGTTCAGCGCACTGCGCTACAAACTCGGAAACCGACATTCGATACCCACTCATGACCAATATCAGTGATGGATATGTGAAGCGGTCCTGGCCCTCCCCTAGGTCTGCTCAGCCTTAAATGAGCACCTGGTGCAGTGTGCAAACATCAGCATTGGGGAGACAAAGACGGCCAGGCGTGGTACTTGCCGCAACACCCGCTTATGTACCATAAGTGTTCACTAACAGCACTTGAACCTCATGGCGGAATCTCGGGGTCCCGAATAAACGGAAGTCAAAATCGTAAATAGTTAATTTATTTTTGCCGACTCCGTCCCACTGCGCACATAAACGCCGCGACCCACCTGGCGCGGATCATTCTGTTGTCGTGTCGTGTCCAAGCAGCAGCAGCGAGCACAAATGCGCAGAAGAGCTGAACAAGCGAATGCACTCCATGCTCGGGTACGGGCAGGATCATGAGGTTTATCCAAAGCTGCTCAAACTGCCTACGCGACTTAAGTCCTTTATCTGTCACCACGGTCTGCATAATACAGTTAAACTGCTCTCTTATCTTCATTATTATTTGTGACCTACCAATGTCTGCAGCCAGGATCAATCGATGACAATCCTATTACCTGCAGATATTTAACAGATGACATGCGTTGCACCGTTAATTCCTCCTGTTTGATAATACTTCTCTTGTCCGTATGCATCTGTGCAGATAGGTTTTTTTTTTCGGTTAAGCCATAGTCCCCACATACTGCTCCTATTAATGTGGATAAGAGGAGCGGCGACCCACTACTCTGTAGAGTAAAATTGGTATAAACGCTCGCTACAATATGAACAGCGCATTGATAACGCGTACTATTTTATGTACTGTTCACAAAGTGTGTTCACAAATCCACACTTATAAACACGATGCTTGACAGAGGGGTGTAAACATTTTTTCCGATAGTGTATTTAAATAGAGGTACTGCAGCGAAGTAGTTTTCAGTTTTGAAGGCAAAGTTTAACAAGACAACACTTGTCACCATCCTTCAAACCCATTGGTGAAAAAGATAAAAGTTTTTGTTTACATTATAATGTTTATGCGAGAGCCGGGGGCTTATGGGACCCCGGGGTCCCGCCATGAGGTTCACTTGTACCAAGAGTCTGTTAAGGATATTCGTTCTTGGTCTTTGTAATACAATACGCTGGTGTATATAAGTCATATCAAACCAATTTACTGCTCAAATGAGCATTGAGACAGTGCTCATGTCATGTTTACAGCCCTGAGTCAATGATAGAAATTCAACATTCTTATGGTGGGGACGGGCATACCCACAGGACAACTGCATTGATTATAAATAGTGGTACTCATTTTATCGACCCAGGAGGATTGTATGTTTGCTTTCGCACTGTACGTAGCCAACCATGCTAATCGGAGGTGCGGGGGAAGGATGGGCTGAGTCAACCCCCAATCAGGAAATGAACTCGCAACCTTGCAAATTCGAGCCGCTCTCTCTCTGCCGCTGAGCCACCAGGCTGGGTTGTGTGTGCGTGAGCCTCACTTGGCGCACTCCTCCAGGCTGTGCACCAGGCTCTGCTGGAAGCTGGCGATCACCTCCAAGTTCCCCAGCAGCAGCGCCACGTCTGCTGGCGGCAGCCTGCACCAACACCGCCATGGTAACCATCAACATCGTCACCATCGACACAATCAATATCACCATTACCACGAGCACCATAACCAAGACCATTACTACAACCAACATGACCACCACCATCAACAAACACCACCATCAAAAATACCACCACTCCCAATACCACTAACTCCAACGACACCATCACCAATAACACAATGGCCATCTTTACACGCAGTCAGTGACATCTCGTCTCATCTCAACACATTTTGAAAGAGCATCCCCCAGTGCCAGCCACTGGCAGAGCCAGTGGGGGGGGTGGGGTGGCAGGTGCCCCCCCAATGATCATTGGGGTTTATTAGTAATAAATCGGCATTTTGCGACCTCCACTGCCACTGTGTAGCATATTATTACATGCCAGGGACTCTATGAGATGATAGGACAATAGTCTGAGTCCAGAATTGGCAATAAGTAACGGCAAAGCGGTTATAAGTGACTCAGAATTGTGCGCAGTTTCGTGTATACAGTCCACGACTTCCCTGAAGGTACCTTCAGCGAGCGCGATGCCGATCACACGACGCGGTTCGAATTCGACCCTCGAGCGATGGCTGTGCCATCGCCGCACACGCGTCGAATAAAAAGCAAGTCATTACTTACTAACAACTCCTCTATCAGTTTTCATTGCTGGAGGGGTTGCCCCCGCTACCTGATAAAATCCTGGCTCTGCCATTGGTGCCAGCTAGCCCTGTGCGGCACAACAAGGTGATTCAGCACTTACGCTGCCAATGGGCATGAGTAGGGGCGATGATTGCTGTGTGTTTCTGAATTGAGTAATTTACGGGTATTTGGTTGGGTTTGGCAAATTCGAATCACGATGTCGGCACACAATGGCCGACTCGTTTTGAATGACGTCATGGGATCTTTACAGTCCCCTGCATGTTTACGGTTAATACCCTCGGAGTAATTTCCCAGGCGGCCTGCCAGACTAGAACCGTGAACCTCTGCCACAAACGGAAAACGCGCTACCGCCGAGCCATTCCGCTGCCCCGATGGCGGCGCAAGTGCGTACTTGTCGCTGGCCTGCAGGGGTCGTAGGAACGTGGCGAGCAGGCAGTGCAGCTCCTTGCTGTACTCCTGCTCAGTCTCCACGATGTTCTTCACCACCTGCATGAGCCATGCAGGGCGAGGGAGGGACGCACAGTAAGCGGCCGCACGAGGCCGAACTCCTGGGATCCAGCGCCAAGGAGGGCAGGTTGGTAGATTGCCACGTTGACCCCCACACACACAGACGCGTGCGGCTTTCTTTCCCATACCAGTGACGTATCTGAACCAGTCCTGGGCATCCCATTGGTTGACTCAGCCTTAGTGTAACCATCACGAGAGAGACAACGGTGGCCTGGTACAGCACTTGCACAATAAAATATCTTTAGGCTAATGAGGGATCATGGGGGATCATTTCCTTGTTTGTATGAATTTGGTAAACACCACTGACCACGTCATAGTAGCCCTTGGCAGCTGGAGGGCTCTCGGGGGGTTTGGCTCCACCCTTTGAGCCCACAGCCTTTGGTGATGTGGGTCGATCTGTAAGGCACACACACACACAGCAGTGACATTCACTCAGAGCACACGACTGCACACAACACACACACACAGGGGAGAGAGCTGGAAGACTAGGGCTAGGGCTAAGTTTAAGTGCTATGGTTTGGAGCAAGGCCTGTGAGAGAGACAGGCATAGAGACAGAGACAGGGCAACAAGTGAAGAGATAGGGAGAAGGATGTAGTGACAGGAAGACAGGTATAGAAGCAGGTGAAGGGACAGGGAGACAAGTGAGACACAGGGAGACAAGGTGAGTGGAGATGGGGGCTGGGCTGCCCACCGGAGGCCTTGAGCTCGCGCACGTAGTTGCTGGGGAACCAGCCCGTGTGGCCATTGAACGCCCCCTCCCACCAGCCGCCATGCTCAACGCGCGTCACCGTGATCACGTCGCCCTTCTCGAACGACAGCTCGTCCTCGTTGGTCCTCTGGAACGTGAACTTGGCACGCACCACCATGCCTCCCCCGCTCTCTGTCATCTCCTGACGAGGGGAGAGGGGGTTCGGGGAGGGTCGGAGAGAAGTTTGAGGAGGGTGGGAGAGGGGGAGAGGTGGGACAGAGCAGGGTAACGATTGGTAAATTAAAATCGAATATAAACTTCAAACATTGTGTCATGCGTACAAGAACTGCCTGTGCACGTACAATTCATAGAGCATGTGTCGCGATTAGTATCACATCGATAACCATTCGGTCAATGCACTGCTGATATACACACACACATACAAGCGCGCACACATTCTCAAACATGCACTCACTCAACCACCCACTCACTCACTCAAACTCACCCTTGTGCATGGCCCCCAGGTGCCGGTAGTGAGTGGCAAGCGAGATAAGAGTTTCTTTATTGCGCACACTTCCTCTCCATCTCCACTTCTTCATCAAGCATCTGCCCCTCCTCCTCCACGCAAAAACCGGCACCGCCCCTCCCCACAGCCTCAGCCCAAATAGTAATACAATCGCACAAAGTGACGTCATTCAAACCACAGCCCTACCCGATAGCAGCCACTCAGCACGCCGCCACTCAGCACACCGGCACTCAGCAAACCGCCACTCAGCCACACCGCCACTCAGCCAAACTCCCATCACTCAGCACACCGCCACTCAGCACACCACACTCAGCACACCACCACTCAGCACGCCGCCACTCAACACGCCGCCACTCAGCACACCGCCACTCAGCCAAACTCCCATCACTCAGCACACCGCCACTCTGCCAAACTCCCATCACTCAGCACACCGCCACTCAGCACACCACACTCAGCACACCACCACTCAGCACGCCGCCACAACACGCCGCCACTCAGCCAAACTCCCATCACTCAGCACACCGCCACTCAGCACGCCGCCACTCAGCACACCGCCACTCAGCACACCGCCACTCAGCCAAACTCCCATCACTCAGCACACCGCCACTCAGCACACCGCCCTCAGCACACCGCCACTCAGCACACCGCCACTCAACACACGGCCACTCAGCCAAACTCCAATCACTCAGCACACCGCCACTCAGCACACCGCACTCAGATCGCCGCCACTCAGCACACCGCCACTCAGCACACAATTACTCAGCTCAAAGACACTCAGCTCACAGCCAAGCCTGGTAGAAACCTTTGAACAATAATCTGCAATGCTGGTTCCCCTGGAGAGAGATACTATGGCTGTATTTGGCAGCGAGTAAATCGATATTTCTCTGTACCTCAATAGACTCTGCTGCCAAAAGGCTCTCATTAATAATCTTCTTTAGCTCTCATGCAAGCTGGATGCTTTTCCTCACAATTTTGTAATGTTATAACTGATAACTTTATGTGCAACTAGGATGGTTACTGTAGGCAGACGACAATCAAACCATTGAAATAAAGAGGCGAATGAGGCTAGGGTGAGTGATCATCTGAAAACTCAAGTTTATAACGACAAGTAATGCAGCAATGAGCCTGGAGAAGAACAATCGGTGTGCGCTCACTGCGGGAACATGAGGCTTGGACACAGTCACTCGTGAAAAATATAGAGCAAAACATTTAAAGTGATAAAGCAGTGTGGACAGCCACATGGTTGGAATTACACTGAGAGACAGAATGAGGAACACACATGGGTTAAAGACATCATCTAAAACTATAAAACTATAAATAAAAGCTTGCTAAGGCAGGAAGAGTCTCTTGGAAGGATGACAACGGAGTAGCAGCCAATGCATAGAATCTGTCTGAGTAGACACCAGAGGTGTGGACTCGAGTCATGTGACTTGGACTCGAGTCAGACTCGAGTCATGAATTTGATGACTTCAGACTCGACTTGGACTTGCATAACAATGACTTTGTCCCACCTCTGAGGTGTGGACTCGAGTCATGTGACTTGGACTCGAGTCAGACTCGAGTCATGAATTTGATGACTTCAGACTCGACTTGGACTTGCATAACAATGACTTTGTCCCACCTCTGGTAGACACCCACCATGGAGATGGAGCTGTGAATTTGGCTCCTGTTCAGGTGCTGGATGGATTATTACATCACAGGATCATGAGGGGTGGTGGCGGCTTTGGAAGGCCTTCATCCAGCAGTGGATTGATAATGGCTGATGATGATGAGAAAGGCAAAACGGCACACAGCCACACGTACCATATGTATGTTGCACTTTGTCCATACTGTACGTAGTCAAACGTGCTAATCGGAGGTACGCAGCCAACCGTGCTATTATGGCTGAATAGAACAATGCCCGGCCATCTTTGTATCCCAAGTGATGCTGTTTGCACACCAGGTCCTCCTTTAAGGCCGACTCGGCCTTGTAAAGGCCTCACACCAGTTCAGATATTCGCCCCTGATGTTGGGTGCGAGTGGGAATCGACATCAGGGTTCGTAATAGTGTGCCAAGCACCGCACTACCACTCCACACACAGGCACACACAGTTACGACGACAAAGATCCCCGTAAATCCAAACAGACTGTTGGGGCAAGTGCTGTTAGCAAGCACCTTTTAAGGTCAGCACGGCACATGAGGGGGTGGGTGGCCAGCACCACGCCCGGCCTCCTTTGTCTTCCCAGTGGTGATGTTTACACACCGCACCAGGTACTCATTTGAGACTGAGTTAACCTGAGGCCCAGGACCGGTTCAGATAATAGTCACTGGTGTTGGCCGTGAGCTGCAATCGAACTCGGTCGCCGGATTCAAAGCGCAGCACACTAACCGCACTGCTGCTCCCCATACTGATACACACACATATTGATACACCGACTTAGTCGTGCACACGATGAGTGCCGATGGGCTCGGTAGCACTCACACTCACTCCCGGGAATTCATAAAAACGATTGCCGACGCGAATCAGCGAGCGCCCCAGGTAGTTACCAGTGTGGGGCCCTGCTTCTGTGCGGCTGACAGCCTCCGGAAGAACGCAGTGCTGCTCCGCAGCATCTCCACCACGCACCGCTCGGACCCAGCACAATCCCCACCACCACCGCCACCACCAGAATCCCTGGAACTACCACCACGATTTCCAGGACCGCTGCTACTCACAATGACCCGAGCTGACGAGATTGCCAATTCCCAAACTCGCGATCCCCAATGCGGCAGCCCCTGACTGAGCCCCAAGAGATGTCACGACGCTGGAGACGACAACAGTCGATGACAATGAGACGGTGCTAATTCACGAACAAACTTCCTGCGACAGCGACTTGAGTCGCACTAACTTGTCAGTGGTTCGGATGTATTGAATGTGCGAGACAACTTTGACTTCCTGACGACATTCATTTTAGAGCTAAAGCTGTGCTCCCAGAGTCAGTCCAGGATAGCTTTTGATGCCACTCGCCACTGACTTTAGCCGTTTCTGGGATTCGAACTTCGACAGCAGCACTGTTGAAAAGACACCGTGCTGTCTGCTAGCCCGGCAGTCCAGGCTACCAGGAAGAGGAAGGCGGTGAGTAGCCGTTGGGCTTTTTGAGGATCTTGAGATATCGCTGTTGGCGGGGAGAAATCCGCGGCAGCCTGCGTTTGCAGATTCATTTCTTACACAGTTGTTGAGGAAAGGCCCACAATGTCAAGGGGCCAGAAACAAACAGAGTTGTAACAGATAAAGAGTTACCACAATTCTTGAATTGAGCAAGGTTATGAGAACTTTGGAATGAGAAACAATGAGAGGGAATTTCCAAGTGTACCAGTGCAAGGGAAGAAGCAGAAATTGAAGTGTTGCGGCCTACAGTGGGGCGAGTGAGTGGGTGGGTGTGCTGCTGTCACCTGCTGTGTGGGGGGTGAGCGGGAGAGTGGGTGAGTAAGTGGGAGTGAGTGAAGAGTTGGATGAGTGGGTGTGCTGTTGTAACCTGCTGTGTGGGGGTGAGTGTGTAAGTGGGAGTGAGTGAAGAGTTGGATGAGTGGGTGTGCTGTTGTAACCTGCTGTGTGGGGGGTGAGTGCATGCGTGTGAGTGCCTTGTTCCGACCTGCAGTGTGGTGGTTGAACACTGTGGATGAGACAAAACAGCCAGTTTGGTAGACTGGGAGGGGGAATCAACGAGTGAAGTTCATCAGAACAGTTACCACGGGAGTAGCAATAGAAGATCAATAAGAAGGCAATGGAGCATCAGTGAGCGAGTAACTAGAGTGCATCAGTGAGTGCTGGACTATCAGTCACCCTGACTGCTTCGCGTTGAAAATCTATCAAGTGCAGCAAGTGGTTAGAAGTGTGTTCCGTGTGCTCAGCAACTACAAGTCAAGATTATGAACATATCTCACCAAGACCGTATCATGCCAGCCCTCAAACTTCAAAATAAATGGGCGTAAGTGGCTGGGTGGCTCACGAAGGTCAGAGTGGCCCTATTGGAGACACAGACCCAGCAGGGTATGAACTTGGGTTTTGGCCTTCTATGATTAAGAGTAATTAATAAACACATTTAATATCTGCGCCATTCTCACAGTACAATGTTATCGTGAACATGCTATGTTTTACAAATAGTATATTCTGCCAGTGGATGGTTATGTTGCTATGTGGTTTTACCCAATTAAGTAATATGCAGGTAATTTTCCAAATGTGGATCGTTACACCAACATACGTGGCCTACTCTTTTTGGAATACCACCACGGGATGTGTAACATTGACTGTGAAGCGGAGTATTTATGGTGACTACACCAAGCAATATTGTGACCAGGGTGGGCCGCTAGACTCACACCGCGGCGAACCTGTGCAACAAGCGGCAAGCGTGGTAACACTCGTTCCTCACGAGTAGCGGGTTTATGATCTCAACCGAGTCACCTATGACTTCACGTGGCAAAACCATCATTCACTTGTCGATTGATTCAGTGTCGCACAGCTCCGAAGGCTGCATTGTAGTCGTGTATCAGACGTCTGATACTCAGCGTCCCACGCTGTATGTTCAGGGCATGGAAGAGTGGCCTCTATTGTTTGGTGGAAATCAAACTTAAGTGACTGAAGTGGCTCTGTGGTGTCTCCGATTAGCACGGTTGGCTACGAACAGTGCGAAAGAAGTTCACAACATGCATACATACGTACGTGTCACCTTCCAGGGCCCCTGGCTGACACAGCTGACTGAAGAAATAAAAAAGGACACGAAGTACATCCTCACAACCCACCTTCATTCACACAAGGAGACCAATCACCATGATACAATGCCATGTTGCTTAACTTAGTGGTGTACATTGAACGAGACCTATTGGTATTGAGTAATGGCACAGTAGTTAGCACTCTGCGCTAAAACCTAGGAAACCCGAGCTGTATTCCCGACCACAACTAACACAAGTGGTGAGTGAGATCAGAACCAGTCCTGGGTCTTCCACCTTCACCAACCCTCACTGACCAAAATGGAATGATGAAGTGTGACCAAAACAGCATGGCGAGGCTTTCATCCAGCAGCGGACTGAGCGAGGGCTGTAATAAATGGGTATGTGAATTACGATGATGATTGGAATGCCACCAGGAGTGAGTGCCGGTGCAGGCTGCAGGCCTTGGCACTCTATAAAGCCAGGTCGTATTGTAATGCACGCTGGCCGAGATGGAAATAGCTCCTCACAATTAAGGAACAACCCTCTCCCGCTGGCTTCCGCGCATTTCTTTGGTCCTCTCATGAGGAAGTGGGCATAAGCACAAGGCCCCAAGCCTCCGTCCTCGCAAATGCCTGAATATTTCAACAGCTCCTTTATACCTAGTAATTGAATGCTCCTTAAAACTCTGCTTGATGGTACACACACATCTAGATCACATTGGCTCATTCTCTACTGTCCCCTATTGTAAATTTTTAGATTTTTTCACATTAAAACGTAAGGTCACAGCCACCCAACTGCTCGCTCATGCCACCGCTTGGTACTTTGGCCTACTCTTCCAGCCAGACATCTTTGAAGAAACAAAAACAAGATACCTGATTAGACCTCCCTGGACAGTGTATGGAGACTCAGGGAGGCTTTTCCGGATTAACAAAATGCATTTTTAAATAAATTATATTATCATTTTTTGTAATAATTATTAAAATTTATGCTGCTTATTTACCCAGGACAGCCTCACTGAGTCTCAATACTTTTTCAGGAGAGTCCTGCCACGTTATCGCAGAAGGGGGGAACAATTGCCGTGTGTTTCCCAATTGAGTAGGAAATAATTCGACGTTCTCGACCAGCGTTTGAAGTCGCAACCTCCCGATTGCGAGACACTCCCCTTCCACCGCCAAGCTACATTTACAGCGTTGAAATGAGATAACCAAAATCAGCGGGAAGAGAAGAATTGATACGAAATTGAATCACAACCCAGAAGTGTCACAATTCATCATCACATGTGTAGAGGATGGAACAACCCCTAACACGCACACTAGGGGGAGCACGGCGTGGTGTGCGCACGCTGTGGTGTACTCACACAGGCTAGTATCTGATGCACGCACGCAGTCAGCCGCACGTGCCTGCATAAGTAAGCAGTGCCATGAGATGCGGTGACTGTACTTGTCACTGTATGGTGCCGGGACTTGCGAAGTCACGGCCGGTGATGTTGTCATTGCGGGCAGCCCGGGTTGCGGGCTGCAGTACCAACTCTAGCGGTGGTTGGGCGAACGCTGGTTAGTGCGGAGGCACCACGAGCAGCGTGCGGTGCCGGCTCCCGGTGAGGGAGCGAGAGGGAGTGTCAGCCAGCCAGGGTTATGCTGGGGCATGACGCTCTGGCTGTGACCTGTTGTCACGTGACCGGACGATACTGGAGGGGGGCCACCGGTGGACGGGGGCCGAGGGGCGGTCACGTGGTCCCGGAGAGCTCTCGGGAACGTTCGAGAAGGAGCTGGAGAGACCTGGAAGGTGGGCGGGACAAGGGGCGGAGCCAGCCCCAGCCCGGGGGCATCTAACGAGGGCCCCGTGAGGAGCTCGAGGTTCTTTGTGTGCTCGAGGTGTTACGAAGATCCACGTACGTCGGAGAGAAGAAGCCTCTAGCCACGGAGGCCAGGACCCAGCTTGTGGTCCGGACCGGGATAGCGAACCGTGTCTAGTTCTGCCGTAGCGTGGTGAGATAGCCATTCGAGACCCGAGCGTAAGGTTGTGTTATGTTTGTGCTCATAAGATAGCGTTTGCGACTCAGTTGGACTCACTACACATACATCCACATTATATTGTACCGACTCAAACAGACATTCATAGTCAGGGACCCACAGACTCACACAAGGATTCATAGTCTCACAGAAACCCAGACTAACAGAATCAGAATATTTCCACTGGAGGAATCCGATGAACTATAAAGCTCTTTTTCACAGATGTCCAGTAGGGGTGGGTAAGAACGTTACAACAACAAACAGGTAAACAAATCACTCAAACACGTAAAAATAAACCATCCCCATCCTGCCAGGCAAAGCAGGGTGAGGTATTAACTTATTTTTCTGAAGCGACCTGGCCACAAATGATAGCTCAACAAAGTATACCACCATTTGGACATTTATTACACCAACATTATATAAATAATCTTAATGCATGTTTCTCAATGTGGAGGGAAAAACCGGAGGACCCAGAGAAAAAATCCATTCGGAGAACGTGCAAACTCTAAATATACAGGCTTCAGGGTCTGAATCGAACTTCCGACCTCCTGCATACCGGGCGAGGAAGACAACATCCCAGAGAGCCAAAGACTCAGACCCACAGACACTGACTCTCACCACACTCCCTCCTCCTTCACACTCCCTTCCTCACCACTCCCCTGACTGCTCCCCCCCCCAAGCTACACTCCATGTCCTCACAACTCTCCATCCCATCTCAGCACTCCAATCACCACACTCCATCTCACCACTCTTCCCTCACCATCATCTCAGCACGCTCCCCCCTCCACATTCCACTCACCGCAGCCATCACTCTCAACTTCCTCACCACGCTTCCCCTCCCATCACCCCGTTGCCTGGCTCACCGCGCTGCTCACCAGGCTCTTGGACTGGCGCTGTGGGGGGCGGCTCGTGGTGCTGGAGGAGCGGGGGACCGAGGCAGAGTCCACGGATTTGTTGCGGTGAGTGGAGCGGCGAGTGCCGCCTGGCTCTCCGCTCACCTCGATGTCTGCTCACACACGGACACAACGACACAGATCCCCAGTATAGCCTTAACAGACTGTTGGTGGATGTGTTTTTAGCGAGCACCTATGAAGGCTGGCACGGCACACGAGGAGGTGGGTGGACAGCACCATGCCCGCCCGTATTTGTCACCCCAGTGGCGATGTTTACACACCGTACCAGGTACTCATTTGAGGCCGAGTCGACCTAGGGAAGGGCCAGAACCGGTTCAGATAATCTTCACCGATGTTGGCCGTGAGAAGAAATCGAACTCGGGTCGCCAAGTTTGTAGCACAGCGCGCTAACCGTTGCACCGCTCCTCACACCCTCTCACACACACTCCCTAACCCTAAACCACGTACGAGTCTCACGGATTATTACCCTTGAGAGTCAGTATTTCACAATGCTGAGTGTCTGTCACAGCCATGCAAGAGTTTTCACGTTGCCGTTTACCCGTTGTAAACAACACCTATTTACTGTAGGGCATCGGCAGCTGCTGCCGATGGCTCGTAGTGTAAATGTGAAGGGCAGCTCCACACGAGTTCTGTCTGCACTCACAGCCTTTGAGAAAAATGCAGGAAATAATTTGATTTACGAGGGGAGAGCGGTGGGGAGTGTTCACTTAGTGGTGGACATGAGGCTATTTATGCTACGCGAACTCAATTCGTAATCTCCCCTTTTATCTTCACAAGTGCACTCGCCATTTCCTGCTGTCTGACAGTTCAATATTTCTGTGCCTCGGTTTCTTGCGTTTCTCTGTCTTCCTCAGTGTAAAGTTTTGTTCCCCCAAAGTTCTTCAGTAGGGTTCTTGCCGATTTGAACCCTTCGGGGTCGACGTGTACATACACACCTTAAAAACACTCGAACTAACACATACACTGGTCACACCTCCCTTTGTTCAAAGCCAGGTCCAAAGATCACCACCGCCACCATGACCACCGCCACCACCGCCACCACCACCACCACCATGGTGTTTCTGGGGCCGCGACTGTCTCGACCCCCATCCAGGTACCTCGCGAGTTGCGCGACTTCCTGCGCGACTTGCTCCTGCGCCTCTTGGAAGTTCCGTCCATAATGAACCCCGTCGCCCAGCACCCTAGGCTAAATGGCGGGTGAGCGGGCGGGCGAGCGAGCAAGCGGGTGGGCGAGCAAGGTTCCGCTCAATCAATCACAGAACCGCCACACCTTTTTTTTTACGGCGGCAGCAGCGGGCAAATGGGCGGTGGGCGGGTAGGGTGATAGCGGATTCCTGTGAGAGGGCGTGTGTACACGCCCACGCACACAAAGGTATGCACAGGTAGGATGGGAAGCCACAGGAAATTGGTTTTCCCATTCAGTCACTGTCTGTGAGATCTCAGGACGAGAGGGGATTACACTGATCGAAAAATGCAGATTCTCTCTGCAAAGAAACCTCCTTCCAGGAGGGTGTTGCCTGGGATGATAAGCCATTTGCTTTGTCAGTGGTTTGCATATGGGAGGAGACTGACGTGCAAGAAGAAAACCCACGCAAATTAAGGGGATAGCTCTTCATCTGCACGAGACAGGACAGCAAACTATTTGCTGTCCTACAAACTCACAGGTGGGTGTCTTGCACGCATGACCTCTACACAATCTACCAATCTGACGTATGCATGCTGAACTTCTTTTGCACCGTCAGTAGTCAACCGTGCTAATCGGAGGTTAGGGTGATTAATCTCTGGGTGGCAATCGGCCACCACTACTCCCAGGCGTGTTTAAACAGTGACAAATTATTGCAATAAACTTGGGTTGTTAAACTTGGGTTGTTAAATGATAACTGATAAACACATTATTCCCCCCCACCTACTTTGCGCAAGAGCACAGAAGTGTGGTCATCACATCTACGCCTCTATATAAGGAACGAAACAGGTGGACTTCTCCACAAATCGGGCTGTCGCCTGATGAAGCTGGTTGTAATTACTGGCGAAACGTCACAGTACTCAGATTGTAAATGTTGTGGCTTGGCTCTCGAAAACACAGGTTAGTGCTGTACTCGTGACGAATTGGCCACGTTCTGTTTACGTGACACATTTATATATTTACACGATCTCACCCAAAAAAACCTATTATGGATGATAAACACTTAAGTGTTTTCAGAATTGATTACTGGTGCCGAAAGATAGGAACTTGAAATCGATTCTCGTGGAATTGCATTAATGATTTCACTGATCGGCACACGCGAAAGTAATAACTGCATGGTGGCAGGCCTAAGCATTGCAATAAAAGGGTAAATAGAGAGTAAAGGCTCAGCCCTGCCATTGCTCGCTCACGCCACTGCTGGCGGATGGGCCTCCACTAGACAGCTCCAGAGCCTATTTGTTCTCCTGTTCTACGCTGTACAGATGTCTCCATTAGAAGAGGTGGGCATACCCACACTCTGCCCCAAACACACATAACCTGTTGATCGACTTAACTGTGGTGTACTCATTTATATGGCTGAGTGGACTGCCGAGCCGGGAGATGGAATTGAACTGGTGACCTCTGAAGTGCAAGCCGAGTGTGCAGCCCACTACATCAGTGGCAGATGCGTTCTGTTTAAAAGTAAAAACGTCACTTTTGCTCGAGACATTTCTATTCGTGTGGCAAACCAGTAACCGGTTTATTACCGTTTTTTCCCAAGTACAGGCAGTACCGACTTACAAACATTCGCACTTACGAACAAGCTCCATAAGATATATATTTTTTAAACATCTGACTTGCGAACGTGAACTCGCACTTGTGAACTGAACCGTGAAACTAGTGTGACATACAAATGTACAATATTTTTTCTTATTCATGAGTTTAAAAATGCTTCCTTTTTTGTTGAACCGTAACAACATTTTACAACATTGACAGTATGTGGATTTAAATGGAGTACATTGTTGTCTTCGACTCACGAAAGGGTCTCAGGAACGGAACCCATTCATAAGTCGGTGGGACCCATTAGCTGCCTTGCTAAGGGGACCTGGGTCACTGTAACTATGTTAATTATTAGGCAAAGTAATCGTTCACCACACTCCAAGCGATCGGACGAATTGTCACAATACAGGGATCACAACTCAATTCACAAGCCCATTACCAAATCACCATATATGTGCCCGATCTCATCAAATCTTGAACGCTAAGCAGGTTTGAGCCTGGAAAGTGCTAGAATTGCTGATCACCGTGCATAAAAAGCTATAGTCCGTGAAAGGGCTTCATTGCGGGCAGCAGAGGGCAGTGCAGTAAAATCCATTGTTGAACTCTATCTCCATGCTCGTTGGATTAACCAAACGGGATTGACCAACGTAGTGAAGTGCGGTAAACTAACCCCAACAACCCGCACGGCATGGGGAGGCCATTATCCTGCAGTGTATTGACAAAAGAGCTGTCAGATTAAAACGATTTCATTCAAGAATTGTTTATTTCGTCTCGTTTATATCATCTCATATCGTTTCCATTTTGTCTAATTTAAACACTTTGGTTCACTCTGTAGGCCTAAATGTAACATTATCAAATGCAATTTGTATGAATCATCATTATTGTTATTATACATGTTCACCCAGGAAGGCCCCACTGAGTCTCAAGACTCTTTTTCAGGAGGATCCCGCCAAATTTTCGCTGTAGGTGATGATGCTGCTGTGCTATCCCAATTAAGTAATTTGCAGGTAATGTTTCCGCATTGGGATGTTTGGCCAATACCAGTTACATTGTATGGTTATTTTAGCTATGACAGGAAACGGTACAACCTGGAAGAAACCCATTCATACCATGTGGAGAACAAACTCAACAGAAGGGCGTCCGAGTCGGGAATCAAACCGAGGGCCCTCCTTGCTGTGAGTCATGAGTGTTACTACTGGCGCTGCCCTGCCGCATAAACAAAATCGATGCTCACAAGCGTGATTCAGTGCAGCTGTGAGGAGAGTAGGGCTTGATCTTAACGAGTCTTTCCGTGGCTACAAGGTGATCTCGCCCTCTTGTGGATGGACGGAAGTGTAGCACTCAGATTGATGTGTTCACAAGCACCCGACTGCTCACTTGGGGGGGGGGGGCAAAGGGCGGGGAGTGGCTGCTGCCAAAAGCCGAGTGTCCGAGGGCTGTAATGCTTTGTCAGGGCTCGGCTCTAGAATGACCTCCAGCGTGGTTCAACTCAGGGTCAAGTCGCTCCATTGATTTCAAACGAAATTGGCCCAGCATCCCATGTAGCAGCATCCTTCTGAAAGTCTTGAGACTCTCGTGAGCAAATAAAAAAGATTTGATATCATTTGATGACACGGATAAATAATCTTGCCCCGACTCCTTCCAGGCATGGAGCGCTCTTTCATAAAATTTTTGAGAAAACAAATTACATTCTCACGTTTCCCTTTGTGTTCCAATTCAGCAGAGACAGAAGCACCACTCGCGAGGGTCCGGCGCCACATTTAATTAAAACGTGGAGTGCCTGAGAACCTGAAGTGAACAGTGCGCTCTAAGAAATAATCATTTAGTGGCACACTGCACGTGCTGTTGTCGAGAGAAATGTGCTTTGTATAAAATCACTTATGAAACCACAGTGCTACAATCAGGCACACTTACTTAGACCAAACTCATTGTGAATAAACCATTTATTGGTTTTCAGATTCAGTTTCATGTATTAGGTATAACCCTGTGAGCCATGCGGCTATTGACTCGGGAGCAACCGCAACAAACAAAAACGTGAACAAGACACATCTTAAAGTGACTACACGCAACAGACAAATCCAGAAAAAAACAGCAAAGTCTTCCAGTTGGCAGGGGTTCAATCTGTGTGCTAGGACTAAGGGCAATTGTCCAAAACAAGTCAATATTTTTGACTGAAGTGATTGAAGCCTACGTGTTAAACTGATGCGCTTGTTATTCAGACTATTGGGTCAGTGGATGGGTGAGGAGAGGCGCTTGCAGGCTTGTTGCCGCTCCTGTTCCACTTGCTGTGGTTCTCTGGTTCTGCCAGAGCTGCTGCTCCCTGAATCTGCCCGAGTTGCGGCTCCCAGGTTCTGCCCGAGCTGCTGCTCCCTGGATCTGCCTAAGCTGTACCTTGAGTCAAACCCAGTTCATCTCTTCTCTTGATTGGTGCTTCAGTATTAATCACGTTCTGATTGTCCTACCATCACACCTGCCCGTCTTGGCCTATGATCAGCTTGCTGTGCTCTACAACCAGCTAGTCTTGTCTAAGCTCGTCATCACCAATTATGAACTACTCAGTTCAAGTCCTTAGGAGCCTCCGTGCCTTTTCTCCTGACGAATTTCGGATGGACTGGTGGACGGAGGAGGCCTGTAGGGAGGTTAGAATCTGGGAGCCAGTGAGGATTGATGGTTCCAAATTATTGTCTACTCATAAGATCTCGGTTGTCTCACGTCCGCTTTAGATCCTCGGATCCAGATTCCCAGATGACCTACCCCATCGGCCTCGGGTTATAATAAATATACCAATCAAAAATTTCCCCTGAGCTGCGAAAAAGAGGTATCAGTGGTAAGGAGCCTGTACTGAAGTTTATCCTTATGAATGCCAGGTCGGTCGTGCAATGGGCCCTTTAAGTATGTGACACGATTGCTTTGGGCTGTTCCCACCTAGCTTTTATTAGTGGCTTCGACCTGGAGTCGACCAACCTTTAGCCGATTCAGTCCCAGATGGGTATTCAATATTGCATATTCCCAGACCAGGTAAAAAGAAAGGTGGCAGGGTGGCGGTGATCTTTCAGGCTGGTCTCATCTGTGCCATGTGCCCTGGTCCCAAAGTTGGGTCATTTGAATACATGACCGTGCATTGTTCCCTGAATGAGAATCAGGGCCTGTATGTCACCCTTGATTGTATGTCTCAGCTGTCCTAGGTGATTTCTCCCTTGTTCCTGGAATTTCATCGT
This sequence comes from Lethenteron reissneri, assembly GCF_015708825.2. Lineage (NCBI taxonomy): Eukaryota > Metazoa > Chordata > Hyperoartia > Petromyzontiformes > Petromyzontidae > Lethenteron > Lethenteron reissneri. Next base: position 102,825 of record NC_083835.1, read on the forward strand.
GCAATTGTGCTGGGAGATTTCAATGCATGGATGGATGACCCATCTGACAGTTTGGTTAGAGACTTTTTGGATACCATGGGTTCCATGGGATTTACTCAGTTTATTCAGGGCCCAAACCCATGATCATGGTCACACGATCGACCTAGTATTCACCCAGGGGGTCTCAGTAGGGGCCATTAAATTTTCGTCTGCACTATGGACTGATTACAGGGCGATTCATGCTGAGATCAAGGGTCTCCCACTCCTCTCCGACGGTCTGGGGAACTTCAGGGATGCTTGGTTCGGCCCAAAAGGCTAATGACCACTTCTGGATTTCATGATGCCTTATCGGCCATATTTCCTCTTACTGTGACAGTGGTACCACTGTCCAATTTAGTGCTCCGATCTGCTATCGATGACCATGCTCCTAGCCGCCGTCTTCATGCTTAAGTTACCACGAGCACCCCCTGTTATTCCAGAGACCTCAGGGCCCTATAAGTACAACCTAGGAAAATGGAATGATGCTGGCACAAATCTCAGCTCGATGATGATCGAACAGCTCTACGAGTTTGTCAATGGGTTTACACACGAACTATCTTCATAGCGAAGAAAAAGTACGTCGCCATGATACTTGACTCAGCAAGGAACCACCTTTCTGAGCTGTTCAGGATGGTAAACAGTTTTATTCACTCAGACTGTACGTCCATAAAGGTTGCTCCCTTCTGAAGAGCACTGCAAATATTTCCATCAGTTATGTTCTAATAAGATCAATCGCATTAGAGAGGGTGTCTGCCCAGCAATTAGTCCCGATCTTTGCTTGGACTCAAGGGCTCCTCTCGTCTTTGAGGCACTTTTACCAGTCCTGCCTGCAGACCTCATCCAGACTACTACGGGGATGAAATGGACCACCTCTGATTTAGATGCCTGTTCCTTCTGGCTTCTTAAGGTGGCCTTTGAGCCAGTGATCCCAATGGTGACCGAATTGGTAAACTCTTCCCTTTCAGAAGGATTGTTTCCGGAACCCCTGAAAATGGCTTTAGTGCGACCACTTCTAAATAAAACGGTACTGGATGTCGATATCCTGGCTAACTATCACCCGATCTCCCTTTATAGGGAAGATTATAGAAAGGGTGGCCTTTTCCCAGTTGGAGTCGTATCTTGAGGCCAAGTGCTTCTTTGACATCACTCAATCAGTCTTCAGGGCCCATCATGGAACTAAGTCCACCTTGGTTTGCGTGGCAGACGATCTCCTCATGGCGATGGACAGGGGCTGTATTTCAGCCCTTGTTATGTTGGACCTGTCAGCGGCTTTTGATATAATTGGGGGTTTTATTACGGTGCCTGCAGCACCTGGCAGGAATCGGAGGCACTGCCTTACAGTGGATTGAATTCCCATGTGTCACCTGCTGGACCCTCTCCTTACGGTATCCCTCAGGGGTCCGTTTTATCTCCCCTTTTATTCAATGTCTATGTTAGGCCTCTGGGAGCTATCATCCAGAGGCACGGTTTACAGTGCCATCAGTATGCCGTTGACTCCCATATATATATATCTCCTTCTCAGGTGACCCAGATGCAACCCTCGCTGGCTTAACAGACTGTCTGGAAGAGGTAGCTGTATGGATGCAGCAGAACTGGCTAAGGCTGAATCCTGACAAGACGGAGCTGATGATTGTAGGGTCAGAGAGTCGACTGAGGATGGGTCAGGGGGAGCTTGAGCCTCTATTAATTAATGGAGTACGCCCTCAGGCCAGGCCCTCCTAGCTCAGCATAGACTTTTTCATTCTACGCTGGGCAGTAGCAGGTAGGGGCCTTCTCAAGTGTGGCACCTAAGATGTGGAATTCTCTTCTACCGGCCCTCAGATTGGCTCCAAGCAACAAATAGCTCAGGAAACTCTGCAAGACTAATTTTTTCCTTGTTATGCCCTCTTTCGTGGGGGCGAGTTTTTACCCAACATTTTTTTTATGAATGAGACGAGATCTCATTCGGCCAACTTACAGAACAACTTTACTTTGTACAGACAGGTTTCATTGTTAATTTCCCTTAAAGGATTTGATGCCTCCTTTTGCTTTAAAGTTTAGTTGCGGACTTTTTTATTATCTTACTTTGTATTTTATTTAAGACTTTCAACTGTACCTTCTATTTTGGATGGGTTATAGCACATTTTGGCAGGATTGGACCAGCTCTGTGAAATTCCACATACCTATGGCAGGGATGAGTATAAAGAGGACAATCACCGCGAACTTCACACAAAACAGTGCTCATTTCATCACCAATGGAAAGATTATGATGACGATTTCGAGTCGCAACTTGATCACTGCCCTTGTGATTACGAACTCATGAACTTGTCATTGCGAGTAAAGTTCTCCGATTACAGTGGCACACAGCCCAATTATTATCATGATCATGTTACATTTTATTTTTTGACAGATGTTTATTTAAAATTACAGCCCGGAGATCACTGCCACCTCCCTGGCATCTGCGAGTCACAAAGCAATAGGTACTGGAGTGAATACCTGAACAGTGTGTAATTACGTGTTTTTGGACATGGAAAATAGAGTGGAGATTGCAGGCTATTCATCAACCATCAATTGCGGAGAACGAAAAATAATTGCCAAAGTGGCCCGACCAGCAACACAACATCTAACATGTCATCAAGTTTGAGACTGAGTGAATGTCCACTGACACTGATGAAGCTTCAGTTTAGGGCATTGTTTTTTAACTGTATTTTCCAGTGGGTCACACAAAACAATTAGCAAGTGCTGGCGGGAAATGTGGTTTTATACTTTAAGACGTCATGTGGCATAACGAATGCATAATGTCTACATGGCCACTAGACTGTATCTCTTCTCTACAGCTCTCTGTAACTATCTCTGGCTTATCTCTCTTTCATCTCACTCAAATTTTTATCTCTCTAGGTCTTGGTGAGCCATATTTATTTATCACTCCAAGGGCTACATCTGAACCGCGGGTCGCCAGGTGAAGAACCCTGGTGTAGGGGAGTGTGTGTGTGTGCCGTGCTTACCAGCTGTGGCCTTATTCAGTGCGACCAGCGTGTTGAGAACGCAGTCAAAGTTTTGTCCCTTGTACAAGTCATGGGGCTCGAAGAGCTGCAGGAAACAGACATACGTTCAAATACAAGCACATGCGTACTCACTCACATACACATAGCGACGAGCAAACACACCCGTATACACACACGCACAAATGTACACCTTCATTACATTCACCCCCCTCTTTACTCAATGAATTGTTGCAAGAATAACCCAGAACCCTGGCCTATTGATGGTACAATAGGCCATGAAATTAACATAAAGACAAAGATCCCCCATATAGCCTGTAAGAAACTGTTGGGGCAAGTGCTGTTAGAGAGCACTTATGAAGGCAGCCACAACACACAAAGGGGTGGGTGGCTAGCACCATGCCCGGCCGCCATTGTCTCACCAGGTACTCACTTGAGGCCGAGTCAACCTAGGGGAGACCCAGGACTGGTTCAGATAATTGTCACTGGTGTTAGCCGTGAGAGGGAATCGAACCTGGGTCACCAGGTTGGTAGCGCAGCGCGCTAAACGCTACACTACCAATCCCCACAATGAACACACCCAAACACAATAACAGCCACTACTCTCCACTAAGTGATGGTGACATGACCACAGCTTGTGTGCCACGCGAGGTGACAAAACACACATCCACTGCGCACACGTACACACCAACGCATCTCAACAGACAGCACAGCATAGAGGCACAACAAGGGCAAAGGAAGGGAACGATCTCTCTTGGCCCTGTGTTGGGAATTGGTGCAACATCACCTCCATACAATGGCCTCTACACACAGCCATGACAGGAAGGAAACTCATTTGACACAAGTCCCATGCCACATAAATAAGCAAACAAACACCCCCTTCCACCTCCCCTATACATTACACTACCAAGGCAAAATAAATGTGAATACAATGTACCTTCTTTCCAAATGTCTCTCACGTAAAATTGTGTTTTTACACATCTCATTACCCCCCCCCCCCCCCCCCCCCCCACATTGCACCAGGTGGCTCAGCAATCCTGAACTTGTAATCGAAAGGTTGCAAGTTCAATTCATAGTTGACTCAACACTTCATCCCTCTGGGGTCACTTTGTTGGGAAGTTAGCACTAGTTGTTGTCTAGATAACCTTGCCTTCGCTATAGGTAAGTGGAATGTCCATCACTGGCTGAGGGCAGTACACAGGAGCTGAGCACCAATTAATACTTATTGTCGTCAATGCTCATCAGCCGCACAGCCTTCTGGGAGTGCATATATTTAATTGGTTTGAGCAGCATTCGGTTAATGCAAGCAAACTCTGGATCGGCTTCAACATCCAGTGTCCTATCAGCAATCAAGCTCCTTATACCCATGCTGGAAGCCATACTGTTGATCCGTCGTAACAATTCCACACATTGACAATATCCTTTTCTGACTCGGTGTAGGCATTCATAACGACAGACATGCTTAACTGTGCCATACATTCAAAACGACACACTGTTTGCTTAGTGCTTACCCAGGCTCCAAATTCCAGCTTGTACAAGTGCATTGTTATATTTTACTTCCTGCTCTTTACTATTTAGTTCTTTCGGCAAAGTCACGTAGGTAGAAATAAAATAAAACAAATCACGACGTTTCGATCGCAACACAAGCAATCTTCGTCAGGTGAGACAACCACAGCAAGAAAACTGCTGCAGTGGGCGAGAGAGCTGCCGTGGCAAGAGGTCATATAGGCAAGAACGGGGGTGGCAAGGGGGGAGAGAGTAAATCTTCATGATGTACTTTAGTAGTTCACTAGCGGAAGTACCCGGCTTTGCCCGGGTGAAAAATATATTTCTTAAAAACCTTACATATATACACAGATGGGCTGCTACCCCTGCCCCCCCCCCAGCCAGGATCTCCTCGGCCGCTGTGCAGTAATATGTACGGTGGTGGGGTGTCGAGGCCTAGTACCGTGCAGAGCCTCCGGCCTCGCCTAAATTGCCCACCCGGCTGAGGCTGGGTACTGGGGCCGTTAACCCCCCCCCCCCGCGCTACAATAATACTGTCTAATCGCTATAATTTTATTATCTACCGACCCTATAATAGTAATTGCACACATTGGGGTGGGGGGGGAGTGAAGGGGACGTGAAACTTTGATGAATTTACCTCAGAGTCGCGTGTTAATGCGAGCGCATATTTTTAACGGGAATTAAAAATGGCGTCCACCCCGCAGCGAATGCGTCGCTACCCGTTGCCAGGGGCAACCGCCGTCCAATGAAACTGCGTATGGTCCGGCGACACACAGACAGACAGACAGATTTGCGATTTTATATATATAGATTGTGTTTAACTTACCTTATCTACCAATTCAGCATCTGTGGTCACAATGCTCGCTTTATATTGTTTAATTAGTGCTTTCTAATTAAATATTAAACTCAAACTCCCTGCTTGACCAAGGCCGACAAGTTACACTACAGTTATCACATTGTCCTGCTGCTGCTCTAAAATAATGTAGTCACAATCTTAACTCTACTGAACTTATGGTCTAAACATGGCTGTATGTATGTTGAACTTCTTTCGCACCTTACGTAGCCAACCATGCTAATCTAACTAAACAGAAAACTAATCACAAAAAGCAGTTCTAAATAAAATTAGTTTTCAATTTAAATGCAAAAGTGCCTAGATCCAGTGGCTTCCTATAATCGGAAGAGCGTTCTAGATGGCCGCAGAAGCGCATCTAAAAGCGCACGATGCAGTGGCCGTCTTCGCCAAAAGCTCCTGCTGTGAGGGATGACCGGAACCCGCATTATTGTTTATGTTCATTGGCGAGATCAGCTAGAAAATCACAGCTAGAAATGTTTAAGTAAAAAAATTCTAGCTGTGATTTTCACACCTGATGATGATTGCTTGTGTTGCAATCGAAACGTCGTGATTTAATTTACTTTCATTTATTTTTTATTTCAATTTTTATATTTTATTTTTTACCTACGTGACTATTTGAGTAATTTTCATATCATTCGAATTTGGAAAATGTGGACGATGATGCCGGCACTCAATTGCCTTGTTTAGAATATAACGAGACATTTACCGTCCACCGTGATGCAGACTGTGTGTTTTGAGGGTAATACAGTCGCAGCATTAAACAGGGCGGCGGTCTGCAGAACACGAACCGCGACCCTCTACAACGGACTGAAACCGCGCTCCTGCGAGGCCGTTCACAGCCACGTGACATTCAAGGCACGATGGGAGAACCGACCCAATCGTCACAATGGTGCATTGTTCTGTCTAGAAATCACGTTGTGTCAAGTGTTTACTATCACTCGTAAACTTTCCCGCCAGCACACACTATACAGTACTGGCCAATGGATTTTTTCATTCAGAGAAACATTGAAAACTCGGCATGGGGTAAGGAGCGGTAGGGGAGATAATGGAGTGATTCGCAGGGTTCCCTGTTGATGCACGATGCTCACTGCTCCAGATTAAGGCACCTCTGCGATCACCAGGGTTCAGTGTTAATGTCGATGCATATCCTGTACTGTATAGTGTATCTAAAATAAGCCACCGGTTCAGGCATCTCTGGGAATATTAGGGTTCCGTGTTAATTCTCAATGCTAATAATAGTGTTAGTATCCACAAGTCAATTCACGAAATCATAAAAAATAATGTGACCATCATCATAAAGAGTATTAACGGCAGAGAGAAGGAATAGGCTCGTGTCCCTGCGCCGGGTGGATGGTTACATCGCAGCATCGTGGGGGATGTCGGCAGCTTAGGGAAGGGCGGTCCTTTATCCAGCAGTGGATAGACCAAGGCTGCTGCTGCTGATGAGTCGCGAATGAGACGAAACCATCTCACCTCGAGCCGCAGATGAGAAACCCCCTTGAGGAACTCGCGAATGTTGCTCACGCATTCAGCCTCCGCCTTGGGCTCCTGAAACACCTGCGTCACAAGCGCAAATATAAATAATGAAGTTGATTATAAATTACAAAATGTTAATGGGAACAGCCGCAGTCACAGCCGCGACTCGTCCCAATTCAAACCTCGGCCATCTGCCGACTGTATATGGCAGGAGGAAGGCGCGAACTTTAACCCGGAGACGGGGCGTGGCCTTCGGTGAGTGACGTCATCACGCACGCCGGGTTCCCCCGTGGGAACCGCGCCCCATTCGCATGCGCGATGACGTCAGGCACTAGCGTGATGACGTCACGCACTAGCGTGATGACGCCGAGAGATGCGGACTGAATGGGGGTGGCGCCATCCTGACGCGTTATTTATTTATTTTCCTCTCGAGGGGGCGGCGCTTGCGCAGCTGCGTCACCCCCCCCCACCGCACTCAACACGCAACGTGTCAACACGCAACGTGTCAACACCGTGGTCTTCGTCCGATAAACATATGATGGGCGACGTTTCGGGCAATGGCCTTTCTTCAGAATACATCAAAGGTTCCATTTATGCCAAATCATTGCCTGAAGCGTCAATCACCACACAACCTGACACGTCTTTCCGCTTGAGGCAGCAGTGTTATTGACACGGATTGCATTGTTGTTGTTGGTGTTGTTGTGCACCACTGCCGACGCAGCAACAACAACAACAATAGCAGCACCACCCAGGGGAATGTTGACTGCCAAGGAGGCGGGTCCTGCCTGGGACGTCCCCACGCGGTGCTAGTTATGTATTTATTTCCTCGCTCGTGGCCGCCACTGGGTGCTGCTGTGAACATCCCCACCCACCCACCCACCCCCTTGTGTCGTCGAGGCCAGCGCCACCTTGTCCTGTGCACGAGTTGTAAACTCATCGCACAGAAGAAGATCGTAGGATCGGTGCTGCCATCAAATGGCATCGGCCACCCTGCGTGTGCAGTGCACACATGCACGGTCTCTTCCACGAACTCGACAACAACAAGCTCAACACATTCATTAATGACGCTGTGGTCTGAAAAGGACAATATATAATCCATAATAGGCGACGTTTTAGGCAACAGCCCTTCTTCATTTGTTGTATGTGCTATGAAAAAGCACCATTGCCCGAAACGGAGCCAATTATATATTTTACCTTTGAAGCCCGTGGAGTGTTATTATTGACAAGTGTTTAGAGTGTGTGCTTGTGCACCACTGCCGAAGTAGCATCGCCAGAGTATTTGTTTAGACTCAAGGCAACTGTTACAAGGTTGTTATTACAGCGGCCATGTAGCTAAAGAGTGAGGGCTCACAATCGGAAGGTGCAGAGTTCAAACCCCGGTTGAGGGTTGATTCGGCCCATCAGTTCACTTTGTATGTTGAAATTCTGTCGCACCGGATGTAGCCAGCCATGCTAATCAGAGCTGCGAATGTCCCCACTTTGTGGGGAAGTCACCGCTTATAGGGAGCTTTGCCAGGATGGACCCCAGGGATGGCTGCCGGTGGATGGACACTGCTCCGAGGCGACTCAGCGAATGCTGCCACATTTAATGGAAACACACAATGTCTATACTGCCTGTTGAAGTTAGTTTTCCTCCCTGGAAAATCCACATTCCTATGGTGTGGACTGGCGTTATGAGAGTACAACCTCGAGTGTAATCTCACCAAGTGATGTTTACACCCACCCCTGACACGGCCAATATGAACAGACTGCGAGAAACACATCCCCAAGAGCTTGAACCGAGAACCTCCGCTGCTGTGCAGGTTCAAGGCCTCGCTTGAACATCTGAGAGGGCCAGCCACTTTTATATTCCATTTTTCTGTGCGTGAGAGTGGAAAGTGCTTTGGGCAGCTTAGTAGTCAAACTGCATTCCTCACACCACCCCCATCCACTTTCTGGTTGGCCCACATTTTTATATTTCATTTGCAAGGCAGCATGAAGTTGTAAAGATAACATCGAAAAGTAAAACCAGGACATAATTTCCATACTCGGGAAAAAAACTGCATTGAACTAGTCCTGGCACAACAAACCAGATAGGTTTTTTTAATAAAGTGGAACATTTTGACCCAAAATTGAGTTAAAGGCTCTGATACAATGTGATATGCGGAGTAAACATTCACATTGAATGGGTGATGGAGGGAATTCATAATGTATATTTGAAGTCTGAGCCAGCTCCAAGATTTTAGTCACATGTGATTTACTAGAATCGGGAGTTGTGTTTCTCACAAGCCAAGTTAATAAATTATTATTTTCTTGCACAGGTTTTTTATTTATAGTATATTAGGTGGTCAGGTAATTTTTGTCGTTAGAGATGGGACTGAAACCATCAACTCATTACACTTACGAATCCAGTTTAAGCACAGGTTGCCAAAACCCGTATTAATGTCATGCATCTCAGTGGTGCCAGCTTGATGCCCTTTCCCGAGTTTCCCACATGCCTGTGTGTGTGTTTATACTTTGATTATTATTTTCCCTTTTTTCCCAAAAGTTCCAACTCCATTGCAGTTATTTTCCATTCCACAACCCGAGCTGTGCCGCTGATGTCACACACAGAATAAATGAGTTGAGAAGCATGGAGACGATGCAAATGAAACATATATTAACCCCTGCCCAGGCCTTGCTTGGGCCCGAGTGAGGTTCAAGAGTATTGTGAGGCCTGCATATTACAGTTTGGTTCTGGCTCGGCTTTGCAAATAGCCAATAAAAAAACACCAGCAGGTACTGCGCACGAGTGGCTCGGATATGTTGGAAAAAGGAGTACCGGTAATTGATTTTCACCGCGAGTAATCCTCTCAGGAGAGAGCTGTTCTAACACTGTTGCCGGCTTAGCAAATTCGACATAGCCACACTGAGCCAGGTGCGTGCTCCCCTACCTTGGCTGTCTCCAGCGAGCCGGGCAGCAGGCGATCCAGAAGGCGGCACAGCACGAGCCCATCGCGCAGGGAGCGCTGCAGGAAGGCGCCCGGGTCGGACACGCGCTTCTTGGGCGAGTGCAGCACACCCAGCGTGATAAGCCATGTCACCGTCTGCTCCGCAGAGTTCATGGCTTCCTCTCGCTCACTTTCGTAAGGTCGCGACCTCGCCACCAACCAGCATACCCGAGTCACCCGCCGCGAGACTCCACCGTCCTCCTCCTCGTTCCACCACCGTCGCTCTCTTCTCCTTGCTCTCCCCTTGACACCTCCAGAAATCTCGCTCTGGTCTCCTTCAGCTCCACTCGTCAACTTTTGTTCAATTAAATGCTCGGCGCTTGCGGCATCTTCAGCACGCCGAAGGCGATGGGGACTGGCATACACTTGCTTGAGCAAGGAGACTATTGCTAAGTTTCTGATTCACTTTTTGTTGGAATTTTTTCTTTGTTCAATTCGAACTGGTTTGAAATAACAATAAATGGGACAAATGTGTACGTCCTTCCAAAAACGGCTGTTGTGAGACCTTGCCTCTTTCCAAGGCAGTAATGACTCAACCGGCTGTGTGCAAAATGTGGAGCCAAGGACTTTGGAGGTGATATCCCTGCGCTGGGAATTGCAGGCAATTGCTTATTCCAGAATTTCAGGACATGGCAACTATTGTTCCAGAATATCTGATTAAGGTATCCCTCATCCCAGTAGCTTGGGAAAATAAGTTTTGTTTCAGGAATTTATAACATCACATCACTCATTTCAGATCTTCATACATGGGGTTCCTGGAACTGAGGAGGAGCAATTGAGATCCCGAGTCTGGGTTCCTATAATCCATTGCACTTATTTCTGGCCATGTGTTTGAGGTGTGGCTCTTCCAGGTGTTATTCCCACATCTCTTGCTGTCACCTCCGTCTACCTGAACAGACACGACCACAATCCAGTCATCTAGTCAGGCTGTGAATCAGGCAGTGAGATTTTTTTACATGCATCAATAAGTCCACGTATCAGCCAGTCAGTTCTTAAGGCAGTCTGAATGTCAGGAGTCAAAGAGTATATTTGTATTCTTGGGTCTTTCGGTAAAGTCATGTAGATAGGTTCAAAGAAAATAACAAAAAAATAACAAAAAACTACTGTAGGTTATTGGTCTAAAAATCGAATTGGCCAATGGATTAAAAGAATCCGACACAGTATTGATATGTGGAGATGCAGAACAGAGGTTTGCTTCTGCTGTATCTGCAATCTGCACATTCATGTTGTTCAATTCATTTGTTATGTTTTTGGGATTTTACCAAATGATATTCAAACGGTGCAATTTTCCTCGTGACATGTAATTAATTTCCCTTTTGAACTCAAACACAGCAAGCAGTGCACCACTCTGTCAGGGGACAGCCCTGAAATATAATATCACAGAACTCCATCTCAAGCCACTACAATGGGATTCTCTCTGCACACGTGGTGCCTGTATGGTGTATGCCCTGGACAGTGTTTGTCACAACGATCAGCACGACACGTGTAAAGCTCAGAGTGTGTATGTATGTTGAACTTCTTTCGCACAGTACGTATCCAACCGTCCTAATCGGAGGTGCGGGGGAAGAACAGCATACTAAAGACAAAAAGCTGTTCTGAAGGAGCCAAATCAATAAAACCCAAACCAAATGCAAAGCCAATTTAACACGTAGGCTTTCACGACCAATATCATCCATGAGAGTTTTTTTTTTGGATTAGATCGCGCAAATATATAAATGTGTCGTTAAAACCCACCACCACCCGACACAGCCAACTAGTAATGGGTTGTCACATAAACAGAACATGCCAATTCGTCACTAGTACAGCACACCGGTGTGTTGGAGAGCCAAGCCACAACATTTACAATCTGAGTATGACGTTTCGCCAGTAATTACAACTAGCTTCATCAGGCGTCAGCCAGATTTGTGCAGAAGTCTTACTGTTTCGTTCCTTATATAGAGGTGTAGATGTGGTGACCACGCTTCTCCACTCTTGCGCCACGTGGGGGGGGGGAGGGGATTACTGAGGCAACATACATTATGTATTATGCGAATCCTTTTAACTTGTCATTCGTGTCTATTGTGTGTATTAAAATAGCCTACCAACAGTAATCCCTATTGAAGTATGCTGCCCTTTATCAGCATTCATTAAAATAATGAATTATTTGATAATTCGCTTCCACACAGCACTAAGGCGGTAGCTATCCGAACGGTTAAAGTTATTTGTACGTCTTTCAATTTCGATAGATGCTCTAATTAGTATTGGGCAGTAGTAGCTAGTTTGAGTGTCCTTGTTGTCATGCGTGTTCTGCTACTGCTGACAGTTGTATTTGGGATAATTTAATATTTCTCTGATGTTATTTTAGTCTCGTGCTGATCATTTGTCCTGTTGGCCCAACATAACATTTACCACACGTGCATCTAATCCTGTACACCTTGTTGATAGCTTCGGTAATGCATCTTTTGTACCAGATATTAATTTCTGTATTTTATGTACTGTGCCAAATCTGACATGGATGTTTTATTTTTCCAAACATCTGGCTAATTTATCAGTTACTCCCGCAATGTACGGTATTTTGATCGTTTTAATTACATGGGTAGTTTCAATGCTCTTGTTATTTGAATTGGTTTTGGCATTCAATGACCAGTTGATTTGTGCATCTTTGTAACCGTTTATTTGCAGCGCTTCTTTAACATGTTGGATTTCACTTCTCAGACTGTCATCATCTGACACTTTCTTTGCTCGATGAATGAGCGTCTTGATAAGACCAGATTTCTGTGCGGGGTGATTGTGTGACTCTGCATTCAGATAGGCGTAAGTATGCGTTTTCTTTCGGTAAACACTGTGTGTTATTTTACCATTTCGACCCGGTCCAGTAGAATATCCAGAAATGGTGAAGTTCTGTCAGCTTACACTTCCATGGTGAACTGGATGGATGGGTTTTGCGAGTTGAGATGATTTCGAAAAGCGTTCAGTGTATCTTTTCTGTGTGGCCAGACCACCAATGTGTCATCCACATATCTCAACAAAGCAGATGGTTTTAGTGTGCTTGAAGCTATTGCTTTAGTTTCAAAATCTTACATATACAAATGCAATTATATTATTTGGTTTTTGGTAAAGTCACATAGATAGATTTTTTTTTAATTAAAAAAAACCCCTAAATGCAATGTGATGGTATGTTTGTGCAGCCATTGGTGACCTAGATAAAACCATGAACTCACTCCACGTGAGAACACAGTTTAATTACAACTAATTCTATCTCGGCCCATGGGTGTCTGTGCGAGTCCTTGTAAGTCTTTGTCTTGAAAGAATACTGATTAATTTAACAATGCTGATTAATTCATGGCTGATGGGTTGTGTAAGAAATATATTTTATATGTATTCATGCGGAGAAACGGGCGGATGTGTCTAAGAAACGTATTGTGTCTGCTTATTGACGTTGTTATGCAAGTCACTAGTGACTGGGCTGAAACCGGTGCGTGCGTGGGGGTGATGCTGGGCTGGGCTCTGCACCACGAAGCGTCCCCTCGGCCCCCCAAGTTCACTGCTTAGCGGTGGATCACTGTGATGCCCCCCACCCCACGTCCTAATGGAAGTGGAGCTACGCCTGGCTGGAAAAACAATCGATTAGCAAGGTTGGCTACGTACGGAAGAAGTGCAATCCTATATACTGTACATAGAGGAGCTGGTTTCACCACTGTGGCTGGGTGCCTGAAACCTGGATTCAGAGCCAGCAGTGCCACTCGGCCACTTCTTCGTCGATTACAGGGTTAAGGGCACAGGGTTAAGGACATAGGGTTAGGGCACAGGGTTAGGGCATAGGGTTAGGGCATAGGGTTAAGGACACAGGGTTAAGGGCACAGGGTTAGGGCACAGGGTTAGGGCACAGGGTTAAGGACACAGGGTTAAGGGCACAGGGTTAAGGACACAGGGTTAAGGGCACAGGGTTAAGGACACAGGGTTAAGGACACAGGGTTAAGGACACAGGGTTAAGGACACAGGGTTAAGGACACAGGGTTAAGGACACCGGGTTAAGGACACAGGGTTAAGGGCACAGGGTTAAGGGCACAGGGTTAAGGACACAGGGTTAAGGACACAGGGTTAAGGACACAGGGTTAAGGACACAGGGTTAAGGACACAGGGTTAAGGGCACAGGGTTAAGGACACAGGGTTAAGGACACAGGGTTAAGGACACAGGGTTAAGGACACAGGGTTAAGGGCACAGGGTTAAGGGCACAGGGTTAAGGACACAGGGTTAAGGACACAGGGTTAAGGACACAGGGTTAAGGACACAGGGTTAAGGACACAGGGTTAAGGGCACAGGGTTAAGGGCACAGGGTTAAGGGCACAGGGTTAAGGACACAGGGTTAAGGACACAGGGTTAAGGACACAGGGTTAAGGACACAGGCACTGGGGATGTAAGAAGACAGCGGTGGCTTTGAGGCACTGTAAAATGCGTCTAATAAAGTGCAAATTAACATTATTATGGCCTCTGACATGGGGATGTGGAATTTCCACCTCTGGCACGGAGCTTTCGACAGCGGTGACCAACTCGCTACGCTTGTTAGATCCAGACGCCACTCTTGAGTCGGTTTGATTACGTAAATTATTCAGCTTTTGAGTCAATCGATGGGCGTCGCTCCCCGAGATGCTTATTCAAAAGAAGAGAAACTACAGCCGGGTCACTCCCGTCAGTGCACGAGCGACTGTATTAACCTATGTAGAGTTACCGTGCACTCACACAACACACCGCACACACACAACACACCGTACACACACACAACACACCGTGCACACACACAACACACCGTACACACACACAACACACCCTACACACACACAACACACCGTACACACACACAACACACCGTACACACACACAACACACCGTACACACAACACACCGTACACACACACAACACACCGTGCACACACACAACACACCGTACACACACAACACACCGTACACACACACAACACACTGTACACACACACAACACACTGTACACACACACAACACACCGTACACACACACAACACACCCTACACACACACAACACACCGTGCACACACACAACACACCGTACACACACAACACACCGTACACACACAACACACCGTACACACACACAACACACCGTACACACACACAACACACCCTACACACACACCGTACACACACAACACACCGTACACACACAACACACCGTACACACACACAACACACCGTACACACACAACACACCGTATACACACACAACACACCGTACACACACACAACACACCGTACACACACACAACACACCGTACACACACACAACACAGTATGATTACTGTACACACAATAATATACACCAATATAAAGATCCCCCGTACAGCCTGTTACAGCCTGTTGGGGCAAGTGCTGCCGCCAGCCACCTATGAAGGCCGGCACGGAGCACAGCGAATACCACACGGTTCACATCATCACACAATAAACACCCTCAGCAAGACAAAGAACCCCCATATATAATCCATGATATGGGTGTTTTGGGTTGTATCGTGTAAAAATGTTGTTAAACTCGCCACCACCCGACAAAGCCAATTAGTGAGGTTTGTCACGACAGAACGTGCCAATTCGTTGCTGGTACAGCACCACCGGGGTGTCGGAGAGCAAATCCACAACATTGACAACCCCCACATATACACACACATATACACACATATATACTCATCAACCTTCACAGTTGTTGTTGCAAGTGCTGCTAAGACGGACGGCATGGAAAACGAGGGGTCGATGGTCCAGTACCAAGTCCGGGCCGCCTTTATCTCCCCCCCAACAGATGATGATGATGATTACACAACCGCACCAGGAACTCATTTACAGGCCCGGGACCCGTCCAGATAATCGTGACCGATGTTGCCCGTGAACCACTGCGCCACCGCTCCCCGTCATCATCACACGCACACAAACCATACACCTACAGATATATACACACTAGAAACACACACAACACACACAACACAACACACTGTCATCACTGTTGTAGGGCCCCTTTGTCAACCAACGACTAGATGAAGGCTTCCACACACGACACACACACAACATACACACGTTACATGTCAGACGTCACCACGGTTCGCACACTCCACTGTATATTGTACACAATATACTCACATCTATTGCCTACACACACCGCACATAAATACCTACTATATATCACATTGTCTATACACGTACACGCTCATATACACGCATAGTATTTATAATATTGTCTATACACACGATATTAACACACACGACCTCTCCGATACACATTATATGTACACATTGTAATATCGTCGATACACACGCTGTACATGCCACACATGTTAATCATGCATGCCCACAGATTCTCAATATTGTCGATCAACTTACACACCATACATGGCACACACGGCCGCCACTATACCCCATTGTCTCCACACACACACCACCATACCCCATTGTCTCTACACACACACACCACCATATCCCATTGTCTCTACACACACACCACCATATCCCATTGTCTCTACACACACACACACCACCATACCCCATTGTCTCTACACACACACACACCACCATACCCCATTGTCTCTACACACACACACCACCATACCCCATTGTCTCTACACACACACACACCATACCCCATTGTCTCTACACACACACCACCATATCCCATTGTCTCTACACACACACACACCATACCCCATTGTCTCTACACACACACACCACCATACCCCATTGTCTCTACACACACACACCACCATACCCCATTGTCTCTACACACACACACCACCATACCCCATTGTCTCTACACACACACACATCACCATATCCCATTGTCTCTACACACACACACCACCATATCCCATTGTCTCTACACACACACACCACCATACCCCATTGTCTCTACACACACACACCACCATACCCCATTGTCTCTACACACACACACCACCATACCCCATTGTCTCTACACACACACACATCACCATATCCCATTGTCTCTACACACACACACCACCATATCCCATTGTCTCTACACACACACCACCATACCCCATTGTCTCTACACACACACACACACACCACCATACCCCATTGTCTCCACACACCACCATACCCCATTGTCTCTACACACACACACACCACCATATCACATTGTCTCTACACACACACACCACCATACCCCATTGTCTCTACACACACACACCACCATACCCCATTGTCTCTACACACACACCACCATATCCCATTGTCTCTACACACACACACACACCATACCCCATTGTCTCTACACACACACACCACCATACCCCATTGTCTCTACACACACACACCACCATACCCCATTGTCTCTACACACACACCACCATATCCCATTGTCTCTACACACACACACACACACCATACCCCATTGTCTCTACACACACACACCACCATACCTCATTGTCTCTACACACACACACCACCATACCCCATTGTCTCTACACACACACCCCACCATACCCCATTGTCTCTACACACACACACACCACCATACCCCATTGTCTCTCCACACACACACACCACCATATCAAATTGTCTCTACACACACACCACCACCATATCCCATTGTCTCTACACACACACCACCATACCCCATTGTCTCTACACACAACGCGCCTTCTTGTCTGCAGTATCCACATACACAATGTATATAACACACACACCACAATGTATATCACACACACACACCACCATACAGCCTATTGTCTGTTCACATACCACATTCACACGCTGTATATGACACGCATGTCAATAACCCATACATTATCTGTACATGCTATTGCCTATACACACTATACTCGATACACACTACTCCCCATACACACTACAGTGTATATATACACACAACAGTTTACATGCAGTATACAGTTTCCAGGACACACGCTAAATAAACACATGTGGTGGTGTGTGTCTGTGTGCTGAATCTTACCGCAATCTCTCCGCTCTCCCCTCTTCTCGCCGCTGTGTCTCTGTATCTGTCTGTGTGTCTCTGTGTACGTGTCTGTGTGTGTCTGTGTGTGTGTCTGTGCGTACGTTTCTGTGCGTACGTTTCTGTGTGTGTACGTGTCTGTGTGTACGTGTCTCTGCGTCTGTGTGTCTCTTTCTGTACGTGTCTCTGTGTCTGTGTGTACGTGTCTGCGTGTCTGTGTGTCTGTGTGTACGTCTCTGTCTGTACGTGTCTGTGTGTACGTGTCTGTACGTGTCTCTGTGTACGTGTCTGTCTGTGTGTACGTGTCTGTCTGTGTGTCCCTGTGTGAGTGTGTCTGTGTATGAGCAGACGGATGAACCGAGACGCGGTCGGCCTGACGGGACACAGAGACTCAGGGCGGGGTCCGGATGAGAGAGAGGGGAGGAGGAGGAGGTGGAGGAGGAGGAGGGGGGGTTGGGGATGGAGGGGAGGGAGGAGGGGGGGAATGAGGAAGGAGAGGATGGAGGAGTGGGGGCTGGAGGGAGGAGGGGGTGGGGGCTGGAGAGAGGAGGGGGTGGGGGATGGAGGGGAGGGAGGAGGGGGGAGGGAGGAAGGAGAGGATGGAGGAGTGGGGGCTGGTGGGAGGAGGGGGTGGGGGCTGGTGGGAGGAGGGGGTGGGGGCTGGAGGGAGGAGGGGGTGGGGGCTGGAGGGAGGAGGGGTGGGGGCTGGAGGGAGGAGGGGGTGGGGGCTGGAGGGAGGAGGGGGTGGGGGCTGGTAGGAGGAGGGGGTGGGGGCTGGAGGGAGGAGGGGGTGGGGGCTGGAGGGAGGAGGGGTGGGCTGGTGGGAGGAGGATGGGGTGGGGGCTGGCTGGGGAGGAGGGGGTGGGGGCTGGAGGGAGGAGGGGGTGGGGGCTGGTGGGAGGAGGGGTGTGGGGGCTGGAGGGAGGAGGGGGTGGGGGCTGGAGAGAGGAGGGGGTGGGGGATGGAGGGGAGGAGGAGGGGGGAGGGAGGACGGAGGATGGAGGAGTGGTGGCTGGTGGGAGGAGGGGGTGGGGGCTGGTGGAGGAGGGGGTGGGGGCTGGGGGAGGAGGGGGTGGGGGCTGGAGGGAGGAGGGGGTGGGGGCTGGTAGGAGGAGGGGGTGGGGGCTGGTAGGAGGAGGGGGGTGGGGGCTGGGGGAGGAGGGGGTGGGGGCTGGTGGGAGGAGGGGGTGGGGGCTGGTGGGAGGAGGGTGGTGGGGGCTGGAGGGAGGAGGGGTGGGGGCTGGAGTGGGAGGGGGTGGGGGGCTGGAGGGAGGAGGGGGTGGGGGCTGGTAGGAGGAGGGGGGTGGGGGCTGGAGGGAGGAGGGGGTGGGGGCTGGAGGGAGGAGGGGTGGGGGCTGGTGGGAGGAGGGGGTGGGGGCTGGTGGGAGGAGGGGGTGGGGGCTGGAGGAGGAGGGGGTGGGGGCTGGAGGGAGGAGGGGGTGGGGGCTGGTGGGAGGAGGGGGGTGGGGGCTGGTGGGAGGAGGGGGTGGGGGCTGGAGGGAGGAGGGGGGTGGGGGCTGGAGGGAGGAGGGGGTGGGGGCTGGAGGGAGGAGGGGGTGGGGGCTGGTGGGAGGAGGGGGTTGGGGATGGAGGGGAGGAGGCGGGGGGGAATGAGGAAGGAGAGGATGGAGGAGTGGGGCTGGAGGGAGGAGGGGGTGGGGGCTGGAGAGAGGAGGGGGTGGGGGCTGGAGGGAGGAGGGGGTGGGGCCTGGTGGGAGGAGGGGGTGGGGGCTGGTGGGAGGAGGGGGTGGGGGCTGGTGGGAGGAGGGGGTGGGGGCTGGAGGAGGAGGGGGTGGGGGCTGGAGGGAGGAGGGGGTGGGGCTGGTAGGAGGAGGGGGGTGGGGGCTGGAGGGAGGAGGGGGTGGGGGCTGGAGGGAGGAGGGGGGTGGGGGCTGGTGGGAGGAGGGGGTGGGGGCTGGTGGGAGGAGGGGGTGGGGGCTGGAGGGAGGAGGGGGTGGGGGCTGGAGGGAGGAGGGGGTGGGGGCTGGTAGGAGGAGGGGGTGGGGGCTGGAGGGAGGAGGGGGTGGGGGCTGGAGGGAGGAGGGGGTGGGGGCTGGTGGGAGGAGGGGGTGGGGGCTGGTGGGAGGAGGGGGTGGGGGCGGAGGGAGGAGGGGGTGGGGGCTGGAGGGAGGAGGGGGTGGGGGCTGGTGGGAGGAGGGGGTGGGGGCTGGTGGGAGGAGGGGTGGGGGCTGGAGGGAGGAGGGGGTGGGGGCTGGAGGGAGGAGGGGGTGGGGGCTGGAGGGAGGAGGGGGTGGGGGGCTGGTGGGAGGAGGGGGTTGGGGATGGAGGGGAGGGAGGAGGGGGGGAATGAGGAAGGAGAGGATGGAGGAGTGGGGGCTGGAGGGAGGAGGGGGTGGGGGCTGGAGAGAGGAGGGGGTGGGGGCTGGAGGGAGGAGGGGGTGGGGCCTGGTGGGAGGAGGGGGTGGGGGATGGAGGGGAGGGAGGAGGGGGGAGGGAGGAAGGAGAGGATGGAGGAGTGGGGGCTGGTGGGAGGAGGGGGTGGGGGCTGGTGGGAGGAGGGGGTGGGGGCTGGAGGGAGGAGGGGGTGGGGGCTGGAGGGAGGAGGGGGTGGGGGCTGGTAGGAGGAGGGGGTGGGGGCTGGAGGGAGGAGGGGGTGGGGGCTGGAGGGAGGAGGGGGTGGGGGCTGGTGGGAGGAGGGGGTGGGGGCTGGTGGGAGGAGGGGGTGGGGGCTGGAGGGAGGAGGGGGTGGGGGCTGGAGGGAGGAGGGGGTGGGGGCTGGTAGGAGGAGGGGGTGGGGGCTGGAGGGAGGAGGGGGTGGGGGCTGGAGGGAGGAGGGGGGGGTGGGAGGAGGGGGGGGGGCTGGGGGGAGGAGGGGGTGGGGTGGGAGGAGGGGGGGTGGGGGCTGGTGGGAGGAGGGGGTGGGGCTGGAGGGAGGAGGGGGTGGGGGCTGGGGGAGGAGGGGGTGGGGGCTGGTGGGAGGAGGGGGTGGGGGCTGGTGGGAGGAGGGGGTGGGGGCTGGAGGGAGGAGGGGGGTGGGGGCTGGAGGGAGGAGGGGGTGGGGGCTGGAGGGAGGAGGGGGTGGGGGCTGGTGGGAGGAGGGGGTTGGGGATGGAGGGGAGGGAGGAGGGGGGGAATGAGGAAGGAGAGGATGGAGGAGTGGGGGCTGGAGGGAGGAGGGGGTGGGGGCTGGAGAGAGGAGGGGGTGGGGGCTGGAGGGAGGAGGGGGTGGGGCCTGGTGGGAGGAGGGGGTGGGGGCTGGTGGGAGGAGGGGGTGGGGGCTGGTGGGAGGAGGGGGTGGGGGCTGGAGGGAGGAGGGGGTGGGGGCTGGAGGGAGGAGGGGGTGGGGGCTGGTAGGAGGAGGGGGTGGGGGCTGGAGGGAGGAGGGGGTGGGGGCTGGAGGGAGGAGGGGGTGGGGGCTGGTGGGAGGAGGGGGTGGGGGCTGGTGGGAGGAGGGGGTGGGGGCTGGAGGGAGGAGGGGGTGGGGGCTGGAGGGAGGAGGGGGTGGGGGCTGGTAGGAGGAGGGGGTGGGGGCTGGAGGGAGGAGGGGGTGGGGGCTGGAGGGAGGAGGGGGTGGGGGCTGGTGGGAGGAGGGGGTGGGGGCTGGTGGGAGGAGGGGGTGGGGGCTGGAGGGAGGAGGGGGTGGGGGCTGGAGGGAGGAGGGGGTGGGGGCTGGTGGGAGGAGGGGGTGGGGGCTGGTGGGAGGAGGGGGTGGGGGCTGGAGGGAGGAGGGGGTGGGGGCTGGAGGGAGGAGGGGGTGGGGGCTGGAGGGAGGAGGGGGTGGGGGCTGGTGGGAGGAGGGGGTTGGGGATGGAGGGGAGGGAGGAGGGGGGGAATGAGGAAGGAGAGGATGGAGGAGTGGGGGCTGGAGGGAGGAGGGGGTGGGGGCTGGAGAGAGGAGGGGGTGGGGGCTGGAGGGAGGAGGGGGTGGGGCCTGGTGGGAGGAGGGGGTGGGGGATGGAGGGGAGGGAGGAGGGGGGAGGGAGGAAGGAGAGGATGGAGGAGTGGGGGCTGGTGGGAGGAGGGGGTGGGGGCTGGTGGGAGGAGGGGGTGGGGGCTGGAGGGAGGAGGGGGTGGGGGCTGGAGGGAGGAGGGGGTGGGGGCTGGAGGGAGGAGGGGGTGGGGGCTGGTGGGAGGAGGGGGTGGGGCCTGGTGGGAGGAGGGGGTGGGGGATGGAGGGGAGGGAGGAGGGGGGAGGGAGGAAGGAGAGGATGGAGGAGTGGGGGCTGGTGGGAGGAGGGGGTGGGGGCTGGTGGGAGGAGGGGGTGGGGGCTGGAGGGAGGAGGGGGTGGGGGCTGGAGGGAGGAGGGGGTGGGGGCTGGAGGGAGGAGGGGGTGGGGGCTGGTGGGAGGAGGGGGTGGGGGCTGGAGGGAGGAGGGGGTGGGGGCTGGTGGGAGGAGGGGGTGGGGGCTGGTGGGAGGAGGGGGTGGGGGCTGGAGGGAGGAGGGGGTGGGGGCTGGTGGGAGGAGGGGGTGGGGGCTGGAGGGAGGAGGGGGTGGGGGCTGGTGGGAGGAGGGGGTGGGGGCTGGTGGGAGGAGGGGGTGGGGGCTGGAGGGAGGAGGGGGTGGGGGCTGGTGGGAGGAGGGGGTGGGGGGCTGGTGGGAGGAGGGGGTGGGGGCTGGAGGGAGGGGATGGTGAAAGGAGGGGGTGGAGGGGAAGGCGGTGAATGGAGGAGGCAAGGAGGGTGGAGGGAATGAAGAAGGGAGAGGATGGAGAGGGAGGGGATGGAGGGGAGGAAAGGAGATTGGGGAGGGAGGGGAGGGAGGTGCGTGGGGGTCGTGCCTGGGACGTGGTGACATCATTGTCAATCACTATGAGACCTCCTTTCTACCATTGTCAATCTCCCACAGGAAGGTGACGATTGCTATGGCAGGCACACACAGCACGGATGGACCTCACCTCAGAGTGAGCGCGTGTCTCTTCTGTAGAGGCCGTCAGCCGCTCACTGAACTGAATTGTTTTCATTTGTTCAGGAAAGCCTCACCGAGTCTCAATACCCTTCTTCGGGAGCGTCCTTCACTGGGATGTTTGATAAACGACGATTGTCCTCGTGTATGAGGGGATACAGGTCAGTGTGGGCACACAAGTGAAGTCACGTTGCAATCTGGGCCGTAGTCCGACTCTTTAACTCGTTAATGCCGCCTCTAATCACCCGGGAACGTCTCTCCTTAACGCTCGTGACGTCACTCCACGGCAACTTGCCCCCCTCATTAATATTCATGAGCAGGTGACGTCCTCCAAGTGGACACCCCTCACCCCTCATTAATATTCATGAGCAGGTGACGTCCTCCAAATGCCCCCCGCCGATTATTACTCCCGACTATAACTACAATGAGCCAAGAATGTCTGTGTGCAACGCTCGTGACGTCACTCCACGTCGACCAGCCCCCCTCATTAATAATCATGAAGAAGTGACGTCCTCCAAATGGATACCCCCCCCCCCATCATAACAATTAGCGGGTGACGTCACTCCACATGGGGGGGGGGGCGAGGCGCCTCCCCCCCCTCCTCGGCGTCAACCCACAGCCCTCACCACAAAGGCAAAACCCTCGCGTCACGTGGTCTCCGTCACGCTGCTGTTGAGACATCAGAGTAAAAAGGACGTCGTGATGAACGAGGGATTATAACCTTTACGTGTAATATGTCTGTGTCACACGCGCCCTTACACATTGCACGCAAATTGATGCAATGAATATCACGTCGCGGTCTGCTTTTCTCTTGCAAGTTTCACATTTACTGCAATACACCCGTCCTTGGACGGGAAAAATGCGAGTTTTTTATGATCTTCACCCCTGCGAGGGTCAACCTTTGAGGCTATAGACTTTAAGAGGTGGAACTGGAGAAATTCCGAACCAAAATTTCGTCAAAAGAGGTCCATGGGCGCAGATAACCCACACAGCGGCACATGGGGACATCGGTAACTTATCCCAACTATTTTTGCGTTCACATACTAGGGACCATCCATAAATGACGTCACGCACATAGGGGGGGGGGTGGTCAGACATTTGTGACGATGTGTGACGAGGGGGGGGGGGGGGTGAGAAATGTGACGTCACATCAAAATGCGCAACTTTAAATAAATATAGAATTGTTATAACAACACTGATTGTCATAACAACACTCCTACAACATCAGAGTGCAGCGCCACATTAAATACGCACTACAATGACAATAGTTTAAAGCGATTTGAAGCATGTTTTATTTTCAAGTGGGAAATATGGTTTGGGGGAGGGGGGCAGAGCTTTGTGACGTCATATTTGAGGGGGGGAGGTCTGACTTTTGTGACGCCGTGTGACGAGGGGGGGGGTCAAAAATCGTCCAAAATCGCGTGACGTCATTTATGGACGGCCCCCTAGTCGAGTAGTGTAACAAATGATCAATAATGATCGATTAAATAATCAGCCCAGCTCAAACAAAGCCACATACCGTCATGTCTAAATGGGTTTCATCAGTGCACACGCCCAGGATATTAAAAGATGACCTCCATGCAGCAGCAGTGGTTTGATTATAGCTATTAGCAAACCAGGCATGCATTTTTTTTCTCATAATATATCTTTATCTGTAAAACTGCCTATTTGCATGCCTCGCAGGATATCATAAATGCGAAATTGTCATTCTCACGCTTCTACTGAAAGTCATGTATTCATCTTTACCCTCCAGGCTTATTTTCCGTGATTCTCATTTATAAGATCTTCCCGAGTCTCTCATCCACCACATTCAATATAACACTGCTCTAAGAGTGCTTACTCGTACGCAAAAACGTCATCACGACTTCTAATGGACGTTCCCTTTATTAGCTTCCCATTCAGTATCAAATCAAATTTAAGATCCGACTCAGAGTTACAACATGGGCCCTGCTTATCTCATTTCTGCCGACTGCCCTGCCCGAGCCCGATGCTCAAATCCCAGTAAAAGCCGTTTAATTCAACTCCGTTTACAATGATAAACAGGTGATGCGTTGAGGGGTTTTGTTGGTTTTAAAGGTCCTCGTTAATCTCTTCTGTCCGACACGTGGCCACCCCACCGAAGGTTTCTTGCCTTGTGTGACGAGCTGAGTGCATTATGGGAGCCCGTCAGTGGGTTGATGTTTTGGATGGTGTAAGCAGCTGAAAGTTCGACTTGGTCAACGTTGTCAACGCCTTTTGGTACTTTATTATCTTTTGTTAATTTTGATTATTTCTGCACTTGGTCACCACATTCGTGCTCGGTATCCCCGGGACTGATCCAGCTGGGAAGGTACTCCGAATGAGAGTCCCTGCTGGCAGGAAAAGGCCAAAGCGGAAGCCAGTGTCCTTGTGGATGCTGCAAGTCGATCGCCATCTCCAGGGGTGGGGACTGGCACGGAAGCCGGCCTCGCAGATCAAGGCCACGGGGGACGCTCAGGGCTGGAGCCAGAGGACGAGCGACGTGGAGGCGGATGCCCCAAAATCTGATCACCTCGTTCGCGAATTCCTTCTCTGGGGATTACACCCTTCTGTGATGTGTGCAATTAATGTACCGCGGTGATATGCAACTCTACGAATGACGCTGTATCAACTAAACAATTGCACGGTTGACCAGTGGCGGGCCGTGTATTTCACTCCTCGGCCTTCAGTGCTATCCTCCCGCAATGAAACCGCAGTTCGAATAACCTCACCGTGACACTAGGGCCATCGGCTATTGCCATTCGACGTAACCATTCCATATTCACAGTGACAGTAACCTTTATCGAGTGGAATAAAGTGATTTAGCACGAGGCTCAACACCGATGAGAGGCACAATCCACTTGTAGAGGAGTATTGCGAGTCACCATGAGGGTGCGAACAGGAGGAGGAGGTGCGAGCGGGTTGACACTTGACAGTCAAGGATGGCGCAACGTCACCGGTGGTGCTGCAGGGGGGTCCACTTTTGGGAACAAAGGCGGGTCCGAGCTGGGGGGAGGAGCCGCCCAAAGGGTTCTTAAGGGGACCCCCCCCCCCCCCCGTGGTCGTTGTGGGGAGCCAGGGGGTCTCTCCCTCCTCGCCGCGGAGCGGTGTCGGCTGAACCCCCGCTCCGGGCAGACGAGTGGGAGAGCCCCAAGGGGTAGCCCAGGGCAGGACCCAGATAGCATTCAGGGACCGGGATAGAGAGCACCTACCACCCCTGGCACGAGCACAGAGTGCCGAGTGTAACAGTGTTGAACACACGGCAACAGCCCTTACGGTATTCCTCGTCTCCGCGTGGTTCTACTGCACAACCCACTAATTGCAGAGACGTGAATACACGGTGACTGAAACCATCAAGGATGTACCACTATTACGCAGTATGACAGGATGCTGCATCACAAATAGACATCGCATAGCCCAAATCAATTTAATTACCATAAAAACAAGAACGAACTCACAACAACCAGTCACATTTACTCATACGACCACCAAGCAAGCAAAAATGCCGTAAAACACAAACACAATCAGGATTCAACAGGCTTCCCTACAAAACAAATGTAAAGCACTATATGTAAAAATGGAAACGTCACGAAATAAAGTTTAAATAAATCTTAGATGACGGGCCTTTTACCCGTCCAAGGACGGGTGCATTGCAGTAAATCTGAAACTTGCAAACTTGATTATTAATGAGGGGGGCTGGCCGACGTGGAGTGACGTCACCTGCTCATGATTGTTGAGGGTGGGGGGGTGCTGCATGTGGAGTGACGTCACCTGATGATTATTAACAAGGGGAAGGGTCCATGTGGAGTGACGTCACCTGCTCATGACTATTAATGAGGGGGGCTGGCTGACGTGACGTCACCTGTTCATGATTGTTGAGGGTGGGGGGGTGCTGCATGTGGAGTGACGTCACCTGATGATTATTAACAAGGGGAAGGGTCCATGTGGAGTGACGTCACCTGCTCATGACTATTAATGAGGGGGGCTGGCTGACGTGACGTCACCTGTTCATGATTGAGGGTGGGGGGGTGCTGCATGTGGAGTGACGTCACCTGATGATTATTAACAAGGGGAAGGGTCCATGTGGAGTGACGTCACCTGCTCATGACTATTAATGAGGGGGGCTGGCTGACGTGGAGTGACGTCACGCGCGGGGCAGACGTTCTTGGCTCATAGTCGTTAATGCTACGTTACGTGCTAGTTTGTGTTACTAACTGGCCCTCCGATCACGCCACATGGAAAATGTTAACGTAGGCGGCTAGGCCAGCAAGAAGGCTCCGGTGTGTCAAAGAACACGCCCAACATGGCAAACTCGAAATCTGATTGGTTAAAAAATGACAGTCAACATTGTTCCTATTTGCTTCAACAGCAGAGGGGATTCACTCGACATTCTGAAGGCCTCAGAGAGATTTCTCACCCGGACAGGCAGAGACAGCACAGGTGGAAATCAAATGTATTAGCTGCACTGGAAGCAGCGCAACTGAGGGAGGGAGTAGCAATTAAATGACGTGAAAACCGACGGGAACGAACTTTGTAAAATACATATAGCATTAATGAAAATATGTTAAATTACAAATATAATTTTCTGATTGACAATTTCTAGGCCAGCAGAGGCGGCCTTGCTGGCCCTGACGGCCCGCTTCTGCGGCTGCCAATAGCGATGATCCCAGCAGCAGCAGAGAGCCGTTGTCGGTCGTCTTGCTGGAAAGAATCCGGAGCCACTGCTCCATCACTCCCACCACCTGCCCCACGATTGTCAGGACTGTGACAAACGGCGCCCCACTATTTTAGACGCACACTCACAGCCCCCCGTGGTATTTTTATTCTGGTGGCATGAGGCCGTTGTTGGGATTTGTATTTAGGGTGTGGAACCCTTCTTACTAGGCCTTTCAAACACAGGCTCAGAAAACCACAGGGCCTCTGTGATTGCTTTGGGGTTCAATCGCTCCACATATTTAGTAATATTGGAGGTTGTCGTTGAGCCAAAACCGCTGAGAGCCTAAGTCCAGCGGCCTGTGATTAACCCGGATTTCTTCCTAAGGGATGGGCCTCATCCAAGTCAGCAACGACTGGACCAAAATTGCATACTTGAAATTTAATGGGTAAATTCCAGCTCTCACTCCATACAATCCCTGATCCATCTCCCACTTCCCCAATGTCTCATTCTGCATTCTACACCTCCTCCCAGGTGGCCATCGCTCACCTCGTATGCACCGCAATATTCTTTTGAATAACAGTTCATAAAACACAACCGTGAATACTTGCAGAAATAACCACACAGATCGGTGGAGTTATCAAGAGTCCACATCAATCAACGCAGCATCTCCAATGTCTGTAAAGGGCCTCTTGCTCCAACCCCAATCACCAGATGTGGCTGGTTTTGCTACACTCGCGAGCAAAGTAAACATTACACGGAACTGCAGTGCATCTCTCCAGGGAGGGTTTTATTGAATAAAAATACTGTTGCAAAATATGCTTTGCCCATTCTCACATCCAGCTTTTCATCGCCAATTCACAATTCCCAATCGCATGTGTACACAAATGAGTTAAACACAAAAGTAAAAACACAGGGAGTCTTCCTGTCCTAGTGTGCGACTAATAATCTGTATTGACGGGTGAGCCAGTGGTTAGAATTAAATGATAGGGACCGGTTTCAGCATAACCATGGGAAGCATTGGATCGGATTAAACGAAGTCTCATCAACAACGTTGTACATTGTAAAGTGACTGCCGCGATCGATATCAAAGCGTGAGCAGCATTTGCCGACTCAGCAAGTTTGTCGAGAAACCCGATGACTTTTGGGGTTTCCCAAGTGACGCCATTTTGTCAAAGGGACAAATCTCGCGACGTTCTGCGATGACACGAATCATATTTATGAGTGACCCAAGGTGTCTCAACGATCCTGCGTCAGTTCACGACGTGTAATATTCTTTATCGTGACATTTGGAACAGCCGCCCGGGATCAATACAAGGCTCGGGACCCGGTGGAGCTAGTCTCGGTGCAACGCGACCGCGTCATGAAGACGAGAACCGGGCGATTCCCCAAGGCCTTCAACTCCTCAATGCTGCGTCTCTCCATGCCTCCAGAGGTGCTGGATGCACACAGCCTCATCGTTCGTCGAGGCCGGCACGGTCCATCCCAACACTTCTCAGTCTAGAGCCAAGAGATGAGAGAAATTCATTGAGATAAGCAGGGTGGGGGGGTTTGCCTCTGGACATCACGTGTGGAGGAAGAACCAAACACGGCAAACAATGAGAGCAGCTTTCACTTGGCAATGTGAACACGTGTACATGCACAGCCTGTTTGTCAATCCACTGTTGGATGAGAGAGCTGCCCCAAACCTGTAAGGGTTATTGGACCATCCAGAACTCCTCTTATCCACAGCCCTATTATCCGAGACTCCTATTATTTACTGCAGCTGTAGGGGTCCGTGGCCCTGTTCCTTTCTATTTCTGCAAATGTATCCATAAAGCACAGCAATGCTGCTTCCTAATATTCAGTTGTTTCATGGATAAGTTGAAGCAAATTACTTCTATAATTAGCAGGTTAATACTGGCTAATTGACAGTCATTAGTCCTATTATCCGCAATTTACTTCGGGGACAAGAGTTGTGTCAAATCCATTCTGTTACCCATAGGGTTATCTGCATTCTTTTACCCCGCAGATAATGAATTTAAATCGCAGACAAGAGGATCTCATATCACGAGGGATAAGAGTGATGTACTTCACCATGTTGGTCAGTGAGACTTGTTGGTGTATGACCTGCATTGTTCAGAATCAGAATATTTATCTTGGAGCAATCTGATGCGATATGAAGCTTTTTCACAGATGTCCAGTCGAGGCAGGTCAGACAGTTACATTACAAAGATAGGAATGCACAGTACAGGAAAGGTAAGATAGTCAATACCTTTAATGCAGTTACATTAAAAGTAACATGTGTGGAAATCTGCATACAAAAGACATTTATCCTTGCAGTTTGCAAGTTGTGTGTAAAATAATAGAAATAAAAAACAATAAATCGCACGTTGAGAAGGGTATCTCTCTCCTGCCCCTTGGGTTCAATAACAATGTACAATCAGTTATTTTTCAAGTCTTCATTCAGCCCCATAGATGAACGCAGGCGAAATGGTGCATGCGAATTAGAGGCAGCGCATTCACCTGCGTGAATGGATTTAAAGAAGAGCCATCTTAGTTCCTAGCACTGCACAAATCCAGAAAACTGCTTTAATGACGCAGTGTCACATACACTGTAGTCAGCCACTCCCACGCTCGAATCGGGGAAGTTTGCTTTGTGCAAGTTGTGCCAGGGAGCCTTTGAAAAGATGTATCTGGCCACCCCTTAATTTGGGGTTTAGAACGCGAGTGGGCGTAATGAAACCTGGTACGTACCTCTCAGTGGACGTGCGTTTCCAACCGGCTGCTTGTTCATAAGACACCAAATTCAGTTGGTGCTCGGATCGCGATGAATTGCCAAAGGACCCCTCGTTGGCTCACTCTGCAAAGAGAACGGGCGGACATGCTCGTTAGAGGTCGACCGGCAGCGCAGACACCCGCCAGCGTTCACACTTCCCTACAGCGCCCTGCGATAACGCAAGTCCAAATCATTCAACAGATTCATCATTTTAAGTCGCTGCATGACAAGGTATTTTCTTAAAAACCCACACTCAAGGAAAAGGGGGGGAGGGAGATATTTTCTGTCATGACAAATGTTTAAATTCAATCCCAGTTTGACGTTGGGACGGACAGTTTTTGAACAATGCACCGAATATTCTGTAACGCTAAACAAAGGATTTTCTGACATTAACGTTCTTGTTTTGCGTGTCATTCGACAAGTAGTCTGGCAAGAAACACGTTTTTCTCGTGGAATCCGATGAAGTCAGTTCAGACCAAGTGAAAACTCTGGCATTGAAAGGTTACGTGCTGCATTCATCTATTTGAAAACATTAAAGAAAATAAAAAACTGGCTACAAGTTTTTTTTCCCTGGGGAAATGAATGGAAAATGACGATGTTTTTGTTTGGGTTTTGCTTTCTTTTGTTTTGAGTTACCAGTCCTCCATTGCTTGCCGTCCCAGATGAATTTTGACTCCTCCACCCTGATCCGTCCATGTTGCCGTTTGAATCCTTGTGACATTGGCTTTCAGGAGTGGATTCGTTAAACATCGGTTTCGACACAAACAAACCCAGCATCACAGCTACGGCAGGCTACTGCTTGTACGTGGACCCTAGTCGGTTACACTTTTACCAATGTATCATCAAGCAAGTGAGACGCATCGTGTGAGATGGCACCACAACACCTTGCAAGCCAATGGAGGGGCTCGTGGATGCCAGCGGGACACTCCAGCCACGTTCAAAGATGCCATTTAGAATGAAACGGCTCTCATTTGACATTGTATTTGCTTCATATCAGCGTCTGTATTTCTCACCCCATCAACACCGACTGGAGATGCAATTAATTTGACATTTGCTAATGAGCGCAGTAACAAAGTTCAGAGATGCACAGATGCTCGTCTTTCTTTTTTAAATCGTAACATCACCGAGCACTGATCATTCAACACTTGTGCTCATTTTAAAACAGGACTAGAGAACGCCAATTACTAGAGACAAGGACCACGTAATAATAAAATTGAAAAACCTTGGCATGCAAACGGCCTGTGTGAATGAGCGATTGAACTGCCTCCCCCTTCACCGCTTTGGAAGGGCAATGGCAGAGGAGCTGTGAATGGGGGAAAAAACGGAAAGTCGGAGTCGCTTACTGTTTGATGAAAACCGGCAGCTCGGAGCACGGACTGGTGGTGCAGTGCCCTTGCATCTGAGAAAGCCGAGGTCTTTTTTTACATTGCTCAATCTCTCAGACTACAATCTCCCACATGGTGGTGTGAATAAAGCTGGCAAACCAATACAATCGAGGAAGTATTTTTATATTGGCATGCAGAGTTCATTTTCTGTCGCCACGTGACAACACAAACAGGCAGGCTATTCCATGCAAGTTGTTTTTTTGGTCTAAATGTTTAAAAGTGTTGCCTCTTGGTTTGGGTTTGCAGCTTAGTTTACGTGGAGATTGTAATGAGACCATGGCCACGGATGAACCGTGTACTTGTGAGAATGTTCCTTCAACTTTGGAATTCCTACCAAGGTACACCAGTGACAAAATTAACTCAATGTGAAGCAATTTTATCAGTCTGGTATTCTAAATCCAAGTTCAGTTTCGCTTTCCCATTTCATGAACCTGAACTGTGCTCACATGTAAACATTTCAATGGGGTAGCTGTGACCCACGTCGTTGTATTGCAGTATTCTTTTAATGTGACTCGTTGATGTGCCCACGATTCACCCTTCATGCTTCCGTGAAGTCACAAAGGGTAAAATGATCAGATCTTCTCAATCGTTGAAGCTCCCACAAGAGCCTGTGTCACTATTTGCATGGATGCGAAACACAACCGCGCATTTGATCAGCGCACTTACGTTTGAATGCTGGTCATGCTCAACGATGTAAGCTTAGTTAACGTTGCATCGTAATTAACATGTGAACAGGGCTTTGCTTTTGCTGATGATAATAAAGATTTGGCAATTGCATGAAGACACTGCGTAGATGCCATGTGACATGACCTCTTGGGAATGGGTAGTTGCGAGGCAGCTTGGTGTTTGGGCTTCATCCGTCGCTATGAAGCGGACTCTACAAACCCTGTGATGTTCACAAGAGCAGGGTATAGTGTACCAAAGCTCAAATGAAACATGTACTAGCCGATTAATTGAAAGCTCTCCTCTTACAAGTCTGAAGTCTCTTGCTAAGAGGATTCTCAATGGGTTTGTGCACGTAATAATTAAACAGGAATTAAACAAATTGATTGAAAAGGTTTTAAATGTTCTATTTACCGATTACCATCAGCATGGCAAAACGCAGAACATGCACGCTCTGGAGATGTAACGTGTTGCTGGCAGCCTCACTTGTGGTTGTAAAGGATGTATGGTTTGGCAATAACAGGATGGCTGCCACTGTTGGTTAAAGTGTTGGAAAACGACCGCGGTGGAACGATTATCGAGTGCTCAGCTCGCAATGTGGCTTTTGGTCCTATCCCATCATGGAGAACAGGGCAAACGACAAACGAGTAGCGACACTCCTTCAGCTTCAGGTTAAACACATTTCAGACTGCGTTTCCACAATTGACTTTGAATTGCGCATGGCCAAACCCTACTGAACGTACGAAATGTAACTTCATATTTCAAAAACTTTCAATTTTCCTTCCAAGGCAATAATCTTTTGATTGTTTCAATAGCTGTTCCACTGAAGGCAACTCCGCAATACTTTTTTATTTTGGCTTGAGATGTTTTGAGAGATGCGCCCATTTCATTTGGGTTTGTTTTGGTCACTTAAATCTGTTTAACCTGCACGACTGAGATGCTCTGTCACGAGCCCGCTTGGTGATTTGAATGGAAACTTTCACTTCTGTCTCTCTCGTTTATTTGTTTATCAAGTGTCACGACAGTTGAATTACTACAAAAACTCAAACAGCATTGCAAACACGTTCTCCCGGCGTGTACAACATCGTGAACTCCGCTGTTGCGACTGTATTTAGAAGAGAACCCAACTTGTGTTCGTTTCCGACAACTGTTAAAAACACCAGCACAGCAGTAAAAATGCAAGACGTGGGAATCGGCTCGACATTGACGTTAGAAAAGTTGACGGTTTACTCAAGATTGGGATTTTTTTAATATAATTTTGAAAATTCTGCTTTGGTGTTGAATATGTACATGTAACAGCTCCATGACGAGTGTCTGCGTATTCAGACACTCCATTTTGTTGCTGTTGGAATATTTTTGCCTCATGCGTTATTTCACTTTCCCTGGACGGCAAATTAAGGCCGATATATACCCGATGTCAACTAAAGCATGTTCCAGACCCCTTGAAATGGGCCCTCAAGCCTCCTGTAATGGTTTTCCTTCATTTTAAATCATCAGACCTATAAATCAGATGTTTGCTATTGTCTCTCTTGACATCAGGTTCCTTCTAAATGTTTTGACAAATCCAAGTGTCGATTTTCTTAATGCAAATCTATTCCGCCATCTAACATCGCACTCGTCGTTACCTTGCCATTTTAATTGGAAACATGAACACATCCTAAGACTGCACGTCTATTAACAATATACGTAAAATATTAATACCATTAATATCAAATGAGACTCGCCAAAGTGAAAAAAAATTAGGCCCCACGGCATTATGGAAAAAACCTCAAACGCCTCTTATTGACCACCAGTGGCGGCAGCATCCTGATCTAGCTGGTAACCGTGCTGCAGTACAACACTGTACTGACGATATCCAATCAAGATAAATGCCACTGTACAATGGTCACTAAGCATGTCTTGACTCAGAGTAAGTTAAAAACATTCTCATTTGCACCGTCATTTGATTACGTAGCCGATGTACCGTGTTGCACCGCCTTTTTTCAGGTGAATTAGAACTCGCATGTTTGAATACTCCACATGTGTTATGAGCATTGGAATCTATTATAAATGTTACATTGCTAACCAGCCACGCTGCCTCACTGAAAATTAAAGCGGCTGCACATTCGGCTTTTCCCATAATGCCTCACACCAGCCTAAACACAATATGACATCTTGGCCACCGCCTGCCGACGGCACTCTCACTGGCCGGAGAGTCCATGAGCTTGCCAAATAACACACATTAGTCGTATATAGTAGTAGAAATAATGACAGGGATAACAATGACAATCGGGTGGGAGGGGGACATTAACATCCAGGGCTCAGCTCTGCTCAGTAGCGGCTCCTGCCCCTAGAATCCCCACCGCGTGCGGCAGGGGGCCCATAGGAATCCCGAGCGGGGGCGCCATAAGAATCTCTGGGGGGGGCCCCGTACGAATCTCTGGGCGGGCCGTACGAGTCCCTCGGGGGGCCATACGACTCTCTAGGGGCACCTCTCCCTCCGCGTCCTGCCCCGGCCCCGCCGTAGGGGTCACGCGGGGCTCCCCCCCCGCGGCCGCCGGCCGAATAGGCATCGCGCGGCTGAAAGCCGCCGCGGCCACCGTCCCCGCCGCGGCCCCCCCGGCCTGGACGGTCCCCGGAGCCACGAGTGGAGGCGCCATAACGCGCGGTGCCGCCACCGCCCCCGTAAGCGTCGCGTGAGCTCGCGCCGCTGTAGTCTTCGTAGCGTGCGGTGGTACCGCCACCGCCAAACGAGCCGCGCGTGGGCGGGGCGCTACGGGCGCTACCTGTGGGGTTCAGTCGCAACTTGTGAATCCTACAACATTGTGGCTTTCAGCGGGTACAAAACAGTCCTGCTGCCTGCATTTAGTCCTACAGGAGCTTGAATGGACCACAAACGTTTCCGGTGCCTGCGTTTAATACCAGTGCGAGTCGATCTCAAATGTTTGATTTAGACCTGCATTTAATCCCAGCGATTTGAGTTGGTCTCAAATGTTTCCGCTGCCTGCCCTTGCAGAAGTTGAATCCATGAGTTTCAGAGGTGTGCGCTTTTGACAACTTGCCTATGAAATAATCCCACATGAACTAAACATTTTCACTTTCTTTTTGAATGTGGATTTCATTTATTCATGAGTAATTTTGTGTTTCTGAAATGGGATTCCATCAATACTTGGGAGCAGTTTGGTTCATGAGCTAGAGGTGATGAGATCTGTGTGTCGATACTCAAGAACTCTTCATTTCAGGATATAATGCCCATGCTCTGGTGGCTGTGGAAAGAACTGCACACAGGGTTTGTGGCGACACCACTAAGGCTGATTCAGAGACCACGCAATTCACAACAGACGCAGTTAAGGGCTTATAGCACTTGCATGAAATAACAGTGTTGAATTCCTGTAGCTGCTCCTTAGGGTCTGTGGAAATAGCAAAATCTGTGTATTGACGATTGATGCTGTGGTATAGCTTATAAGCCAGTGTGAAAGTCAAAATTTGAAAGCAATCTGCATCTTTTTTGTTACAGAGTTCTCTTCGAGAGTCCTTCTATATAACAATCTGAGGGCTGACACTTAAAAAACATTCCAATTCGTTTGAAGTATGAACACAATATTCCTTCTTTACATTGTAAAAGAATGAAGCAAACTTCATTTTTCTAGTTCTCATTCTCAAGAGCACATTTTTCTAAAAAAAACAACAAAAAAACACGTGTAATGATCAAAAAATGTACAAGGCAATTATAACTCCGATTCTATTTTAATCTCTCGTTGGAAAGATGCAATGTCTCTAGGACATGAAAAACATTCAGCCACTGCCTCAGGTTGCCGTCCCAAAGCAGGCATTTGTTATATTGTTGAAATGCACTTCCTCGTAATTATTTTAAACAAAATGTACCTCTCCAGAGATGGTGGATGTTTGTGAAGCTCTACGAGACTAACAGCAGCAAGAGATTAAGGTTTTACCCATCAGACAGCTCGCCATGCGCATGCTCAACTATACGTAGAGTTCGTGAATTGTATGTCAAGGACGGCAAATGTTTTCAAGAGACCCTCGATTCAGGAGATTTGTGTAGTTAAATCATCCTGGCACACCGACTCGTTCATATTCGTGCCGCCACTCAGAATATTACTGCAGCGCTTTTGACTCAAGGTGTCAAAGCAGCTCAGAGGTCAGACTGCTAAGTTGGAATCGCTGGGAATATTGGCAGCTG
Organism: Lethenteron reissneri; assembly: GCF_015708825.2. NCBI lineage: Eukaryota > Metazoa > Chordata > Hyperoartia > Petromyzontiformes > Petromyzontidae > Lethenteron > Lethenteron reissneri. Next base: position 139,097 of record NC_083835.1, read on the forward strand.
CCAGGGATTAAACCAGGTCTCCCAAGTGTAGCGAGTTGGTCTTGGATCAGTGACCAATGACTGCATGCAAAACAGATCAAATTAAAATTGGTTCTGCAACTTAATATGGATAAAGTTCCAGCTCAGAAAACTAAGAAATATTGAATCGACTGCAATGCAAACATGAATCTATACCTAGGTGTGGGACAATGTTGCACCCCCCTCCTAGTACATGGCTTAAAAAAATTGTGACATCTGCACCTGTGGGCCCCTCCAACCTATTTGAAGCACTGCCCTGTGAGCGCTGCAACCGGATTGTTTTTCTATGGATGCGATGATTTTGACCGTCAATGACATATGCATCAATACACCACGACAATCATATTACTTGAATTAGCAACTATGTAGTATGTTCACACTCGTCGTTTTGTACGGTAACAACTACAAAGACAATAATTTGGGGCAGGTTTTCTAAAACGATAGTACGGTGTGCAAACAAAGTTCTGGATGTTTGGGTAAAGGGGGCAGTAGTGATGGCCTTTATTAGCATAAACAATTTTCTCCAATCACATGCCAGTTTACCGATAAAAGCATAAGACCAGATCACCTGGAAATCATCTGATCCCATTAGATCTCAGAAGCCAAAGCAGGTGAGTGGCTGGATAGTGCTTGGATGCATAAACAGGTTGTCTCACGAGTGGAAAAGGCAGGGCAGCAAATAATGAAAAGTCCTGTTTCCCCGTCTACTCTCCCAGCTTTAACCAACCTGCACTATCGTGAGGCACGGTCAAATAACCCAATGACAGAGCAGGCTGCGCTCATCCAGCAGTGGATTAAGAAGTGTTGTTGTACATGTCCACTGGGAGCATGGGTCAAGCACATCACTCGTATGCACATGCACAGCACTTTAGTCAACCCACCTTAAGGATTAGGGTTTCCGCACACCATGCCCAAGAAATGTAACCACACTTTGCCACGCTGGTCGACGTAGGTTTAAAGCAATGGCAGGAAAAAAGGAAGGTGCTGTCAGGGAGTAATAAGGCATGTGATTTTTGACTGGAAGGGGAGGGGCTCGATAGGGGGGAACCGATTGAAGGGTTGGTGGGGGCACTCACTGTAGCTGTCATAGGCGTCCCTGTAGTTTCCGCCACTGGCGCCGTAGTCGCGGGACTCCCGGCTGGAGTAGCCATCACGCTCACTGCCACGTGGAGACCACGGCGAGAGGAGCACAAGTGACAGCAGGAGACCAAGTCGGTCAGGAAAGAGGGAACGCACAAAAAGAAAATCCATGAGCAAACACGATAACACATGAACAATGCAGAGACAAAAACATGCACAGGTCCCTCACCTTAACCACACACCTGTACCAATATGAACTTACTCAACCATCTATCACTCACCCATTCCCACACCACTCACAGATGTCACACTCGACTTCACGCACTCAACCGTACCCACATGGAGTCACTCACCCGTCTCTACCTCCCCTTACTCACCTATACCCACGTCACTCACCCGTCTCTACGTCACCCACTCACCCGTAGGCACGAGCCCCTGCTCTGTACCCGTCGCCCCTGTGTCCCCCGTAGTGCTCTTGTGAGTCTGGCGAGCCTCCATAATCCCTGCCGGAGTAGCTGCACCAACACACGGCGCTCAGTGTAAGCTCAAATTAACAATATTATTCCCTCTTTAACATCACGGTGAACGTCAGTGCCTCCAGCGACTGCAGGGGTGAAGAGTCTCATTCTGTATGGTGCATGTTCAGTTTGGAGAAGCCATTCGATGGCGTTGGGGAATGCCAGATGGAGTCTGTTTGTACCTCGTACAAAAGCATACGTTCAGCAATGATCGGTCGCATGGGTGATGGATCACACTTCATTCACAACTACACCGGCATAGGCTCGTATAGAGACCCATGCACTCATGACAACCCAGACTCGCATAAAGACCCGCACTGTACAACATGTTATGTGATCTTCCATGTGTAGTTCTAACAAGGATCAGCACAGACTTGTAGGGGTGATGTGAACCCATTGTATACAACAATCAAACATCATTTTAAAAAATGTTTTTCCATATATCACGATCTTAAAAAATATATGAATTGGTTCGACTGCCATGTCATTAATATTAGTGGCTAGGCCTGCGGGAAAATTCGATTCTGTGGGCCAGTCACTAACATGGAGGGTTCTACCTCATCTCATGACATACCTAAAGTGCAATTGTCATTAAATTGGATACATTTTCGATTTATATTAATCGATGCAAACCACCCCTGATTTGTTTAATTATGCCATTGCTGGCAAAGGTGTGCGCAGTGCTCAGTACTTCTTAGAGGACAAAGTGAAATAATCAGGTATTCAGCACAGAAGTTTCATCACTGCACTGGGCTAACCCTCACTGAAGTTCACACAAGCAGTGCCAGCTGCATCTACATGGGTATCGTCCTGTCATGGAAACAACGCCCATCTGCTGGCCAAACCACCTTGCGTGTCGTGTCAGCTTCCTAAGAGATTGACTGTGCTTTTCCATTATGATGTAACGATACACACGTATCTGCGCCATCTACACAAGACAAATGCGTGAAGAAACTGCCCAACACGTGCATAAACGCATTGGCAATGCTCGACACCGGGAGGAAACTGTTGTATGTGGGGGCAGACACGGGTCGCACTGGGTAAAGGAGGCGTTGGTGTCGTAGCCATTGCACTGAACTCCAATGCCAGAAAAGTCAATGAGATTGACTACACTCAGTAATTGGTACCTGCAACTCACCCAGATTTACCAGAGATTACTGGTTAACAACTGCTGTTATACATCCACCAAGTGTCAATGCATCTCTAAAAATATTCAATGGAGTCCTACATCGAGTACCTGGAGAACACTCACAAACAGCGAGATAATGTTCCCTCATCTCACTCCTCAATCCCTCTAAACCGCCGCTTGTCCACCCTTACCCTCCTTCCCGGGGGGTATAGTAGTCGTCGTAGTCGTCGCGCCGTGACGGGGGGCCGTCTCGGCGAGCTGGGGGGCCTCCGTAGCCATCCCTGTCACGGCCTGCAGCACAGGGTACCCCCAGAAATGGTTTCAATACTCATACAGTTTCCCTACACAATCACAACTTCCCCTCACCACTCGCCAGGGATATGTGGTAGAAACAGGCAGGTGCTATATTACAAATAAGTCCATTAAATTTATATTTTTCAAATGGTACGTAAATTAGAACTCTAAGGAACCCGTTCTACATAGCAATATTACATTGATAATGTGAATTGAATGCATTTTGCCTATCTTTCAGTGTGGTCTCGTAAACACATTTTACTGTGGCTCAATGATGGGTTAGGGAATTTTGAGTGTCCAGTGATTTCTCGTCATAGGAGGGATGTAACGTTCAAAGCCCCACACAGAATAGATTTGGACTGAAGATCAAATGCATTACTGTTGGTGGGAGTGCTTTATCTTTTGCAGCTCCTGTGTAATCCACTACATTCATACATAACAGCTCCCTTTCAAGTTTCAAATTACAATTCTAAACTTAGTTTGCTGCTGCCTACGACTTGTGTGCTGGGCCTTCATGATATTCAGTCTATTGGGGTGCCGTTTGCATGGATGACGCTGCATGGGATGAAACTCGTTGTTGATATGTACTTTCGTCGATGTTGGAGCTTAGGTGTTTGCCATTGACCCAGCTGCTTCGTGTTGCGCTGCCTTCTGTACCCTTGATCCTGTTTTTATTTCGTTTCTATGGTGTTCGTGCAATTTTTTTTTGTTAACGTGGTTAGTGATGTTCAGCATTGAGATGTAATTTGCATAAATGTAATGACAAAATAATTCTTAACAAAATTCAATCCTGCTTAGGTCTCACTAATCTGCATCTTTCGTCTATAGCACTAATATCGTGTTTATATTTAATCTCACTAATCTGTACCTCTCTTCTTCCGTTATCAGATCCCTATCTCATTAATCTCTCGACAGTTTTCAAATCAGTGTTATCTCTTTCCACTAACTAATCCATATCTGTTTCAGGTGGGCCAAAACTCTCCGTGGCCCATTGGACGGACACCAGTTGGATCAGTTCCTAAGCTGACCGATGCTCAGAGTTTCTTAGAGGAAAAAACACAACAGCACGGTCGCCTCAGTGCTTCACTGCTCATCACGGCACCGGGGTCATTCGCACTCCTTGTGTGATTCGGGGTCGCAATTCTAGAACCATTTTCCATCCCCATTGGGTGGTCATGTGGAATATGTGACATTGAGTTTTGTTTACGTGATGTTACGATCACTTGATTGCGCCCCGCAACTTATCAGATCTTGGAAGCGAAATAAGTTTGAGCCTGGACAGTGTCCGGATAGGTAAGTGCTCTGCAGAAGAGCCAGTTGATGGAGGAAGTCCAATAAGTCCAAGATTGAGTCAGCGAGCTAGCTGCAACGAGGGAGGGACCCTAGTGATGAGGAGCCTCACCTCGGTAGGATCCGCGCCCACCCCGGAAGCCAAACCCCCGATAAGAGCCGAATCGACCACCGCCTTCGAACGATGGTTTCGTTGCCTGCTCCACCTTGATATTCCTGCCATCCAGGGGCTGTGGCAGGGGAACATGCACACACGCGGGGGGGGAGAAATCACGAGTCCACCGATGGGTCTTGTGTGTCAAACTAAATCGTTACGGCCTTGAGTAGAGGGATTGTTAACCGCCCTGGATACACACACAAATACAACGTACAGGGAGAACATATTCCAATAGTTCATTCCTGCATCACCCTGCAAACCCAACTACACGAGTTTTGTTCCTGGCTGCGATATCAACAGGAGTGCATTTCTAAACCGGCGCGGGGTTCTCTCCCCCCCTCCTGTCTGTATCAGGACAGCCACATTGGTGTTAGTGAGGCATTGTTGGCTCCACAATCATTCAGGGCGACCATGTAGGTGGCGGCCGAGTGTAAACTAGGAACCAGTTTAATCTGTGCCTCGCGTGACACAGTGAGGGCAAGGGGAGGCCATCACTGTAACGCCTAGCGGGGCATATGTGAGATGTCGGGTTAAAGCATTTGGGTTCTATGCAAGGCATCCTTATTACAAAGTGCTCAAATGCCCTGGCGTGAAAGGCATGATAAAAAAAATAATTATTGCATTATTCCGACTTCAAATCAGACAGTTGTAATATTAAGACAATTTCATGCTTGAGCCTGTGTGAACATTATCAGTTGAATTTATCTATGAAAAGTCTGTGGAACTCATTGCAATAGTTTTGTTTTGGGCAATTTTGTGACCTAGGTCACTCTTGGAAACGAGACTACTCTGGTCTCAAGTTCAAACCTGGCCAAGCAAACAGATTAATCTTAAACAGTGTGTGGAACTAATCAAGTGTTTTACTCTGACCAGTGTGGTGGAACCGAGGGGGGTGCAGATTGCACGGGTCACAGCACTCACCTTCCCGTTCATGTCCCTCTCGGCACCCTTCGCGTCGTCAGGGTTCGCAAACGTCACAAAGGCGAAGCCTCTGGAGCGGTTCGTCTCCCGGTCCTTCATGATCAGCACTGGGGAGGAACACGAGTAGATATTAGAGACAGAGCCATTGAGAAAGAAAGTACAGCAGAGAGGGGCACAGAACCAAAGGAGATAGACGGCCCACAGACAAAACAATGACAGAATATAGAGGCATGAACTAAGGAGTAGAAGACAAAAACAAATGGTAAACAGGACAGGAGGTGAATACGGGAAACATAGGAGGGGACTCAAAGACTGGAGACTAGTATGGATCTCGATGGTGGCAAGCTCAGCGCTGACCTCCGGGCCACCCCTAGTGTTCATAAGTAGTCAGTGCTCAGTACTTCTTAGAGGACAGGATGTGAACATCATTTGTTCTCAGAGTTGAAGATTCATCACAGCACCGTGATCACAACTTGGATCACCTGACCGCACACATCACAGCCTTCATGTATTACTAGGATTTGGGGTTAGCCACTTTGACCATCTTTAACAATCATTTTCCTGTGCATTATAAAAGTCGGCGAGAGCATAAAATTACATGAAAAGATTGGACAGTGTGTGTGCAGCAAGTCATTAAACTTGGCTTACAGTGCGTGTTAATATATATTTGTTTTAGTACAATTTTATTCTGCTATATTTGTTAAGGGTTGATTACTTTCTGTAAAGCAATGTGAGGCCTTGTGTGAATGGCACTGTTCAAAATGGAGTTTTCGTTCATTCCTGCCAGAACCCAGTTAACGAAGTAGTGGATTAAAAGCATTATTTATTTTCGGTCAGATCATGGTCTCCACGTAGGGAGTGATGCCTTACTCCCCTATTTCGTAATTCAATGAATTGATTCAGGCTAATAATTAGATTCAAGAATGAATCCAGCTTTTTGAACAGTGGTATGACCATAGTAGCCTGTATTAGCTGCTGGGGTCAGGTGAACCGATTACACACAAAATATTGAATTCCTAGATTTATGTTCAAGCCATAGGATGTGTGAACAGGACGAAATTAAACTATAATCGATTAAAAGCTGTATCCATACACTATAAATAAACATATGCACAAGATGCTCGGGATCTTCTGGACAGAATACAATATTGGCTCTGTACAAAAAACACTAACTCAAGTGCCAACATAATGCAAGTTTCTCTGATAGAACAGGGTTGCAAGTTACAAAACAATCCAGTAGTGACCACCACCTGCCGCCTTGTGGAAGCAGTAAGGCATCTTCTCTGGGCTCCGACACTTGCGTACAAGTGGTCGGAGCCGAGAGAAGACCCAGATAAGACGCGTAATAAATGGGAGCGCACCTTCAGCGACCCTCCCATACTTGGAGAAGATCGTCTCCAGCGCGTTCTCATTTGTATCGGTGCTGAGTCCCCCGATGAACAATTTCCCTGGGTCGACCTCGCCCATCTTGAGACAAGAGTTCCTGCAAGAAACGCAAGTGCAGTTAAACACGACACGGCGGTACGTACCGACCAGTACCAGGGCTCAGCCATCTCGAGAGCATTAAACACAGCAGTTTAGTCTTATTTCGTATGTCGAGATGCAGAGATAAGCAACTTAATTTGGAACAGCAACAAAAATAAGTCTAGATCACTTAGCCATTCAATGGAGTTGGCTGCGAGCTCATCAATTGCTTTGATTTGGCGTTGACCATGTACTGTTTGCAGTCGTAGGCACCGTTTTATCTCGGACAAGATAGAGTGCAAGCGAGTCTTAAACACAAATCAGCACGTGTGCACGCCTTGCCCTATGATAAAATTGTATACGGGCTGGAGAATAAGCACATCGTAGTCTCCAACCTGTATCCACTACCTCTGGCCTCGGCAATGTACCGCCACATTTTTAATGTTATCTGCCCTATTGATGCTTTCTGGTCAGAGGTCGTGCCCTACAACACGGCAAAGAAACGGATATTCCAGCACCATCACAACGCGTGTATGAAACCACAACCTCGTGTGAACGGTCATGTTCGGTTTTCGAAGTACAATACAGGTTAACTTTCCTTAACGTTTTACTTAAATCAATATTCAGTTACATTTGAAAAGTCACCGCATAAACCTTCATGTCAGACTTTGCATTGTTCCCGAGGGCAGTCGTGCTGTACGATATGTTCCCCGCATGCACCAGCGTACAACCCCCACGACCCGGTAGGGCGTGTGGCGAGGCCCCCATCATCCAGCAGCAGACAGCATCCGCCCACGTGGGGATCACTCGACGAATTTCGGCGTTAAGCGCATGCGCAGTGGCGCCATCAGAGGGCTCTTTCAAAGGCCTGGTGGGTGGGGATCGGTAACCTGCGAACGCGATTGGTCTAGAGGCGACACGTGATCGGAACGGGCCAATGAGACGCAACCTCTCGGGGCCACGACGCTTAACATGGCGGTTTAAAACACGCGGCCCGGAGTTCGCTTTCATTATCCTAGCTGTAAATACATCGGCTTAAATAAAAAAAAAATACTGAGAATAAACGATTTAGCTCGACGCGGCTCGCGGGGAAAAACTCGATCGCAACGAGGCGCCTTCACCGCCCCCCCCGAACAATAGAAAATGGCCGCGAAACAAAAAAGCCACCTTTTTTTCCAAAAATGTCCGCATTAAAACACAAATGTCTGCATGCGGCGAAATCGCCTAGACTATAAACGTACTATAAACGTAAGTGTGCAGATAAATAAGAAATAAAACATACCTTAATTAAAATCCGCGGAGAAAGCACGACACACAGCCACTCACCTAGAAAGCCACGAACAGAATGGCGGAGCGCGCAAAGGATTGCGGGAGGGTGCGTCACGTCTCTCATATAGCCGCACACATTATGTTAATGACATAGCGAAGGTTTCATTGGTACGCATAAATTATGCTACTATTAAGAGCATTCGATTGGACTGCTTAAATTATGTTAATCATATGTATTGTTTGATTGGCTTCTGCGTATTTAAAATGGATTGGGATTCGATCGTATAAAATGATGTTCAACTACACATCTACGTGACTTTACCGAAAGACCCAAAGAATATGAATTCCTGCAGTGAACGAAAACTTGAAGTCAAGATTACACATTTTATTGGCTCATTTTTGAATTACTCTGATACGTGTATTTTATTGCTTTGAATAGCTCAGGAATTATTAGCATTTAGTATTTGATTGAGTTCATCCAGATACTCTTGGTTATAACATAAATTGTGTTCATTTACGCAGGGATAAATTTCGTGAAAATGTTGAATGCTTAGTGAACGTTAATTCGGACACGAAATTACAATGTAAACGATTATCGATAAATTACGTTCATGATTCCTCGAGCTTTGTGAACAGAATATAAACGTCTGCTTGAGGGTTGTCAAAATAATTTCGCAATAACGGTAACAATGAAAAACCGGTAATAACCGGTTACCGTTTTCCGCACATTTAAAGATGTCTCGGGAGTAATCGAAACACTTTGAATGGAGAAGCGAAGGGAGCTGCCATTGGTATAATGGGGAGCACGCGGAGGAATTGCCAAGAGGTCGCCGGTTCGTCTCGATCTCCCTGGGCGGCAGCTGCGACAATGGGGCCGTTCTCTCACTCCGCGGGCAGGCCCCGTGGGGCGGCCGGGCCCCGTGGGGCGGCCGGGCCCCGTGGGGCGGCCGGGCCCCGTGGGGCGGCCGGGCCCCGTGGGGCGGCCGGGCCCCGTGGGGCGGCCGGGCCCCGTGGGGCGGCCGGGCCCCGTGGGGCGGCCGGGCCCCGTGGGGCGGCCGGGCCCCGTGGGGCGGCAGGGCCCCGTGGGGCGGCCGGGCCCCGTGGGGCGGCCGGGCCCCGTGGGGCGGCCGGGCCCCGTGGGGCGGCAGGGCCCCGTGGGGCGGCCGGGCCCCGTGGGGCGGCCGGGCCCCGTGGGTGGCTCGTGTCGTGTCCAGAACGCGCTTCAGCGCCGTACGGAGCAGCCAGCCGTGACCATCGGAGGAGCGGGGAAGTCGACCAAACAACAGCTCGGACTCATTTTAATGGGAGGCTCTTCCTCCCCCAGCAATGACCAGCAGTGGCGGAGGCATTGCTCCGTTTTCAGTGTCATTTATTGTGTAGAGCCCTGTGAGCCACGAGGCTCTTGACTCGGGTTCAACCGCAACGAACAAAGAACATCTTAAAGTGCCGACGCGCAACAGAAACATCCAGGAAGGAGAAACAGCAAATACTTTCAGAAAGAATCACCGCACATCCACGCTGTGCGAACATCCCAATGGGATGCAAGTCGAACAATCACAACCATAAGACAATTTACGTAAAGTTGTCAGGCTAACTCCATACTTTAACTAACATGGCTTAAACATACTTTTCGAAATTACCAAAATTAAGCTAAAAAAACTATGTAACAATGATCACAGGAACGGATTCAAATGTAACAATAAACGATATAAACACAACACGTAGACCAAACTTTGCATGAGTCACTCCACAACAGCAGGGGCATCAAACATGTACAATTCACCTCTAAAGCTCAGCAGCACACTGAGACACGAAGGGACACGTTTTGAGGCCGCGGTGCGGTTTGTACGTTCGCCCATTCCGTGTATTCAAATTCTATCTATTTAGCGAGTGAATTAAGTAGCAACTAAAGACGACGTAAAGTGTTCATAGAGCTGATGGTGGCTTCCAGGACCTCGGGGCAGGGTCGCTTGGTGGGAAGGGTGCGGGGAGTCCAGGCCAAGCGCCCCTCTTGTCAGAGATCGGCGCCCTTCCTTTACGTTGGGTGAGGCCACGACGGTGACCCCAATAAGGTTACATGGGGTGGGCTTCAGGCGTTGCAGCCATAGCTGCAGCATTGTACAAACAGGACTATTGCAGTACCAACAAAGCAGAACGATGCACTGTATAATGAAAACCTTGTAAGCAATTCAACACATTGGGTAACGATAAGATTAGTGAAGTGTTTACTGGTTATCGTTCCAGGACCCCAATCCGCGTTAACTTGGCTTAACGCTTCCCACAGGCGGTGATGGTGCGTCTGTCGCCGCACGAACAATGCGAGCCCACGTGAACAACGCGAGATATTCCGCTTCGAGACACGATTCATTGCAGCATCGATTATATACCACGATTCTTGCTGCGCAACACCCAATATTAGTGTAAAGCGATTCAGCGGGGCGATTCCATGGATCGATTACTGCGTCGTTTTTGGCGGGAAGCGAGCGCGCGTGGCCCCGCCCTCCGTGACGTCACCGCTAGTCTAACCCCGGCCTGGGCCGGGCTCGGGGAGGCCCCGCGTCTCCCCTGCACTCTCCGCGCTCTCCCCTCGCCTCGCTCTCCCCTCGCCTCGCTCTCTCCGCGCTCACGGCCCCACGGAGGCGCCCTCAGGTGAGCGAGAGACGCAGCCCGCGAGGCGTGACCGTGTGAGGCGTGGCCGTGTGAGGCAAGCTCGGCGCTTCAGCACACCGTGGCGGCTTCTTCTCGTTAATGCGGACGCGCGGTCGTGTTGTGCGCGCGCGCGCCGCCAAGCTCCGTGCGTGGCGCGGGAATCTCATGGCGGTGCTGTTGACGGTGATGTTGATGGTGCTGTTGATGATGGGGCTGTTGACGGTGCTGTGCGCGGCCGCCATGTTGGGTTGGTGTCGCTGTCCGCCATTGTCAGGCGAGGGGAGGGGCTACAGCCCCCACAGCCCCCACAGCCCCGCCCCTCACCCCCTCGAGTGGGCACGCCCCTCGCCCCCCCTCATGATGTCATCCGCAATGCAGCCCCGCCCCTTACTCCACGCGCACAGAATCAAACTAAATTCTCAAGTGCAGCGAGTTGATGGTCTGAGCCAATTCGCCAATGGCCGCACAGAAACCAACCGCTTTCAATCTGTTTCTGCACTCAATTTGGCCGCATTCCTGCGCTGAGAATTGCAAGAACAGTTTGTCGTTAAAAGGACATTTATCTCCGTAGCAGGGCAGGTGGGAAAGTGCTGCCCCCTAGTGTGCTGAGCTGGTCACTTAAAGCAGATTCTACGGTATCTGCTTCTGTGGGCCATTTGTTAACTGCCCTGACACCGATAGCACAATTGAAATTAAATTAGGAGAAGATTTCAATAATGAGGCTTTGCTCAATAAGTCACCTCCATCGTGTGTGGTGTGTGTGCATTTCCAGCCATGGCGAATATCAGTTGGGAACATGTGAACCGGCCTAGGATCTCCCCTCTACCGACTCATCCTTAATATGTGTGGTGTAAACATAACTACTGAGGAGACTAAGGCAGCTAGGTGGTTATTCTGGCCATGCCACCTTGCACGCAAAGCCACCTTTAATAGGTGCTTGCCTGAACGTTTCTCTAAACAGTCTTTGTCAACCGATGTAGACGAAGCGACATAATGAATCGCCAGCTATGATCAATCCACTGCTGGATAAAGGATCCACAAGCCTGTGATATAACAATCTGGCACCTGAACCTCGAGTTTATTTTATCCCTGCAGTGGATGATCTCCTGGGCACGTTCACTACTTTGGCTGCCACAACCCAATAAAGTATCCAAACTAATTCGCAGTGCCAACATAGAACAGAGCTCCTAATGTAATGAGTGCTTTGATATTCCTGCCATTCTTAATGTGCAAGGCTATTAAGACGGTGCTGTGTTCACAGATGGGTACAGTCTGCCAGTGGGGGCCATGCCGCTGTGTGGTTTTGCTCAATATGCGAGTAATGTTTCACATTCATTACATTTTTACGGTGACCTGGGCACACATGGCCTACACTTTTTTTTAAAACGTTAAGGGATCTTTAACGTCAACCGTGAAGGAGACGGTGCTTAGCCATTACGGTGAATACGTGTATTAACCAGGGCGGCCGCTGAACTTTAACCACCACGAACATTTGCAACAGATGGCAAACGTGCTACCGTTATGTCACTGCCCACGGGAAGCTGGCTTTGCAGGCTACACGAAGCGAGTGTGTTATCTTGTCGGCGTGAAGGCCGTCCCGAATGAGCCGTGGCCATGGAGAACGAGGAGGACAGCCTGAGCACCGAGCTGCAGTTCCAGGAGGAGAACGTGGTCACCACGGTGATGGGTGAGGAGGAGGAGGAGGTACATGACGCAGGTGAGATGCCTTTCCCTACCCTCGCGTCTCTCACACTTTGCCTATGGTTTGTGCAGGGTCAGTGATGTCACTGCCTAAAGCCGGCTCCACCCCTCAACAATCCGTTGCACTATAAAATCATACCCAAATTTGCCTGCAACTGCTATGTACGCATTTTACCGATTAGTTGTGCAACAAGGAAATTATACGGCGCATTCAGGATTGTAATGACAAATCACAGTTGACATATGCTTGTGTGTGCCACCGTTTGTGGTGGGGAGTGGTGGTGCAGTGGTTAGCGTGCTGCACTTCGAACCCGGCGAAATGAGTTTGATTTCCGTTCATAACCAATAACAGTGATGGATCATTGAGCTGGTCCTGGGCATCCTCTAGGTCGACTCAGTGATAAATGAGTACTGTACCTGGCGTGGTATATAAAATCACCACTGGGGAGATAAAGACGGCTGGGTGTGGCTTTATCCACTCACCCCTCCGAGCCAACCTTGATAGGTGTTCGATAATACTTGCCCAAACATTCTGTAATAGGCTATACAGGTGATCTTTGTCTTGCTGTAATATGCATGTATTTGTGGTGTACAGTATATGCATGGTGCTTGATGTGTTTGTACTCTGTGTGTGCTGTGTGATGTCTCCCTTGTGTTTTGTTACATATGTGATGTTGCAGTGGCAATGTCTCCGTGTCTGCTGACGCCACCGCACGGGAGCCTTGCGACTGATGCGGTGACGAAGCTCAGCTCATCGGTCACAATGAAGCCGGCCTCCGCCTCCCAGCAGGAGGAGGAGGAGGAGGGCACGTGCAAGGGTTTCCTTCTGTACAGCGCGTCGTGCCACACCAGCACGGGCCCAGCCACCGCCCTGACCAGCTCCCCCATGCTCACCACCCTCGCACTCCCACACCTCCACTCCTACCCGGCCCCTCCAGGTGGGTGTCCTACATGGGAAGCAAGGGGGCACATTTGGAAGTTAGATATTCAAATCTTAGGGTGGGTCTCTTCTAGGTCGACTCAGACTTAAATGAGTACCTGGTACGTTGTCCACATCAGCACTGGGGAGAGACAACAGACGGCTGGGCGTCGTGCTCACCATTCCCTTGTGTACAGTCCCAGCCTATGTCGGTGCTCACTCACACTTGCCCCGACCGTCTGCTTAGGCTAAACGGGGGATCTTAGTTTCTGTAAGGGCAATGACATGGCCCAGCAGGAGCGTGTTGGCCGCATATTGCAGAGGTTTGCGGTTTGAACCCAGCATCAGTGAATTCTGCGGGTATAGTAACCATAAATATACACTGTGATTCACAGTGGATGTTAACTACATTCACATTTGTAATCGAGTAAGGCCATGTGTTGCCAGTGTCATGGGCCAAATTCACACAGCAACATCGCCCCCTACTGCAGACTTACAGCCCACTTGCAGGTTGATGCTGTGTTCACCTTGTGCTCAGCAGCACAGGGACAGCTGTCACAAGACACGGTTCCCTTGGCTCGACTGGGCTGTTCCGCTTGGGAGGCACTATATGGATAATTATTAGTGGTGATCGTTTGTGTGTGCGCATGTGCGTGTGTGTGTGCGTGCTTGTAAAACATGGACCCCTCTAATAGAACCTCTGCGCCAGTTATAAACATTCAGGCTGGCATGCCTACCATCCATCTTGAGTTTAACTAGGCTGGATTGTGTGAGGAGCTCACAAATCTATGAAAGATCTAGACACATTCGCATCAGTTAGTTCCTCCGGCAGGCAAGGTCACGTTGGCTGGGTCATGTCGCCCACATGCCCATCCACTGCATGCTCAAGCAGCTACTGTTTGGCCACATAGAGGGGGCTAAACGGGCACGACATGAGCTTGAGAAGAGATGGACTGATGCGGTACAGGAGGATGTGGAGCCGAGTGGACTTGCCGACGACTGGTACCAGCAGTGTCAAGATCTGCCTCTAGGGAGGAGGCTCGAGAAGGACGCTACTGGGCAGTTGGAGGCAGTCGCCCTCAAGCAACAACGTAAGGCAGAGGAGCAATTCTCACAACTACGAGCGGAGCGCCGGGCAGCTAAAATGCAGCAAGTTAGCACAGTAGGGGGTACAGCTGGTACATCTTCTGGTCATCTCAGTCAGCCAACCCCATGGCACCTGGGTCTGTCCGGAGACCTGTCAGCGATCCTTTGACACTTCACATGGCCTCAAATAGCACCTGGCCTGGCATAGGCGCTGTGGTGATGTCACCGTCACTTAGTGGTGAATGGCGGGTACTGGTATTGGTGCATGCGTGTAGCCAAGTCAGGGCCTGGCAAGGGAGAGCAAGGCAACTCGCAGACTCCCAAGGTGACTGACAAGGGGGTGCAGGACGGGAAATATCTCCCCGATCTCATCAAAGTTTACATCTTCAAGGCTGACTCCGACAGCAGTCAGGGTAATGCAGCCATTCGCATAGGTCAGCTGTGGTGTGTGTGTCACGTGCCATGTGTGCAGCGAGTGTGGTGTGTGTAGGGTATGTGTCTCGTGCCGTATGTTTGTGTGATGTGTTGGTGTGCGCCACGTTCCATGTGTGTAGTATGTCCATGCCATGTGTTTTGTTGTCTTCACCGCACGTTCGTGCATGTGGTATTACTTGTGTGTCTTGTGTATACCTGTCAACCTCTTATCAGTGCCTACCTTATTACAGACCAATTCACACCTCATTGTTCACCCTGTCTCCTTATAAATCTCAACATTCATCCTACAAAGTCCGATCACAAGGGAGAAACACAAATAGACTAAAAAATGTTTGTACCTATTGAAATGGTTGTACAATGTATGGACCCGAAAACTCAATTTGCCTGTACAAGAATACAGGTGAACTGTATGGGTTGACAGGTATGCTTGCATGCCATGTGTGTGGGGTATAAGCGGTGTGTGTATGTGGTGTTCACTGCACGCTCCTGTATCTCTCACTGCGTGTAGGTGGCAGTGTCACGGTGGACCACAGCGACGTGATGCCCGAGGTCTCGCTGGACAGTGCTGGCTCGCTCGCCCAGCAAGACAAGATGGTCTACATGGCCGTGAAGGACTCTGAGCCAGAGGGGGAGGATGTGAGGAGTGAGTGTGGCTCTCCCAACCTCTTCCCAACTCTCCCCTACCTTTCCCCAATGCTAGCCCCAACACAGGCTGAGCCTTGAAGCTTCAATTAGAGTAAAACACTCGGATTGTAGAGATACCGTAAAGTGTCTCAATTAGGTAAAACATATATTTTTGAACACTTTCCAACCAACTGACTGTAATGTGGGGACACGATCATTTTTGTAAAGATGATCCGATATGAATAACATTTTGTATCAAGCTGTGTTGCTGTTTGTTACTGGTTAAATTCACCACGGGTATGCGAACAAAAAGTGGTTGAAAGATAAGCCTTGGCCTGGGTGATAACGTGTGTGTGTGTGTGTGTGCGCCAGGCTGTGTGGACATGACGGACGAGGTATACATGGAGGTGATCGTGGGCGAGGAGGAGGAGGGCGTTGCTGTGGTATCGGAGTCGCCCCAGGGTGACGTGGCGCTGGGCTGTGACTTCCTGCCTGTGCCGTGGACGGTGGAGTACAGTACGTGGGGCATATGGGGTCACTGAGGGTCAGGGGTCACTGAAGGCCGGGGGTCACCGAGGAGAGCGGAGTCTGAGATGGTGTGAGATATCTTCTCACCCACTGTGGGTCAGGCGATGCCCAGCGAATCCAGTGACTCGCAAAGTGCCTTCCTGCTCCAACACGTGTAGGCAGTGCTCATCTTTATGTATGTTGAACTTCTTTCACACAGTATGTAGTCAACTATGCAAATCGGAGGTGCGGGGGGAATGACAACAAACGAAACACAACAAGCAGTTCTAAGAAATTGGTTTTCAATCTAGATATGATGCTGCATGCGATGCTGTGTGACACAGCTCACCTACATGGACGTGGTACTCTATGACGCTGTGTGTGACGTGTGTGACGCTGTCTTTGATCGATTGTCGGTTCTGAGCCATTCTCAGGCACCTTCATTCACACCGTTCAACCTGTACTGCCTTTCCTCACCGTTTAACTTAAACTCACCACCACCATTACCGTTTCTCACCGCTTCACCTCCACCACCACCTTTCCTCACTCTTTAACCTCACCACCACCAAATCTCATTTGTTGCTCCATTGTATGCAGCCACAAGCCCGAAAGTGGCTGACGGAAATGGAGACTTGGGGATGCCGGCACAGCCGAGCAGTGCGGCGTTAGTACCGGCACTGGTACCGGCGGTGGCGGCGCGGGGAGCAGTGCACAAGAAGCGGGACGGACTTGGCGTGTCTGGTCAGCAGCAGCAGCCATCCACAAGTGAGTCACCACCATTGAAAGGGGTCATTGAGCATTCAGGTCAGGGATGTTCGTGTGGTAGTGATGTGTAAGTGGTGATGTTGATAAGTGTTGATGTATTCGTGTTGGTGTGCTAGTTATGGCGTATATCATGGTTGGTTAGTTCGTGTTGATATGTAAGTGATCGCGTGTTGGTGAATTTGTGATGGGTTGTTCGTGTTAATGGTGGTGTTAGTGTTCGTGTATCAGAGGTAATGTGTTATTATTGGTATACCAGTTTTTTCAAGTGTCTGTATTAGTATCAGTGTGTGAAGAGTGTGTGTCGGTGTGTTAGTGTGGAAGTATTGGCACGTTGGTGTGTTAATCTTGGGGTGTTGGTGTGTTAGTAATACAGGTTTTTTGGGTTAGATCGCGTAAATATATAAATTTGTCGTTAAACCTGCCACCACCCGACACAGCCAATTAGTAAGGTTTGTTATGTAAACAAAGGAACGAAACAGGAGCATTTCTCCACAAATGTGGCTGTCGCCTGATGAAGCTGGTTGTAATTACTGGCGAAACGTCGTACTCAGATTATAAATGTTGTGGCTTTGCTCTCCAACACACTGGTGTGCTGTACTAGTAACAAATTGCCATGTTCTGTTTACGTGACAAACCTTACTAATTAGTTGTCGGGTGATGGTGGGTTTGACGACACATTTATATATTTACGCGATCTTTACGCAAAAACCTGTATCAAGGATGATATTGGTCGCGAAAGCCTACGTGTTAAACTGGTGTGTTAGTGTGGGCCTGTCCATGGGGACTTCTGATACTCCAGCCAGATTCTGACTGCACGCCTTCCCCGACCACCCTGCCCCTCGCAGCCATAATCATCGGCACCAATGGCAAACCATTCCACGTGCACCCGTGCAGCGTGTGCGGCAAAAAGTTCAAGACGCGGGGCTTCCTCAAGAAGCATATGAAGAACCATCCGGAGCAGACCACCCGCAAGAAGTACCGGTGCACCGACTGTGGCTATGGCACGGGCAAGAAGGCGAATTTCCACAGCCACCTCCAGAGCCACCGCCCGGCGCTACTGCTACCGGCGACGATGGCTGCGGCAGCCCTGGGTGGTTCGCGCCAGCACCGCGCCGAGATGCACAAGTGCCGCTCGTGCGACTACGAGACGGCCGAGCCGTCGCTGCTGAGTCGCCACCTCGTGGCCGTGCACAGCAAGAGCTTCCCGCACCGCTGCCCTGAGTGCGGCAAGGCCTTCCGTCACCCGTCGGAGCTGAACAAGCACGTGCGCATCCACACGGGTGAGAAGCCCTACGCCTGTGCCCTCTGCAACTACCGCAGCACCTGCGGCTCCAACCTGAAGGCTCACGTGCGGTGCAGGCACGGAGGGGCCAGCGCCGCGCTAATGCCACCGCCACCACCACCACCACCATTGTCATCGCATCGCCGCGGCAACAAGTGCAGCGTTGGACTTCTGTCGGACGGTGAAAGCCGGCAACGGCACTGCCGCACCGCCGCCGCCGCGGGCGCCGGCACTTTCCACTGCTACCACTGCGGTCACGTGAGTTTCAACAGCAACGCGCTGAAGCGCCACGTCATCTCGATGCACACCAAGGATTTTCCGCACACGTGCGCAGTCTGCGGTAAAGGCTTCCACCTGCCGTCGACGCTGCGCAAGCACGCGGCGCGGCACAAGGACCGGCGGCCGCTGCACGAGTGCCGGCACTGTGGCTTCCAGAGCGGCGACCCGTTCGCGCTGAGCCGGCACATCCTGTCGGTGCACACGAAGAAGGAGGAGGAGGAGGGGGAGGAGGAGGATGCAGCGCTTGTGTGTAAGCGCTGCCACAAGTCGTTCCGGCAGAGGGGTGAGCTGAAGAAGCACATGAGGAAGGTGCACAAGTGCAATAAGCTGTACGAGTGCGAATTCTGCGATTACACGACGAGCGATGCGTCGGGCTTCAAGCGCCACGTCATCTCCATCCACACCAAGGACTACCCGCACCGCTGTGAGCTCTGCGACAAGGGCTTCCGACGTCCATCCGAGAAGAAGCAGCATGTCCTCAAGCAGCACAAGGACGTGAAGCTGTACGTGGTGCAGCAGTCGGTGCCGCAGTAGCGTTGCACTCGGTTATCACCCTTCCTCCTGTCTCCTCCGCTCTGTGAGTGGAGGTGGAGTTTGTGATCTGGCCAGTGGTGCCAACTCATGATTTGTCGCAAGGAAGAAAAATCTTGCACACATGTGGACTGTGTAATGCGTTCCAACGTGCGATTGTTTCTAGAAGTATTTAATTCGCGTTAATAACGTTACGCTCTGAGACTTGCAACGAGATGGCATCCCAGAATATCGCGTCGGTGTGAATCTGCAGGGGCTGCTCACATGAACAGAGTGAACGCTCTGCATTCTGGAGTGACTGAGTGGTGAATGCATACCGGTTGCACAGGTTTGCCTGGTTGTTCTCCTGCCCCACTGTCTGGAGGACGCATTGTTTCTAACAACAGCACAAAGCACAATCGGGGCCGTAGGCCAGCATGGGTGAAAGGTACTGATTATGCCTCATGCAGTGGAAGCGAATGTCCAGTTGCCAGGTTCCTCCACTGCTAGCTGAGACTCGGTTTGGCTGCCCCTGCGCAGGCATCGGGAGCTCACCGAGTTGTGTCCCATGATGCCGTGCGGCCTCAAAATGAGAGAAACTCATGTGACCAGACCTGGAGATCAATGACAATTGTAACTGTGCAATTGGTAGTGAATTGCAATCATAATGTAATAGTAAATATTTTAAGTTAACATTGCTTTTGTAATTATAATTCACTCCAGGTTTTCCATGTGACAGTACTTTGACAAATGAACTGCTATTAATCTGTTGCAGACACTTTAAATTCAGAATCTTTAAAGATAAAATAACATGCATGTTGTTACTGACATGTGTAGAGAGTGGTTAGCATGGTACTGCACTATGAATCCGGGGACCCGAGTTCTGATTACCTGCCATGGCTCACATTTGTGGTGAGTGACGTGTGAACTGGTTCTGAGCTCATCACGCTTCAACTGTGTGGAATGTCCGTCTCCGCACAGGACGCACCTATCCCTGCCCTTGCATACGTGCATTTGTTGTTGTGCGAATAATGCTGCGTCTTATTTTCATAAGCTCTTACTACGAGTGAATGCTTACACGCAGTATGGAAGAAATATATCAAATATAAAGGGTTAACTCTTTTTTTCCTCCGATTGAGTTTTATAGCGTTTGGAAATGTGTGGAGACTTTTTAAGGGCTCGATGACTTGAATGAACCCTAAATCAGTACGTTTTACCGCGGACACGTTTAAATGTACATAATGTGTATACGCATATCTCTATATATGTTTGTGTGTTTCGTAATAATAAATGTGGAATTCCCAATCCATTTCGGTGACGTGAATGTTCCGTGAGTGCTTAAGAGAGCTGTGTTTAGGGGTAGTTGTGCTCGGGTCATGAGTAAGATTGTGCCCATAGTCGAATGGTCCATGTGAGAGGTGTATTGGGTCATAGGCGTACTCGTATTCGGGCGGCGTGAATGATGAATACAGTGAGGTTTGTGTTCTCGTTTGAGCACCACTGCCCGCACTATTGCTCCTTGTTGAAATCACGACTGTATCTTAGCCTACTTGGCCTGCCAAGTCTCCCTTGCCGAAGGAAGTTCTCAAGGGCACTGAATTGATGCGTGTATCATGTGACAAACGTTAGCGACCGCCGTGCAGTTGGAATACTGACAAGTGGAGCACTGCTATGAATCTGATACACTTTAAATTTTGAATCTTTAAAGGTAACCAAACATGCCAGTTGTAACTGGCATCCATGTGTAGGTTGGGAAAAAGGGTATCGCGGTTATCATGCAGAGCTATAAACCCGGCTCCACGAGTTTGATTCCCGGCCATGGCTAACATCATTGGTGAGTGATATCTAAGCCGGTCCTGAGCGCCCCCACCACTTCACCACCTTGCACGGACCACCGTGTTGAAGTTTCGTGACTGCAGGAATTAATATTCTTTGGTTCTTTCGGTAAAGTTACGTAGATAGAAAAATAAAAATAAAGTGAATAAAAATAAGTTAAATAATAACCAGGCTACAGTCTACATTATAGACTGCCAGTACACTCACCCAGCTTAATACCAGGCTATAGTCTAGATTATAGACTGCCAGTACACTCACCCAGCTTAATAACCAGGCTACAGTCTACATTATAGACTGCCAGTACACTCACTCAGGTTAATAACCAGCCTACAGTCTACATTATAGACTGCCAGTACACTCATCCAGCTTAATAACCAGGCTACAGTCTACATTATAGACTGCCAGTACACTCACCCAGCGTAATAACCAGGCTACAGTCTACATTATAGACTGCCACTCAGGTTAATAACCAGGCTACAGTCTACATTATAGACTGCCAGTCAGCTTAATAACCAGGCTACAGTCTACATTATAGACTGCCAGTACACTCACTCAGGTTAATAACCAGCCTACAGTCTACATTATAGACTGCCAGTACACTCACCCAGCTTAATAACCAGGCTACAGTCTACATAGACTGCCAGTACGCTCCACCTTTCGCCTGGCCACCATGCCAGGGTCTCGTGGATGTTTCCATTTGCCACACAAACACGCTCGGTGACGTCGTCTTCCAAGGACATAGTTCTGACATGGTGTAGCGATACACTTCACATGATGACAGCTAAATATACACACAATGTAACTGGTGTTGACCAAACATCCCAATGAAAAAACTAAATAACTGCAAATTACTCAATTGGGATTACACACAGCAGCATCACCCCTACTATGAAAACTTAACAGGGCCCTCCTGAAAAAGAGTATTTTCATGGAGGCGTTCCTCTGTAAACAAGTGTAGTAATAGTTCTACTGTCGGTAGCATATTTGGAATATCGGCAAAAAAGAAGCAACAATGATTCAAAATAATGTGTTTACTTGATTTTGCGTAAATCAGGAACAAAACTCTGTATCCGTATGACTGAGTAGATGCCCAAATTGAGACTAGTGGACCTTAATTAAAATATTTAACTTGGATAATTCCTTGAGATGGAACATCTTGTGTACAAGGGAGTCCAGGGAGTCAATTAACACATAGCAAACATGGCACGTGTGCGAACATTTGTTCAGGTGGACCTGGTATTGAAATAGCAGTGCAAATCATAATGCATATACAAAAGAGGCAGAAAATACCATTTCAGAAATTGACAATATGGGAATAAATCTTTGACTTAACTTTCGTGACTGCAGGAATTCATATTCTTTGGTAATTTCGGTAAAGTCACGTAGATAAAAACAAAATTATACTAAATTAAAACAAATGATGACTGCTTGTGTTGCGGTCGAAACGTCGTGCTTTTTATTTTAATGTTTTCTATCTACGTGATTTTACCGAAAGAACCAAAGAATATGGGAATTAAACATTAGCAATAAATACCAATTTAGATGACAACACCACTGAATATGTGCGTACCATTCTTGTACCTTATACAATTATTTTACAATGGTTAAATTGTCAGTACAATGCTGTGACTTTTGGTTTTGTGAAAGCTGAGACCGGACTGGCTGTGGAATTCTAATTTAACGTATTATCGTGAAATGGTGCTGTGATCGCGTTTTTCTTTGTGACTGCTGCCCCAGCCTGAGAACTGTTGTGTCAATACGAGGCAGTGTTTTTACGAGGCTCGTGTTGTTGAGCCATATGGTCTCTCTGTTCTCTTTGTATATGAAAAAGGGCAATGCAGGGACGGAGCACGAATGTTTAATTACGTTGTACATATTTACAGTAATACATTTATTGGAAAAAGTATCAGGTTTAGCATGCCAGCTGACTTGTACAACTGAGTTTTCAGTTGGATCCGTTGCAGTTTATTTGACTAATAATTTGGAAAATAGATTGAATGGATAGAAAATTATACCTTAAAATATCACTCAAGACCACTACAAACGATTGTAACGCGTGACTCGTTAAAAATAAATGTGTGTAAAACGCCTGGTGACCGATTCATCCCACCTTGAGATTTCATCATCACGATTCAGATCCAAGAACTTGTTGATGTTTCTGTTGTGAATGTAGCAGCGATTGATGGTACCAGGGGTCACGTTAACCAATTACCATCGGAATTTGTCTCGCCACTGCTGTACAAGCGCCTCCCCATGCCTTTACCTTCCCATCTCCCGCACGACATAAGCTGATATCATCGCTCCATCTCCGTGATGGTCATCATCCATTGTCGCGATGTGCCCTGCCCAAGCCTTATTCCTTAACCTCCTTCAATACGAGGGGTGACCTGGCCGAGATGATGGGTGACCTGGCCGAGATGATGTCCACTGTGGAAGCTTGGTGGTTTGGAGATTAAGCCGGGTAGATTGTTGATGATAATCGAAACCCGTAACTGATATTCCTTACCATGCTAGGCTTGCACCTCCATCACTCACCACCACTCACTCACCCGAAGACACATTGGTGGTCTCTCATGGATTACCCATCTTCAGTTTGATTTTCTAATTAAATATTAACAGACTAAGTTGGCATTTGCAAATTGCAAAACACACTACACCCACCAACAACACGTATTTATAACACGCACATGTACAGCAAGTCTGTTTGCCAATCAACTGTTGAATATGGGCTTCCCACGCTGTGCTGGTCGTGGGTATTGTTTTAACCATACTTCACCTCCGATTCGCACGGTTCGCGACTTACGAAAGCAGTTCAACATACCACGCTGAGGATCAGTGCGGGTTTATGAAGGGAGCACAGTGGATATTTGCCGTTCTCCACCCTGTTGGCAAGCTTTCCACAATAAAGTATATCTATGAGGATGACGTTTCAGACAATAGCCCTCCTTCCACTTAGAGTGGACAGGGAAGTTGATCGGAAACAGCAGTGTCTTACACTGGTACTCTAAACGCAATGGAATATTTAACTAGAGCTGAACTTTAATTTAATGTCCAGCAGCCCCTTATCAATCTTCCTCTCACCCCGTGCGCGGGTCAAGTCGTTATTTGACCATTCACTACGCTGGCCAGTGCGGGCACGTAACTACAGTACATTAAACATCTTTAAATAAAATCGAAATGCATAATATGCTTGCTTAAATGTATCAAAGTGTAATCTACCGAGGCCGTGGTCGAAGCGTTTCAATACAGTACTGTCATAATCAGGGCTTAATGTCGGAGCTGGCCTGGGCTGACCCTGGGAAGACGTTTTCGCTGAGATTGATAGTGAAGGGGAGTCAAATACTCGAAGATCTCACGAGAAATTCATCTTCTCATGATGACGTCACAAAGCACTGGCATCATCACGGAGCTGTCAACACACGTGGCGGGCGTGTGTCACGTGACTGGAGGCTCGGCCTCGCACGTCGCCCCGTGTCACGTGACCGAACGGCGAGGAAGGGGAGGGGCTCCCCCCCGCTCCCCCCCCCCTCCTCCTGCTATCTGCGAGTCGCCGCGCTGCGTGTGGCCGCTGCTGTTGTTGTTGTTGTTGCTGCTGCTGTTGTTGTTCTGTGGTGCCGCAAGCGCAGAGGGGAGACGCGCGGGGCTTCTTCTCTCCCATCCTCGCTTCTCGTCTCCATCGACGGCAGTCGCTGCAGCCGGTGGGGTGCTGCGTGGTGGCCTCGCTCAGCCGGTAGCCAGGACGACCTCCTCCACTCCTGGAGGCCCCGTGTGGAGGCCCCGTGAGGAGGCCCCCCGTGAGGAGGGAGCCCCCCGTGAGGAGGGAGCCCCCCGTGAGGAGGGAGCCCCCCGTGAGGAGGGAGCCCCCCGTGAGGAGGGAGCCCCCCGTGAGGAGGGAGCCCCCCGTGAGGAGGGAGCCCCGCTCGCGATGCGGCTGCTGCGCTGCCTGCGGCGCGCCGCCTCTGCGCTGAAGTCGCTGCAGTCGCAGGTGGAGTTCTACTCGCGCTTCTCGCCCTCGCCCCTCTCCATCAAACAGTTCCTCGACTTCGGTGAGGACCCGCGCCCCCCACTCGCTCGCCCCCCACTCGCCCCCCACTCGCCCCCCCACTCGCCCCCCCACTCGCTCGCCCCCCACTCGCTCGCCCCCCACTCGCTCGCCCCCCACTCGCTCGCCCCCCACTCGCTCGCCCCCCACTCGCTCGCCCCCCACTCGCTCGCCCCCCACTCGCTCGCCCCCCACTCGCTCGCCCCCCACTCACTCGCCCCCCACTCGCGCACATCGCACGCGGCAGGACACACGCGGCGCGCTCTGCTCCGTTTCTGATTTATTGTAAATTAATGGGGAAAAAACCGGGGTTGCCTGCGCGTGTGTCCCATGCGGTGACTTGCACAGACTGACATGTGCACGTTCGCGCGTGCCGTGACTAGAATGCCACTGGGAATGGTGACTGGTTAAATGATTTTTAAAAGGTTCCCCGTTTTCGTGTAACAACCTTACTGAACACAAGCGTGTACATAGTGCATATCTATACACACCTTCTTCATCTTCACACACTCTGTATGTGGACACCATCAGCCATGGCCATCCCACTGCTGAATGAGAGGGTTGTTTACCATACTTCATGCTTGGTCGAGCAACCCGAAGACACTCGCACGTGCACCCACGTGGACATCACGCAGTGTGCACCCTGCACACTGCAGGGTGCTCCCACATGGGCATCACGCATCCTGCAGTGTGCATCCTGCAGTGTGCATCACGCAGTGTACACCCACATGGTCATCGTGCAGTGTGCATCCTGCAGTGTGCATCACGCAGTGTGCACCCACATGGTCATCGTGCAGTGTGCATCACGCAGTGTGCATCACGCAGTGTGCATCACGCAGTGTGCACCCACAAGGTCATCGTGCAGTGTGCATCACGCAGTGTGCATCACGCAGTGTACACCCACATGGTCATCGTGCAGTGTGCATCCTGCAGTGTGCATCACGCAGTGTACACCCACATGGTCATCCTGCAGTGTGCATCCTGCAGTGTGCATCACGCAGTGTACACCCACATGGTCATCGTGCAGTGTGCATCACGCAGTGTGCACCCACATGGTCATCCTGCAGTGTGCACTCCTGCGCGGTGGCTGCACACACACACGAGGGGTTTAATTCCCCACTTTTTATATTCTCCGGGTTGCTGGAGGCCTGGGGTAGGTGGCACGTGCCGCGTCGTGTACCCGAGTCGTGGTGTACTGGATGTGTGGTGTACTGGATGTGTGGTGTACTGGATGTGTGGTGTACTGGATGTGTGGTGTACTGGATGTGTG
This sequence comes from Lethenteron reissneri, assembly GCF_015708825.2. Lineage (NCBI taxonomy): Eukaryota > Metazoa > Chordata > Hyperoartia > Petromyzontiformes > Petromyzontidae > Lethenteron > Lethenteron reissneri. Next base: position 165,142 of record NC_083835.1, read on the forward strand.
GTGTACTGGATGTGTGGTGTACTGGATGTGTGGTGTACTGGTTGTGGGGTGTACTGGATGTGTGGTGTACTGGATGCGTGGTGTACTGGATGCGTGGTGTACTGGATGCGTGGTGTACTGGATGCGTGGTGTACTGGATGCGTGGTGTACTGGATGCGTGGTGTACTGGATGCGTGGTGTACTGGATGCGTGGTTGTATGCGTGGTGACTGATGCGTGGTGTACTGGATGCGTGGTGTACTGGATGCGTGGTGTACTGGATGCGTGGTGTACTGGATGCGTGGTGTACTGGATGCGTGGTGTACTGGATGCGTGGTGTACTGGATGCGTGGTGTACTGGATGCGTGGTGTACTGGATGCGTGGTGTACTGGATGCGTGGTGTACTGGATGCGTGGTGTACTGGATGCGTGGTGTACTGGATGCGTGGTGTACTGGATGCGTGGTGTACTGGATGCGTGGTGTACTGGTGGCGTGGTGTACTGGATGCGTGGTGTACTGGATGCGTGGTGTACTGGATGCGTGGTGTACTGGATGCGTGGTGTACTGGATGCGTGGTGTACTGGATGCGTGGTGTACTGGATGCGTGGTGTACTGGATGCGTGGTGTACTGGATGCGTGGTGTACTGGATGCGTGGTGTACTGGATGCGTGGTGTACTGGATGCGTGGTGTACTGGATGCGTGGTGTACTGGATGCGTGGTGTACTGGATGCGTGGTGTACTGGATGCGTGGTGTACTGGATGCGTGGTGTACTGGATTGCGTGGTGTACTGGATGCGTGGTGTACTGGATGCGTTGGGGTGACTGGATGCTGGTGTACTGGATGCGTTGGTGTACTGGATGCGTGGTGTACTGGATGCGTGGTGTACTGGATGCGTGGTGTACTGGATGCGTTGGTGTACTGGATGCGTGGTGTACTGGATGCGTGGTGTACTGGATGCGTGGTGTACTGGATGCGTGTGTGTACTGGATGCGTGGTGTACTGGATGCGTGGTGTACTGGATGCGTGGTGTACTGGGATGCGTGGTGTACTGATGCGTGGTGTACTGGATTCGTGGTGTACTGGATGCGTGGTGTACTGATGCGTGGTGTACTGGATGCGTGGTGTACTGGATGCGTGTGTACTGGATGCGTTGTGTACTGGATGCGTGGTGTACTGGATGCGTGGTGTACTGGCTGCGTGGTGTACTGGATGCGTGGTGTACTGGATGCGTGGTGTACTGGATGCGTGGTGTACTGGATGCGTGGTGTACTGGTGCGTGTTGTACTGGATGCGTGGTGTACTGGATGCGTGGTGTACTGGATGCGTGGGTTACTGGATGCGTGGTTATGCGTGGGGTACTGGAGGCGTGGTGTACTGGATGCGTGGTGTACTGGATGCGTGGTGTACTGATGCGTGGTGTACTGGATGCGTGGTGTACTGGATGCTGGTGTACTGGATGCGTGGTGTACTGGATGCGTGGTGTACTGGATGCGTGGTGTACTGGATGCGTGGTTGTACTGGATGCGTGGTGTACTGGATGCGTGGTGTACTGGATGCGTGGTGTACTGGATGCGTGGTGTACTGGATGCGTGGTGTACTGGATGCGTGGTGTACTGGATGCGTGGTGTACTGGATGCGTGGTGTACTGGATGCGTGGTGTACTGGATGCGTGGTGTACTGGATGCGTGGTGTACTGGATGCGTGGTGTACTGGATGCGTGGTGTACTGGATGCGTGGTGTACTGGATGCGTGGTGTACTGGATGCGTGGTGTACTGGATGCGTGGTGTACTGGATGCGTGGTGTACTGGATGCGTGGTGTACTGGATGCGTGGTGTACTGGATGCGTGGTGTACTGGATGCGTGGTGTACTGGATGCGTGTGGTGTACTGGATGCGTGGTGTACTGGATGCGTGGTGTACTGGATGCGTGGTGTACTGGATGCGTGGTGTACTGGATGCGTGGTTGAGTGTATGGATGCGTGGTGTACTGGATGCGTGGTGTACTGGATGCGTGGTGTACTGGATGCGTGGTGTACTGGATGCGTGGTGTACTGGATGCGTGGTGTACTGGATGCGTGGTGTACTGGATGCGTGGTGTACTGGATGCGTGGTGTACTGGATGCGTGGTGTACTGGATGCTGGTGCTGATGCGTGGTGTACTGGATGCGTGGGTGTACTTGGATGCGTGGTGTACTGATGCGTGGTGTACTGGATGCGGGTGTACTGGATGCGTGGTGTAATGGATGCGTGGTGTACTGATGCGTGGTGTACTGGATGCGTGGTGTACTGGATGCGTGGTGTACTGGATGCGTGGTGTACTGGATGCGTGGTGTACTGGATGCGTGGTGTACTGGATGCGTGGTGTACTGGATGCGTGGTGTACTGGATGCGTTGTGTACTGGATGCGTGTGTACTGGATGCTGGTGCGGTTGTGGTGTACTGGATGCGTGGTGTACTGGATGCGTGGTGTACTGGATGCTGGTGTACTGGATGCGTGGTGTACTGGATGCGTGGTGTACTGGATGCGTGGTGTAACTGGATGCGTGGTGTACTGGAGCGTGGTGTACTGGATGCGTGGTGTACTGGATGCGTGTGTACTGGATGCGTGGTGTACTGGATGCGTGGTGTACTGGATGCGTGGTGTAACTGGATGCGTGGTGTACTGGATGCGTGGTGTACTGGATGCGTGGTGTACTGGATGCGTGGTGTACTGGATGCGTGGTGTACTGGATGCGTGGTGTACTGGATGCGTGGTGTACTGGATGCGTGGTGTACTGGATGCGTGGTGTACTGGATGCGTGGTGTACTGGATGCGTGGTGTACTGGATGCGTGGTGTACTGGATGCGTGGTGTACTGGATGCGTGGTGTACTGGATGCGTGGTGTACTGGATGCGTGGTGTACTGGATGCGTGGTGTACTGGATGCGTGGTGTACTGGATGCGTGGTGTACTGGATGCGTGGTGTACTGGATGCGTGGTGTACTGGATGCGTGGGTGTACTGGATGCGTGGTGTACTGGATGCGTGGTGTACTGGATGCGTGGTGTACTGGATGCGTGGTTGTACTGGATGCGTGGTGTACTGGATGCGTGGTGTACTGGATGCGTGGTGTACTGGATGCGTGGTGTACTGGATGCGTGGTGTACTGGATGCGTGGTGTACTGATGCGTGGTGTACTGGATTGCGTGGTGTACTGGATGCGTGGTGTACTGGATGCGTGGTGTACTGGATGCGTGGTGTACTGGATGCGTGGTGTACTGGATGCGTGGTGTACTTGGATGCGTGGTGTACTGGATGCGTGGTTACTGGATGCGTGGTGTACGGATGCGTGTGTAAAGGATGCGTGGTGGTACTGGATGCGTTGGTGTGTACTGGATGCGTGGTGTACTGGATGCGTGGTGTACTGGATGCGTGGTGTACTGGATGCGTGGTGTACTGGATGCGTGGTGTACTGGATGCGTGGTGTACTGGATGCGTGGTGTACTGGATGCGTGGTGTACTGGATGCGTGGTGTACTGGATGCGTGGTGTACTGGATGCGTGGTGTACTGGATGCGTGGTGTACTGGATGCGTGGTGTACTGGATGCGTGGTGTACTGGATGCGTGGTGTACTGGATGCGTGGTGTACTGGATGCGTGGTGTACTGGATGCGTGGTGTACTGGATGCGTGGTGTACTGGATGCGTGGTGTACTGGATGCGTGGTGTACTGGATGCGTGGTGTACTGGATGCGTGGTGTACTGGATGCGTGGTGTACTGGATGCGTGGTGTACTGGATGCGTGGTGTACTGGATGCGTGGTGTACTGGATGCGTGGTGTACTGGATGCGTGGTGTACTGGATGCGTGGTGTACTGGATGCGTGGTGTACTGGATGCGTTGGTGTACTGGATGCGTGGTGTACTGGATGCGTTGGTGTACTGGATGCGTGGTGTACTGGATGCGTGGTGTACTGGATGCGTGGTGTACTGGATGCGTGGTGTCTGGATGCGTGGTGTACTGGATGCGTGGTGTACTGGATGCGTGGTGTACTGGATGCGTGTGTACTGGATGCGTGGTGTACTGGATGCGTGGTGTACTGGATGCGTGGTGTACTGGATGCGTGTGTACTGGATGCGTGGTGTACTGGATGCGTGGTGTACTGGATGCGTGGTGTACTGGATGCGTGGTGTACTGGATGCGTGGTGTACTGGATGCGTGGTGTACTGGATGCGTGGTGTACTGGATGCGTGGTGTACTGGATGCGTGGTGTACTGGATGCGTGGTGTACTGGATGCGTGGTGTACTGGATGCGTGGTGTACTGGATGCGTGGTGTACTGGATGCGTGGTGTACTGGATGCGTGGTGTACTGGATGCGTGGTGTACTGGATGCGTGGTGTACTGGATGCGTGGTGTACTGGATGCGTGGTGTACTGGATGCGTGGTGTACTGGATGCGTGGTGTACTGGATGCGTGGTGTACTGGATGCGTGGTGTACTGGATGCGTGGTGTACTGGATGCGTGGTGTACTGGATGCGTGGTGTACTGGATGCGTGGTGTACTGGATGCGTGGTGTACTGGATGCGTGGTGTACTGGATGCGTGGTGTACTGGATGCGTGGTGTACTGGATTGCTTGGTGTACTGGATGTGTGGTGTACTGGATGTGTGGTGTACTGGATTGCTTGGTGTACTGGATGTGTGGTGTACTGGATTGCTTGGTGTACTGGATTGCTTGGTGTACTGGATGTGTGGTGTACTGGATGTGTGGTGTACTGGATGTGTGGTGTACTGGATGTGTGGTGTACTGGATTGCTTGGTGTACTGGATGTGTGGTGTACTGGATGTGTGGTGTACTGGATGTGTGGTGTACTGGATGTGTGGTGTACTGGATGTGTGGTGTACTGGATGTGTGGTGTACTGGATGTGTGGTGTACTGGATGTGTGGTGTACTGGATGCTTGGTGTACTGGATTGCTTGGTGTACTGGATGTGTGGTGTACTGGATGTGTGGTGTACTGGATGCGTGGTGTACTGGATGCGTGGCGTACTGGATGCGTGGCGTACTGGGTGCGTGGCGTACTGGATGCGTTGCGTACTGGATGTGTGGTGTACTGGATGCGTGGTGTACTGGATGCGTGGTGTACTGGATGCGTGGCGTACTGGGTGCGTGGCGTACTGGATGCGTGGCGTACTGGATGCGTGGCGTACTGGATGCGTGGTGTACTGGATGCGTGGTGTACTGGATTGCTTGGTGTACTGGATGTGTGGTGTACTGGATGTGTGGTGTACTGGATTGCGTGGTGTACTGGATGTGTGGTGTACTGGATTGCTTGGTGTACTGGATGTGTGGTGTACTGGATGTGTGGTGTACTGGATGTGTGGTGTACTGGATGTGTGGTGTACTGGATGTGTGGTGTACTGGATGTGTGGTGTACTGGATGCTTGGTGTACTGGATGTGTGGTGTACTGGATGTGTGGTGTACTGGATGCTTGGTGTACTGGATGTGTGGTGTACTGGATTGCTTGGTGTACTGGATTGCTTGGTGTACTGGATGCGTTGCGTACTGGATTGCTTGGTGTACTGGATGCGTGGTGTACTGGATGCGTGGTGTACTGGATGCGTGTTGTACTGGATGCGTGGTGTACTGGATGTGTGGCGTACTGGATGTGTGTTGTGTGCCGGCGTACGACGGGAAATGACCGGCTCCAATGGATCCCTGAACACATGGAGACGTCTTTGCCTGATGCAGTCATGGAGACTAAACCCACCACCACCACCATCACTGGCAACTACGTTGGGCGGAATCGACCGACATTGGTCCCAGAACAGGTTAACATAATAATAATCAGCACAACGTGGCAACTAGTGATGTTGTTGTTGTTGTTGACGTGTTGATGTTGTTGTTGACGTGTTGATGTTGTTGACGTGTTGTTGTTGTTGACGTGTTGTTGACGTGTTGTTGTTGTTGTGCTCATGGCGGTGTCTCCGTGTCAGCGCCGCTGTCGTTGTCGTTGCCATTCAAACCGACTCATTGTATTTGTTACCGCGCTTACGCGGGGAGGGGTTTTGCCCGGTCACGTGATGTAGCTCCCGCCAATGGACGCTTCGCTGGTGGAGGCACGGCTCCCGTGTTGCTTATGCGGACTATGAAATCCACGTGCCGGCTGGCTCACGTAAACAATCCAAAAATGAACAGATTTGTATTTAGTTTATTCAATGGTTCCTTTCCTTTTACACTTTAATTTTACACTTTAATGTACGTGAATTCTCCATCTCGTGTAACGTTAAGCATGCACTTCACTGTGATCCTGGCACATACCCTGTTTATTGGTTCTATTACTATTAATGGGAGCGGCAGCCACTGGGCTGACCATGAGAAGCAAATTAAATGTAAGTCTCTAAATTAAACATTTCCCTCAATAAGTCACCACCCCCACATTAAACACACTGTGCGCATTTAAGCTGCACGGGCTCCTCCCTGCCGGTGCATTCGCTGCGTCAGTCATTGGTCCTTGATAGAAGATGCACTTCCAGTGCTGTATGGTGAATGTTCAATACACGGCGCGTGGTAACGTTGAGATGGGAAGCCAATAATAGGACCTCGTGGGCTAAAAATATATTTGTGGTTTTTAATATATGGAGACAGAACTGAGGTACGATTATATTAGCTTTCATCCATATTGTAAAGGCTGAGTCGACCTAGGAGAAACCCCAGGACCAGTTGGATATTTGCAAATTACTTTAGCCATCTTTGTGAATGTGCGTGTATGAATGTTGAAATTATTTCGCACCTTATTTACCAAACCGTGCTAATCGGAGGTGTGGGGGAAGGACAGCAAGTACACGGAGCAGACGCAGGCACAAGATTATCACCAGATGAGAACTCTCAGATAGGATACTGTTTTTACACGAGAGGCCGAGAGTACATGGAATTCACAGGACATCATGATTAAACTACTGTGTTGTAAAATTAAGTACAATTTGCTGAAGCACAATAAAACCCGAAGGCATACACTAACTAACAGACATTCAAGTGTATCGGTGTTTCTTAGTTCCATCCTCGTTAATGTTCTAAAGCCGATGCTTGCTCGACATTCTGTTCAACGCAACATCTATTATACACATGGGATAACACGTCGGCTTTCGCGACCAATATTATTAATAATAAAGGTTGTTGGGTTAGATCGTGTAAAGTATAAATGTGTCGAAACCCTCCACCACCCGACACGGCCAATCAGTAAGGGATTTGTCAGTAAAAAACGCCAAATAGTTCACTACTTCAGCCCACCGGTGTGTTGAGTGAATCTACAACATTTACAATCTGAGTAGTACGACATTCCGCTGGTAATTACATCCAGCATCATCGGGCGATTTGCTCGATGATCCTGGATGTAATTATTTCAGTTGAGTATTTTATGATGTTTGTTGCACTTCCCTTTTATTTTGCTGAGAAACTGATTCTGTTATCTGTCTTGGTTTTTATGGTGCTGCTGTTCTGTTCTGAACTATAATATATGTTGTACCTCAGCCTCCCTGTAGCAAAGGAAAGTTAAAAATAAAGGACAGTCAGCGAGTCTCTATTCTTTATTTAACCAGAAGATTAAATGAATGAAGACACATGAAACATCTTTGCCTCTTTAGAAAGGCAACACGTCTAACCAACGTCTCGTAGTGGTTCGTGTATTTCTCTAGCAACTGGGTGACCTGAGTTCAATTTATGACCACAGCTAACATCAATGGTGAATATTTAAATCGCTCCTTTGTCAAGGTGCGCAAAACATCAGCACTGGGGAGATAACTGCGGCCGAACATGGTTCCGGTCACACCATTCCCTCTTCATCCGTGCCGGTCTCGATAGGTGATTGCCAACAGCACGTCACAGTCTGTTAAAGGCTACACGGGGATCTTTGTCCCGTCGCTTCGTGTGCTGTATGAGACCCCCACGGTACATGGTGGTTGTGAGATAATGGGTGCGTGTGACGCAGGGGGTAGTTATTGATCTCCCATAACAGATTCCAGGGTTGTGATTCTGCTTGGGGCAAAATAAAGATACAGGACACGTTTGTGCGGTGAAGCTTAGTGTGCGGACCCGTGACCTTCTTAACAATCCATTGCGTAGTCTGTTGTGCGTAAGCTCGGGCTAGAACGATTTGCTCCCCAGCGACGTGATGCATTCTCACTGTCCAGGCTCCTGATTTGATTCGAGAATCGATATTTTAAAAATGATTATGGCTGCAGGGGTCACGTGAACTCACATGAACACGTCGTATAAAATAAAATGTAACTTTTTGTCATTAACACTGCCTTACAAGAGAAAGTTGTGTTTTACAAAACATTAAACGCTGGTGTTACATGCATTGTATTATTTTGTAATCAGGCCAGAGGGTGATGGATAGTGTTGATTACGGTTGTACATCTGTTTTCAAAATATATTTGCCAGACAATACAAACAATATCAAAATAAATTACAAAACAAACTTGGATGGCATCTCTCTCGGCTAATAATGGACGTTGCCTATTTCCATTACACTCAGGAGGTTTGCGTGTCCAGCCTTGACCACGGTTAACCTCCCTTGGACCTCTACTCTCCCCCCCCTATTCCTCTCTGGCTATGTCCATTACGGTTGCAGCTACTCTGGTGCTGTCCTCTATAAATATCAATAACGACTGATGTTGGATAGAGCCCTGCCCTCCATCACACCGGGTCATCTCGGAGCACTTTAAGTGCCATCGGCAACTCGCATCTCATCTCAACACGTGTGCCTATTACTGTTCCATGTGGTGTCTTTGATATACACAGTTGAGAGCTCATTTAGAATTAGTTTTAGTTAATAGAAGTGAGACCTGATTGAACATGATTAAAAACACAAACTCAGCGCATTGGTCACTAACAGAACACACATGTAATGTTAACTTTTATTTTATAAGGCAGTGTTAATGATAAATAAGCCAAGTTCGTTCGTATCTTAGTCCGCTTGTCCTGGTGAGGGTCGTGGAAGCAGCATGTTGAGTAGGGGGTGTCCAGACCTCCCTTTCCCTGACGACAGACTGGGGAATTCCCAGGTGTTCCCAGGCCAGCTGAGCAATGTAGTCCCGCCAACGTGTCCTGGGCCAGCCCCGGGGTGTTTGCCCAGTGGCACGTGCCCGGTAGAATTCCAGGTGCCCAAACCACCTCAACTGGCTCCTCTTGATCCGGAGGAGTAGCAGCTCAACTCTGAGGCTCTCCTGGATTACCGAGCTCCTCACCCGATCACAGAGTGAGCCTGGCAACCCTGCAGAGAAATCTCATTTCGGCTCCTTGTATCCGCGATCTCATCCTTTCGGTCATTACCCAAAGCTCATGACCATAGGTTAGGGTGGGAACGTAGATCGATCTGTAAACCGACAGATTTGTTCGAGAATCCAACTCCTGCTTCACTACCACAGAACGGTACAGTGCCCGCAACACTACGAACACCGCGCCGATCCGCCGGCCGATCTCCTGCTTCCACTTATCATCACTTGTGAAAGAGACACTGAGGTACTTAAACTCCTCCACTAAGGGCAGCTGTTCTCTCCTCACCTGGAGAGAACAATCCACCGTCTCCTGGGAGTGAACCATGACTTCAGATTTGGAGGTGCTGATCCTCATCCCAGCCGCTTCACACTCGGCATAAAGCCGTTTAAGTGCCCGCTGGAGATCACAGACAAGGCAAAGAGGACAACGTCATCTGCAAAAAGCAGCGACGCGACCTCCATGTCCCCGTACTGGATACTCTCCATACCTCGGCTGCGCCTTGATATCCTGTCCATGAAAATAGTAAAACGGGAGTGGAGACACAAGACATACTGTTGGCGGAGTCCCAACACCCACAGTAAACGACTTTGATTTAACACCAAGAATACGGACACAGCTCTCACTCTGGGAATAGAGGGACCGGATAGTGCACAAAAGCAGCACCGGTACGTCATACTCGCAGCACCTCTCACAAGACATTGCGGGGAGCACGGCCATATGCTTTCTCACATTCTACCCAAAGCAGAGGTAGACTGGAGAAGCATACTCCTATGACCCCTTAAATATTTGTGAGAGGTAAAAGAGCTGGTCCATTGGTCCACGACAATGACGGAATCCACATTTTTCCTCCTGAATCTGAGGCTCAGCCACTGGGCAGAGCCTCTTTTCCAGAAGTCTGGCAAAAGCTTTACCTGGGACGCTGAGGAGTGTGGTTCCTCTGCAGTTGGAGCACACCCTCTGGTCTTTTAAAAACATGGGAACCACGACCCCAGTTTTCCAATCCAGAGGTACTGTACCTGTGAAGTATATTGTTTATTTGTGTTTGTGCTTTTCTGCCAACATTTCCCCTAAATATTAAATTTTACCTTATCAACCACAGAATATTCTCCCAGTTACAGCTTGCTTCCCCCAAACTGCTGAATTACAACAACATCACACAGCGGATGATTTTTCTTTTACTCTGATCAACAATGCTAAATATCCCACCGTGCCACTACGGTCACCAATCTCACACCATGGGCCACAGTGTGACACCATCATTCGCCGGCAGTATATGAGATAATCACCAAGTGTGTGTGTGAGTTTCGATGGTCACCAGGCTGCTCGCCTGGTGAACATCTATTTACTACATCTCCCGCTTGTCATTTGCTGGCAGCCTGGCTTAGGGCAGCATGGGATCATGAAGCTTCCCCGTGGCAATGCGTTGTAGCCTAAATATATTTCAAATGATGCTGTAATATCACTTACGCCTCGTTGACTGGAGTGATCCACTCCCTATCGCACTGTTGTGTATGTTGCTGATGTGCAGGGCCGCCGTTGTGTGTCACGCTGTAAATGTTTACACAGAGCGCCAGGTTCGTGTGCACCTTTGAGGTCGCCGGGCTGATCGTTTGTGCCACGGTCTTTACCGCACTGCCACACCCTATTTTAAAATTCACGGCTCGGACACAAACAGCCGCGAGCGCTTGAGACGGTCGACTAAAAATACCCAGAAAGGTCATGGTGCGTGCACACAGGATGGAGTTCTGGAGGTTGCGATGCCTCTGTCGTGCCAGGCGATGTTATGTATGCTGATGATGAGGATTTGGAGCTGAATGCGCTTGCTGACAATTAGTAGGAGCAGTGTCAAGATTGACTTCTGTAGAGGAGGTGTGTGAAGGGTGCTAGTGGGCAGCAGTAACGTCCTTCACAGGAACTTGGAGCACCTAGAGAAAACCCACACATGCGAGTGTCACATTCTCCTGACGAGCCTGGGTACAGCACTTCCTTGATGCCCACGGGAAAGGAAGTTTCACAAAATTTGTGTGTGGGGATCCACCAACCCTGCCCGCTGCCTCCACAGCGCTGGATCACAGGCCACGTGCGTAGCCACTACTGCTCTGTGTCTGTTTTTGAGTGGCACGGAGCAGAGGGGTAGTGGTTAGCGCACTGCGCTACGATCCTAGAGACCCTCCTTGGATTCCTGCTCACGGTGCGATGTGAACCCATCGCCACTAAGGAGACGAAGGCAACTATGCGTGATGCTGGTCACTCACTCCTTCTTGTGCTGTGCTGGCCTTCATAGTTGCTCGCGAACTACAGTCTGTCTTTTTGTGTGACGGTGCGCAGGCTTTAAGAATGCGTGTGAGCGAACGTCGTTCGTCTTCCTGCGCCAGGAGCTGCCCGTGCGTCTCGCCAACACCATGAAGGAGATCAACCTCTTGCCCGAGAAGCTGCTGCACACGCCCTCTGTGCAGCTCGTGCAGAGCTGGTCAGTGTGCCACCTGTTGTGTGTCTGTATGTGTGTGTACATGTGTCTGAACGAGGGTGTGCATGTGTCTCTCTCAGCAGCTCATGCAAGGGTAGTGGGTGTGCCGCCTCCTGTGTGTACATCTTTGTGTCTGCATTGTGTGTATTTGTGTTGACGTGTATATTTGTGTGTCTTTATATACGTGTCTGTGCACGGCACCTCCTTGTGTGCTGCAGCAGTCTTAACAGCCAACCTCTAACAGCACTTGCCCTGATGTAGGCTACATTCCCAAGTTGAGCAAAGTGCATAACTGAATTTAACATGGTAGGGGTGTGTGTTGCACCAGGTACGCCAAGAGCATGACCGAGATCCTGGGGTACGTGGATAAGAACCCCGATGATGGAAAGGTCCTCACCAAGTAAGAGCTCCTCTCGCCACCCGTCTCAGTTCCATTCAGAGCAGTGGAGAGCCCACGGAGACGACCCATACAGAGTACACCTTGCACGTGTACATGTGTTGAGCAGTGTGTGTGCGTGCATATTCCAGCTTCACAGAGACACTGCTGGAGGTGCGCACCCTGCACAAGGACGTGGTGCCCACGATGGCGCAGGGCGTGATGGAGTACAAGGAGGTGTTGGGCGTCGACCCGGCCTCCGACCGCAACGTGCAGTACTTCCTCGACCGCTTCTACATGAGCCGCATCTCCTTCCGCATGCTCATCAACCAGCACGGTGTGCCGCTCGCCACCCACTTAATATCACACAGCAACCCACTACACACCACCCAGGAACCCACCAACCACTACACACCACCCAGCAACCACTACACACTACACACCACCCAGTAACCACTACACACCACCCACCAACCACTACACACTACACACCACCCAGTAACCACTACACACCACCCAGTAACCCACTACACACCACCCAGTAACCACTACACACTACACACCACCCAGTAACCACTATACACCACCCAGTAACCCACTACACACAGCTGCCACCCACAACCACCCAACCCTCACCCCACAACCCACAACCTCTTAACTCTCCCCTCTATACCCATGATCCCTGATCCCTAACCCTGATGGCAGACTCTGCAGCTACTCATACAGCGACCCATGCCTTGTGAACTCTGTACACGTGTGTGCACCTTGGTGTATGCGTGCGTATGTCGACACTTATGAACACGTCGGCCATTGTGTGCTGGCGTCAATGTCCAAATTTGCCAAATTGGAAATATGACCTGAAATTCAGTGAATTGGAATTACATTCTATTGTCATCTGCTACTGGAAGAATAATTGTATGTTTGTTGAACTTCTTTTGCCTGTTGGCTGTTAGGGAGTGGCCTTGTGCCGCACGGGGACAGCTGCCACTGGGGTTGCCCCTTGACATGGTTCAGATGATGTGCGATAAGGCACTCTGAGTTACTGAGGCCTTTTAAGTGTCACCATCCGTGCAAAGACGATGCTTAGTGTGTGCGCATGTCACTTGCAGCGCTTCTCTTTGGCCTGGAGGACATCCACCCAAAGCACATTGGAACCATCGACCCCACGTGCCAGGTGGCAGAGGTGGTGCAGGGTGAGTGGCGGAAGAAGCCGGAGATGAACCTCGGACTTCTCGGATGAACATTGCTCCTAGTGTCTCCTGGTGTGATCAAAGCTGCTTCATGTTTCATGTAGCCTGTGTAGAGGAACTGTTAGAGATTCATTTGTAACTGATTTAGCCATCCTATTTGTCTGAGAGTTGGTGAATTATAGATGTACCCACTAAGCCACCCACCAACCCACTCACCCACCCACCACCTTCATATGTTAATTTGGGACAGTGCGGAGTTACACAGTCCGTAGTTTGAAGTTCATAGCTACAGTCGCACACCAGGCGAGAGTCTATTCTGCACTTGTGCATTTTGTGTACGCATCTTCAGTGGTGTATGGGGATCCGGTTAAGCGCTGCCATTGTTATTGTGGAAGATGAAAGTCCGCTGGGCAGTGTGGTGTTGGGCTCGCTGGGCAGTGTTGTGGTGGGCTCACTGGGCAGTGTGGTGTTGGGCTCGCTGGACAGTGTGGTGGTGGGCTCGCTGGGCAGTGTGGTGGTGGGCTCGCTGGGCAGTGTGGTGGTGGGCTCGCTGAGCAGTGTGGTGTTGGGCTCGCTGGGCAGTGTGGTGGTGGGCTCGCTGGGCAGTGTGGTGTTGGGCTCGCTGGGCAGTGTGGTGGTGGGCTCGCTGGGCAGTGTGGTGGTGGGCTCGCTGGGCAGTGTGGTGGTGGGCTCGCTGGGCAGTGTGGTGGTGGGCTCGCTGGGCAGTGTGGTGGTGGGCTCGCTGGGCAGTGTGGTGGTGGGCTCGCTGGGCAGTGTGGTGGTGGGCTCGCTGGGCAGTGTGGTGGTGGGCTCGCTGGGCAGTGTGGTGGTGGGCTCGCTGGGCAGTGTGGTGGTGGGCTCGCTGGGCAGTGTGGTGGTGGGCTCGCTGGGCAGTGTGGTGTTGGGCTCGCTGGGCAGTGTGGTGGTGGGCTCGCTGGGCAGTGTGGTGGTGGGCTCGCTGCGCAGTGTGGTGTTGGGCTCGATGGGCAGTGTGGTGGTGGGCTCGCTGGGCAGTGTGGTGTTGGGCACGTTGTTTGAAGCCCACGAGTTGCTTCGCACCATGTCCATGTAGACATTTGGACGAGTTCGGGATCTCCGCCGTGGTCGCGAGATCTTAGTCAGGGCGTCTTTATCGGCAGGAGCTTTGAGTCGGCTTCTGATTGTTGCAAGTCACATGGTGAATATGTGGTGGTACGATATTTGCCAGTACAGGACACCTAGACACTGGTATAGATGTTAAAGCTGCTGTGATTGTCCACATCACAATGTTCTGAATGTGGTCAGAACTCTCGACTCTGAACCGAAAAATTGTGAGTTCAAACAATGAGTAGGGCTCAACCCATCCTGTCATCATCATTCCTTTTGGGTCAATAAAATGAGGACCCCTTTGTTAGATGTCTACAGTGATTGTTCTTCGGATGAACTGGCCCTTGTCAGAATTATGTGGAATTCATACCACACAGGCAACCGGTGAAGACGCTCTGACTTGAGAGCACCTCCCCCGTCACATGACATGTCAGCCGTGAACTTGTACCTGTCCACCACAGTGCGCCTGGGTCTGTCCTGACACCTTCATCAGCGAGGTGTGCATCATCGTGCACCTAGCCTGGCGCAGCACCCATGCGCCCCTGCGTGTGTGTGTGTTCACAGATGCCTTCGATAGCGCCAAGCAGCTGTGCAATCAGTACTACCTGGGATGTCCCGACGTTCAGATCCAGCAGCACAACGGTAGGCACACTGCCAGCACAGCCCTGGCACCTCGCACGGGAGGGGGCGCGCCCTCCGGTGCCCTTGAGACATCTTGGGCACGCGGTGGTTTCATGACGTCATCGTGCATCACAAGCCTTGTGACAAATTGTAACGTTGCCACGATTGGAAAGGCTCGCGTCCAGCTTATGTTGAATTAACTTTAAGTTTAAGAACTTTTTAGTAATCTACTTTTGCATATTGCAAGCACTAACATGTAAGTAAAATGCAAAATACTATATTGGCCTTGCCAAATTATCCAATATTCAATATTCCGAATAATGTACAATGGTACTCCTCTCTCGTGCATGCAACCTCAATTTTTTTCTTCCAAATTTGTTTTCCCAAACTATTCACACGCCATACGCATTGACACACCTGCATCAGTTCTATCCAAAACATTGTATTTAAACATGATTTGAAGCTTTCGTCACTGCAGGAATTACTCTTTGGTTCTTTCGGTAAAGTCCCGTAGAAAGAAAATAAATGAAATCATAGAATACGACATTTTGATCGCAACACAAGCAATCGTCATCAGGTAGAACTAAATTTGAGAGAGAGACAAAACACACACGGAGACACACAGACAGACACATAAGCAGAGAGAAACAACACAGAGACACACAGAGACACGCACACAACATAGACACACATTGGATTTATCTCGCAGACTAAGGGATTTATACTTCAGTCCCTTTCTATTACTTCTTGATGTGGGTGTAGACGACATTTCCGAGAGGGTTGGCTTGCACAGAGTGCATAAAAAAGGTAAAGTCCAAAGCAAGAGGTCTGCACTAACGCTCACCACGCGCGCCGCCACCACACTGAGTAATTGTTTTGGTTGTGGCGCGTGGCGTCGCTCCACGTGAATGCCTAAATTGGACCATTCGGTTTGGAATTTCGGCTCTTGACGAATTACGAATACTGTATATATGCCAAAAGCGCAGCTGTGCCTAATTGTCCCCAATTACGAATGATCATATTGCAAATAATATTTTTTTCTCTGGTTTGTGTGCCTTCAGATAATGGTGAACACTTTTATCCTTGTGGCTGCTATTTTCTAGACCAAGTTCTATGTAGCAATGTGATTTTATACCAATGTTTCATTCGTATTGGATCACCTTTACAACGGTCATCATGACCACCTGGCTGGACACTGACAGCTTATGCATAATCGATCTCAACCTGGAAAGTGGTAATGCTCTACATTCCCTTGCCTTCACTCGAGAAGCACGACCAGGACTCTGCGAGTCATACATTCAGTCGATGGGTTTCACTGAAACTGAGCCGGGCCGGAGGATGGGAGCGAGTGTGCGAGCAGCGTGCGTTGTGGTGAGGCGGTGGCGAGAGTTGTCACGCATGCGGGTGAGGAGGTGTTCTTTCTCTCTCTGTTTCCCTCCATGCTGCCTGACCGTAGGGAAGAACCCGGGCCTTCCCATCCAGGCGGTGTATGTGCCCTCTCACCTCTTTCACATGCTCTTTGAGCTCTTAAAGGTAAGCAGCCCCCCACGTTCCTAGGCGTCCACGGTCGCCGTTTGTTTTATGCTTCACTCCAAGAAGGGATCTCGGAGCTAGTTCTGTTGTATCCGCTTCCGTGGGCCGCTCTCTAACGTGCGGGGCTGGGCGCTGCGAGAAAGCCAAGAGAATTCTTTATCGCAACGTGACGTCGACATTGAGTGCGATTGTGCGGTCGCGTGTTGCTACAAAGACTCTCAAAGTGATTCCGGAGGGGAAGAGATTCATCGATTAACATTGATTTGTCTCTGTTTTAGTAATGTTATTAGAATTAAGATTTTTTATCTAACGTTGTGAAATGCAGAATCCATATGGAACTCTTAGCAGTGTATCACCTCACCATCCAACACGTGCATGAGGCTGTACAATCTGTTTTGTCAATTGAATGAATGCCGACATGGTATTGGAGGGGTCTCCACAAGTACAGCAACCAAGGGGAAGAGAAGCCACCCTATAGCTGATGGTGGGAGTCTGTCCGCGCCGATCTTGGAGATGGCTGCGTGCGTCTGCTATGCAAGGGCGAGATCTGCCAAAGGGTGGAGAGCATTGCTAGCGAGGTGTGGTAGTGGCATCGGAAACCTTGGCCATGCAGACGTCGCAGTCTTATTTGAATCTCCCCTCCCCCTGACCCTCTCCCCTTGTGCCCCCCCACCCATGCTCCCCCACCAGAATGCGGTGCGAGCGACGGTGGAGCACCACGGGGAGTCGGACTTCCCCCCCGTTCACGTGCTCATCACGCTCGGCCCTGAGGACCTCACCATCAAGGTGGCCAAGGGCGACCAGGGGAAGTGTGATGTGACTCGTGGTGGTGTGTCTCATGGTGTGGTGTGACTCGTGGTAGCGTGTGTCTTGGTGGTGTGGCTGACCCATGGTCTGGCCGGTGCGCGCGCGCTGCGTGTGAAGGTGAGCGATCAGGGAGGAGGAGTTCCTCTCAGGAAGATTGAGCGACTCTTCCACTACATGTACTCCACCGCGCCTCCACCCCACACCGATGTCTCCCGCGCCCCGCCACTGGTACGCTCACCCTCCCCCCTGCCCTGCTGGTAGGCTCACCCTCCCCTCTCTCTTGGTGAAGTCTCTGCTGGTTGTGGAAGCTTCCTCCTGCTGGGTGGTGCTGCACTTCAGAACGGGCCATGTGCGACTCTCTCCCACAGGCCGGCTTTGGCTTCGGCCTGCCCATATCGCGGCTCTATGCGCAGTACTTCAATGGGGACCTGAAGCTCTACTCCATGGAGGGGCAGGGCACGGACGCGCTCATCTACCTGAAGGTGGTGCTGCCCGCACGCACCACGTCCGACGTCGTTCTCCCCAGTGTTGCTTGTACCAATCCAGTACTGCTGAAATGATGTACTCCCAGAAGGGCTTACAGGCGACGCGTAATCGTACACATGTATTGCTTGCATGGAGGGGCAGGTGTGTTTTACTGTTTGTGTCTCCCATGACGCGCCTCTGGGTTGCGCCGCGCGTCGTTGAGACGACGACTGGTGACTCGCTGCGTGTGCGCGCTTGGCGTAACCGAAGTCGCAACGCACGGGCGGTGATGGGTGCCGTGCGGGCGGTGACGGGTGCCGCGCGGTGTGTTGCAGGCGCTGTCGAGTGAGTCGGTGGAGAAGCTGCCGGTGTTTAACCGCTCAGCGTGGCGCCACTACCGCAACTTGCATGAGGCCGACGACTGGTGCGTGCCGAGCAGCGAGCCGCGCAACGTGCTCAACAAGACGACCTGACTGCACCTCTCCACTACCCCGAGCTCCTCACACCGCACGATGTAATTAACGACTAGACCACCCGCTCTCGCCACACTACAGTGCAATACACCACCCAACAACTCTACACTCAACTACATAAGACACCCGTACTATACCACACTACTCTGTTACACCGCGCTGCTCTTCACCACCCTACAGTGAGCCATGCAACATGTGAGCAGCGCTATAGATGCCTCATGCTGAATGAGGGCTTCTCAAAAACATTTGGACACTACACCAGTGCACACCACAGTAAACACTACCACACCGCGCTCACGTGGACACAAACGGTACTGCAGTAATGCACTCTTCCGCACCACTTGGGCCTTTGAAGGCCGTATCGATGAGCAGTGCTGCGCAGCTATGAAAAGTACTCACACTCCGTGTGCTTGGTATGTACTACTGGGCCAAGGCTCGTACACACACACACGCACACACACATGCACACAATAGAGTGTGCACTTGTACGCACACTGTAGGTGTCGCCTCGCTCCAAACTGTGCATCGGATGAGGATTCTGTATCTCATGAGACGAGGGTTCTGCATCAGATTGGATGTGCGGTGGTGTTAGGCCTCACGGTAAATAGGTCCATGGGTTCAGTTCCTGACACACAGCACCTTTCTTCTGCGTGGAATTAGTTTTTAGTTTGTTTCCCCCCTCGTCTGCATGTGTTTCCTCCAGGTTCTCCCACAATAATAAAATATGCGATATTATTAGTATTGGCCAAACATCCAAATGCTGAAAAATTACCGGCAGATTATTCAATTGTGATTATACATGGCAACTTCACCCCCGACTACAGAAAGATGGCGGGACCCTCCTGAAAAATGATCTTGAGACTCGTTGAGGTTTTCCTGGGTAAGCGAGCGTGGTAGTAATAATGTCCTGTATTGGAGCAGATGAGGGTTTTGTTTCGGATCGATTAGGGTTCTGTAATTGTTGAAGAAAGGGTTCCGTGTTAGATGGTACGAGTTGTGTATTTCATAGAGGGTAGTTCTGACGAGACGAGGGCTCTATAAGTTTGCTGGAGGTGACCAGGTGTCAAATGCACCGAAGTGCTGATTTTGTACGTTCAAGGCAGAGACAGTGAGCACTCACAGTGATGTTTTAAGTGATAGATCTTCAAGATTATAAATCTTGAACAAAGGGTTTTGGTTGTTAAGCAAATGTGTGTTTTGATGAATGGTTATACAACATATACCGTGTGTAGTGTACGTTTCGTGGAAAGCATGTGGCCCTGTGGAAGGGAACTCATGTGATATTGGAATTCCAGTAGTGACGACATGACGAGCATGTTGTCACGACTGGAACTGAAGGTGAAATATATTTATTTGAAATTGGTGTCCTTTATTTAACCAGGCGAGGGCACGTCTATATTAATTACCTCTTTTGCACATGAGTCCTGGTACTTGCATGGTCGACATTTGTTAATATATCGGTGGTGAAGTGGCGTTCACCGCTTATTGCAGAGGTTCACAGTTAAAATCCGGCAAGCCACCCTGATTAATGCTGCGGTGTAGTAACCATAACATACTATGTGCTGTCTGCCTCACAATGGACGTTAAAGATCCCGTCACTGTAGACCATTGTTTGTCAGTCCAATTTATCACAAATTTAATAATTATGCGCCTAAATATTAAATTGGAAACGCATCGCAATTGTCGCCTCCTGTGAAAACTTGGCAGGACCTTCTTGGAAAACAGTTGAGGCCCAGTGAGGCTTTGCTGGTTAAATAACAGTAACACAAGTAATCTCGAATAGTTTCATGAATAGCGACTAAAAGTGCAAGACAAGAAGTAGTAGCACAGCCGCCGTCGACTGTTTTTGAGACATCGCCTGACTGAAATTCTCTTCCAGTCGCCATGGGGTTAAGTTGCCACCAATTAGGTGAGGGTTGGAGTGAATTCTGTTTCACTTGAGTTTTGAAAACTGTTAATTGTATGAGGCCAGGCTCCAAATCCTCTGGGGGAGGGGGGGGGGCAGAAGAGCGGTTGTGTGAGGGGCCACGGTCACCGTAATTCGCCACTAACAAGCGTAAACTTGACGGGCCAAGGGGACACTTGGCGGTGCAGGGTTCAGCCCAGTGCCGGCCTCGCATTGGCCCTTATTTGAATGTTCATCTCTTGACCGTTGAATAGAATGTACAGAATTGTAGCACCGTCGGGAGCACAGGTGGTGCATCTGTCAGTCATCTTGAGTCGGTCACCCGATTACGATTGGGTCTGTTGTCAACTGCCATCGAGCCTTTGACGATGCATAAGCTTGCGGTATTGTCAAATAACGTATTAAAATGTATTGCTCAGTTTGTATGCACCCAATCGGTTCACGTGACCCCTGAAACCACTAGATGCCGTTACAATGTAAAAATTATCGATTTATAGAATCAAAAGTGCGACCGAATTGCGGCAATTTGTTGAAATCGCCGTAGGGGTGAATCGTCGACCTCTACGGCAGGGAGCGAGTCGGCGGCGGCCTCGTCGTAGTCGCCCCTCGAGGCGTGGGTCGCAACGCCGTCGCTAAAATCGCGGTTCAGAATGTGGGCTTTGTTTAAGGCGTGGAGGCATTTGCTGGCAGTCGCGGCAGATGCCACATGCAGGGGCATTCTCACAGCTTTTCCAGTGCCCTACTTAGAGGGCATGCCCCCCTCGCCTCTCTCTCAGCCAACGATCTCCCAGTCTCCCCACCGCCCGCCGCCACGAACCCCGCACTTCATACCGAGCCGAATGCACAGCGTGGCTTCTTTAAGTAGCAGACAGCCAAATGAAGTCTTACATCTAAAACAATCCTCGCTCAAGTTGTTTGTTCTGATGCCAGTAATTCACTCTAAATATGAACGATGCTTTTATTATTAGCAATAAAGGATTGTGTTCTGCTTTGTCCATGCCAATTAGTTTTGTTGTTGTGCCGGGCTGGGGTTAAAGTTGCCGTTATTTAGCGCTGCGGTGCATCTGGAGAGGTGACCTCTTTATCAGCAGGGGAGAGCCAACGGAGAGTGAAAGTGTCTACTTGAGGGAAGACCTGCATCATCTACCGTCTCGTCCTCAGGATGCATTCTGCTTCATGGAGGAGTCGTTGAAATACACGGTTTGAAAATCGAGGGGGAGCGGTGGCGCAGCAGTTAGCGCACTGTGCCATCAACCCCCACAACAGCAATGTCTGAACTGGCCCTGGTGTCGCAGTGAACGTATTGAAAGCGGCTTACTCGACCTTTACACATTGGAGTTTGCTTTTAAGTAACCCGCTTGATGTTATACACTTAATGCAGTACAGGAGAACAGTACTGGCTTAAAGTCGGAATGACATGCATCCACGTGTTCGAAAGTGGGGTTTCATTAAAACCAAACATTCTTAAACAGGAGCTGGTCAAACATCCCAATGCAAGATAAACCATTGTAATGTCATGATTAGAAGATGTCGGTCCCTATGGTTAGAATTAGTCAAATCTAAACTACTCTAAGAAATTAATGGACAATAACAGGGAATATTTGTTTGCATTTTAAAAACAACGTATTAACCATTCTGAATGCTAGAACACGTGAGAAAACACTCCCCCAATGCGCTTAATTGATAGGTCAAGAGTGCTAAGTGTACAGTGCGTTACTGTACATGACATTTTTACTGAAATTGACAGCAATTTTTATAGATAAAAAATTTATTTACATTCCTTCCTCTGCTTTAGTGACTTGAACTTTTTAAAATAAACTTTACTGACGTTTAACAGAAGAGCCATCGCTGTTTAAATGTGTCCTGAGTCGGTCGTAAGTGAAGTTTGGGACCATCCATTGAGCACGTCGGCATGCAGGGGCGGATGGGTCTACTGATAATGTACGCATAGGAAACGGTGGGGGGGGGGGGGGTGAAGCCTCGATAATAATGCAGCCGGCGGTGGACTATCTGTTTGCTTAAACACGTTCATATTATTAATCATTGATCGTTTCTGCGTGGATTAAATATCGGCCGTTCTATAGGATTCGGGGGGGGGGGGGGGGGGGGTTAAAAGGCCGCGTGCGTACAGGGAGGGGTCAAGTTTTGACGTTTTTTCGTACCTACTAAATGGATGGCACCTTTGTGCCACAAATCGATCCATTGTGGCCTTAAATAGACGTCATAAATGTGTCGCGAATGAGACCGTCGTAAAATTGTAAAGTTTCGCAAACTTTACAAATTTTTTTACTAAGATTTAAAAAATACACATGGAATGTTTAATTGAATATTGATGTTTCACGAATGTCATGCTCTCAAAAAAATTACTTTTTAAAATCCGGACAGGCAAACGCACACTTGTTCAATTATCGTATGATGATGTTTGTGAGAGCTCGCATCTGGTTAAACAAATTCAAGTAAAAATTCAATTGTACCGCAGTACAGAGATCTGGCTTGAGCTGCAAATGCAGATATCATGCACAGCACACGCTCGCAGACCTGTTATTGCATTCATTGCACTGCATGAAAGAACACGCAACATGACCTGCAAATGCGGACAATTTGCAACAACGTGTATCCAAAGACGTTTAAATCAATAGTGTTGCAGTGGAGACACACCCACGGCTGCAAATGCAGCTCATGCATTTGCATGCTTTCAGATCTGTTCTTGCACGTCGATTCTGTTCAATGAAATTAATTGAACTGCAGTACAGAAATTAAACGTAATCTGTAAATGCGGACGAATCATATTCACAAATGCATTTAAAGCTTTTGAATTAAAGTGGTACAACACGGTTCGGGCTGCAAACACCGCCTCGGCTGCAAAGCGGTGACGCCGTGCGTCCCGGTGTTCGGTAACGGGGGCGGGGCACTGACGTGGAAGTGGATGCCACTGACCACCCATCGCCACAACTCGTGCCGCTGCTGCTGCCGCCGCCGCTGCTGCTGCTGCTGCTGCTCCTGCCGTGACAAGCGAAGCCGCATCCCGTCTCGCAGAGGGAACTCGTTTTCACTCCGATCTCCGCGCCAGGGAATGTGGCGGCGGTTCCAGAGATGTCTGGTGAGTCGCGCAAATCCGCCCACGATCCCCGTGGCGGAGACCGGTCGGTTCCGTCCTCTGCCGGAGGCGAGTCATGTCGGGTAGGCAGCTCAGGAAAGGCGTGAGGCGGCGTGGGCTGCTAGGCCGCACGGACCAGATTAGTTTAAAAAGTTACTTTCATTGTTTAGTTGCTGGTTATAGTTTGCGTGAGAAGGTAACCGGTTCGTGAATGTGTTTGTGAGCGTGGTCGGCCTGTTGTTAGTGCAGGGATTGGTTCACAGCGCTGTCCCTGAGGCATTGGTGGCTGGGTTCGCAATGATTATTAAAGTTTGTTCCGTTTAAAGTTACGTTAACCAGTGCTCGTCTTGATAGGGTGGATAACGAATTTTACTCACATTACAAGTACAATTTGCCGTTGTTGGGTGGATTCGTGGGTTGATAATGACCACGTCACAGGCACTGAGCCAGCGATGTTGAGGAATAGGTTCGAGACCTGGGTCCAGGTGTCTCACCGGCTCATAATGGCCATGCCGGATATCGATCATCTGTGTGGTTAACACACTAAAGTTGGGAGTATTTCTCTCGGGGAGTTCATAATGGGCACGCCGACCTGGTAATGTCCGTATCAGAGACACTGAGATGCTGCCTGTAAGCTCTTAAGCTGTTTTTATCTAAAGGGATTAATCACGGCCATGCCAGAGACACAAATGGGACACCGCCACCGCTGATACCCCGCGGGTTCGTGCCCCGGGCTGGTGTCGCCGGGGCTACCTCATGGCCGTGTCAAGGCCACTGAGATTCTGTACCAAGTTGCGGGCATTGAGTGGCTTTGCGGGGAGGTTCGTCTTGGCTGTCGAATCCACTTGGCGCCACTGCGGTCGGGGGCTACAGCCCTGAGGGCCGCTGCCACTCGGGGGATGATTCACGATGGCCGTGTCTGGCTGGGACTTTGTGTGATCGATAAACGGGTGATCGATCGAGTTGCGCTCAAACTTGATGCCTCCGCCCAGGTCGTCGGTGACTGCATTTAAAACAATGCTGCGATCATAGACTACGAACGATTTGCACGTCTCGCGTAGCCTCGGCTGGATTACTGGACTAGATATTACCACACCATATTGGTTGACAACTGCCTCGTGTCACAGCACCCCACAGGGTTATGCCACGCGATGTTGTGGCGAGTGTCGGGAAGGTCGGTGGCGCAGAAGCCGCACCCCGGGGCTTGGCGAGGAGGCCCTTGCTGACTCGATGCGTGTTGAAATCTTGCATCTGTTAGAGGAGACTCAAGAATAGCGAATGAGTGAGAATTATCTATGGAGGCAGTGCCCCCTGACCACAGGAACGAGGAATTTATACCTGGCTCATAAAGTTCCTGATCGATTCAAGAGCCGAATGGCTCACAGGGATATACCAAATAAATTAAACTGAAAACTGAAGTTCATATTTTTTTGGAAAAAATATTTCTGTTTCTACCTCTGTACAGCACTTTGTGTGCTCTGGGTGAAATGTGCTTTTACAAGTGACATTTGTAATTTCACATTTTCTGAATAATGCCACAAATTCAGCACTGCGTTGGGAAGGTTGAGATCGCATAATATTTAGTCTATGCAGTACTGTATATACATTATACAAAGTTAAATAGGTCAGTACTCGGGTTACTAACCTAATTCGTTCGCGAGACTCGTTCAAAAGTCGAACGGTTCGTAAGTCGGAACACAATAATTTAATGTACTATTTAAATGCCCTTACGGTCAGTGTTACGAAATCTGTTACGGTTCAATGAAAAGGGAAGCATTGTTAAACTCATAAATAAGGATAAATATTGTACATCTGCATGTGAAACTTTAGAAAAGTACTGTATCATGAATAAAACATAAAAAAAAACTGTTTTATTTTCACTTATCAGGAGTCCCGATTTCTCGCTTGTATTCAGAAAGAAGTCACCACAATTGTGCACACACAAAGGCAAAGAGACACCACAACGCGACCCCCGTATAGCCTTGGCAGACTGTCGGGGCAAGTGCTGTTGGCGAGCGTCGCCTATGAAGGCCGGCACGGCACACGAGGGGGTGAACGACCAGCGCCCCGCACGGCCGCCTTTGTCACTCCAGTAGCGATGTTTACACACCTTACCAGGTACTCATTTGAGGCTGAGTCGACTTAGGGGAGGCCCATGACCGGTTCAGATAATCGTCACTGGTGTTGACCGTGAGTGGGAATCGAACCCGGGTCGCCAGGTTCATAGCGCAGCACGCTAACAGCTACACCACCGCTCCCCCAACAAACAAAGACAAAGATCCCCCGTATAGCCTGAACAGACGGTAGGGGCAAGTGCTGTTAGCGAGCACCAACACACACAGACACACATACAGACACACACAGACACTCACTCCGAGCACGAAGCCGACTCATCTCTGGCGGAGGAATCGCTCCTCTGAACCAAAATAGTTACGCGGTTCGGTTTGCAATTGCGAGTTCTCGTTTTAAGTGAATGTTGTATTTGATATTTCATGGAAGCTGGTTGGTAAGTACAGGTGTTCGTCAATCGAGGACTGCCTGTACAGTATTTTAATTTCAAAGGGGCTCCCGCCCATATGTGCTGTCATGTGAGATGAAACGAGAAACAGTTGCGAGTGGAGCTGGTTTTACACTTTTGAGGAAGTTGTTTAAATACTTTTATTCTTCATTCTAAAACCCTGCGAAATTCATTGTGCTTTACATAGCACAATCAGGTGTCTAGATTTGACCGCATCACAAGCCACTATTAAAATGTAAGCGAACCAATGGCAGTGGGTTATGGAGTACTTTACATATAGAACCAGTGGGCTATGGAGTACAAACATAACCAGTGGGTTACAGAGTACATAGAGAACCGGTTGGCTTTGGAGCACATTACAGAACCAGTGGGATATGGAGTACAAACAGAACCAATGGGTTATGGAGAATATTCAGAACCAGTGGGTTACAGAGTACATACAGAACCAGTGGGATAAGGAGTACAAACAGAACCAGTGGGTTACAGAGTATAACCGAGTTGCAGACGTTATCTTAGGGGCAACACTATTTACACAACGGTACGTAACATAACACAATCTACACTCGGGTCTCGAATGCCCATCTCACCACGCTACGGCAGAACTAGACACGGTTCGCTATCCCGGTCCGGACCACAAGCTGGGTCCTGGCCCCCGTGGCTAGAGGCTTCTTCTCCCCGACGTGGATCTTCGTAACACCTCGAGCACACGAAGAACCCCGAGCCCCTCACGGGGCCCTCGTTAGATGCCCCCGGGCTGGGGCTGGCTCCGCCCCTCGCCCCGCCCACCTTCCAGGTCTCTCCAGCTCCTTCTCGAAGGCTCCCGAGAGCTCTTTTGGACCACGTGACCATCCAGCGGCCCCCGTCCACCGGTGGCCCCCCTCCAGTATCGTCCGGTCACGTGTCAGCGGGTCAACCAGCGTATCATGCCCCAAGGTAACCCTGGCTGGCTGACGCTCCCTCTCGTTTCCTCACCGGGAGCCGGCACCGCACGCTGCTCGCGGTGCCTCCGCGCTAACCAGCACTCACCCAAGCCCCGCTAGGGCCGGTACTACATCCCGTAATCCGGGCTGCCCATAATGACAACACATTACCCGCCGCGGCTTCGTAAGCCCCGGCACCACACAGTGACAAGCACAGTCACTACAGAACCAGTTGGTTGCAGAGTACAGTGATACCTCGGTTCACGAACGCTTCTGTTCACGAACAACTCGGTTCACGAACAGAAAAGTTCATAAAAATATGCTCCGGTTCACGAACTCCGCTTCGGTTCACGAACAGGAGCCGCGGCCATTCTAATGCTATTTCCAGGCTGTCACATGGTCGTGACTTCCTGTAGGAAGATCGTGGAGAGAAGAAGAGACACAGAAAGAAGTACTGTGAGTACTGTGAAGACACTTTCAGTGACTTTTTGCTTTTTGGTGTGCTTTTTAGCACATACAGTACTGTACTACTGTACTGTACAATACTGTACTTACTGTATTGTACAGTTCACCCGTTTGAGTGCTTACTGAAGTCATCTCAAGCAAGGTTAGTGTTCTCTCTTTATACATTACTATACTGTACAGTACTAATGTGTATTGTAATTAGTTTCATATTTTTGTGCTTCAAAAACAACAAAAAAAAGGTCAGAACGGATTAACCGGATTTACATTGAACCCTATGGGAAAATGTGCCTCGGTTCACGACCAATTCGGTTCGCGACCAGAGTCAGTTCACGAATTAAGTTCGTGAACCGAGGTATCACTGTACATAACCATAAGTTATTGTCGTTGTGCTGGAAAGCTGCCCGATATGTATTATGGATGTACCGCGTGTTGTTCGGCACCATGACCAACGTTTTCTCCACGTGCTGGAAGCTTCAGGAATTTAATTCCGTTCAAATAGTGATACTGTATTTGGGTTTAGTTCCGGAATAAACTCCCAAACTCGTGTAGCGGAACGTTGGGCATCGTGATCAGTCTATAAATAATTTGCTTGAGCCGGCTTTCATTGCAGGGCATTTATTTTTCAGTGTTGAATTATGTTTGTTGAATCTTTTTTTTATCTTGTGATGCAGTTGTCTTTCCTTCATTGCTGTAACTTTATTTTAATTGTTTTGCTTTTGTCATTTTGGTGACCCAGGTCAGTCACTCTTTCAAATGAGACGTATCTCTTGAGTTTCCACCTGCTTAAACAAATACATTTGACTCAATTGATTGTGGCGTAACCCTGCAACCACTCCGGAGAGCTTAGAGGAGGTGTTGCTGTTTTTGTGGTCACAACTGTAAGATAAGCGATCATAGACTCCTGCGGTGGTGCTCTGTGTATGGTGATGATCGCACCACGCCTGTTAAACATTAATGCCGTCTTGTGACCACTGCTGCTGCTGTCACGTGTGTCTTCTGCTTCAGAAAGCAGAGGAAGCAGAGATTTATTGCTTCGGGCCGACTTGTGGTCAGAGTCTCGTAATCTCTTCCGTGTCCCCAGCACAGACAGCCGCCTCTTGTTCAGCTGAATGCGTAGACACCGCAGGCTGTCAACAGTGTGCACTGAAGTTTCACATCTGAAGCCCGGAAGATGTCTTATCTGTGTAACTCCGAGAAGGAAAACCCACAGCAATCGGCTGATCTTCTGGCTGCTATGAGCCATGACAGAGATTGGTACCGCCTGGTGACATAATCATTATCATCAACCATGATCAATCCACCTTGGAATTAATGCATCCCAAAGCAGTCACCATCCTTCCCTGTCCCGCGATGCAACAATCCACCCAGCACTTGCACGTAAGCCGAAGTTATCGCTCCGTCTCTACAGTGGACATCCTCTTGGATCTGTTCCATCCCTTGGCCATCGATCCTTCTAGTGGCATGTCCTGTCCAAGCCTACTGGTTTTATTTAAGAGTGTGATTTGTTTTTTTAATGTAGGGTGTCACTACCAATATTACGATTCATAATTAGTTTATTTTTAGATTAGATCATATAGGTATAATGCCAATTTTCAGCTATACCCTCCACCACCCCACAGCCAATCAAATCAAAATGTCACGTGGGCAAATATGCCAATTGATTTTGAGTGATGAAAAGTTGGAATGATGTGTTCAACCTGTGTCTGTTATCTAATCCATGTGTTCCTCTTTCTATCTTTAAAATTTGAATCAAGCATGTGTCTCTCTGTGCGTCTTTACAGAAGGAGGCACTTGGGGTCAAATTCATATCTTGACTAAGTGGCCGAACCCATCTCCTCGGTGTCTTGCCTCAGCCGTGGCAATGTAATGATACTGCCTGAGTGCGATTGTGCTGCTTGCGTGTGTGCTGCGTGTATGCTGTGTGTGTGCGCTGCTCGCGATTATGAGCATGTCCTACTTTGGTGCCCCGCCTGCCCGAGTGTCATCGCTTGTTTCACGAGCTGTGCAACAAGGTTAAGCCCAACTTAGGTGTAAAATCCCAGGCTAATCCGGACAAACTATTCGCAAGGGAGCCGATGAGATTATTGGACCCCCACAGAAGTCTTTCTTTTCTCTGTCTTTCTTCCTGGCAGTAATATTATCTTTCGGTGAAGCAAGAAAGCTACGCTGCAGTCACGAACTCGGTGTGGGGACATAGACTGAGGCAGTTGCACTGATTTTGGGAATCTTTTGGAAGACACTTAAAAGATTGGAGTAATCATTAGCTTCATCTGAAAGTAGATTTTTAAGTTGGGTGTAGTACACAAAACCGATAAGGAACTGTGAATCAGAAATAACTTGTTCACTGTTCTCGATGAGGGAGAGCGACGCCCATATCATACCACTGCGTTGTCGGACTTAGACAAAACTGACTTTTTCATCCACGTTGGGATGGTGGCGACGATGCACTCAGTTTCGTGTGTGCATCAGACCATTCACCTGCTACATATGTAGTGAGTGCAACTGAGTCGCAGACGTTGTCTTGGGAGCAACACTATTTATTTCACCAACTCAACATGACATAACACAACCTACACTTTGGTATGGAATGCCCATCTAGCCACGCTACGGCAGAACTAGACACGGTTCGCTATCCAGGCCCGGACCAGAAGCTGGGTCCCGGACCGCGTGGCTAAAGGCTTCTTTTACCCAACGTGGATCTTCTTCACCAGCAACACGAAGAACCCCGAGCCCCTCACGGGGCTCCCGTTATATCGGCCTGGGCTGGGGCTGGCTCCGCCCCTCGCCCCGCCCACCTTCTCGATCTCTCGAGCTCTTTCCCGAAGGCTCCCGAGAGCTCTTTTACACCACGTGACCGCTCAGCAGCCCCCGTCCACCGGTGGCCCCCCTCCAATATCATCCGGTCACGTGTCGGCAGGTCAACTAGCGTATCATGCCACAATGTAACCCTGGCTGGCTGACACTCCCTCTCGCTCCCTCACCGGGAGCCCGCACCGCACGCTGTACGTGGTGCCTCCGCACTGACCAGGGCTCACCCAAGCCCCGCTAGGGCCGGTACTACGCCCCGTAAGCGGGCTACACGTAATGCCAACACATTATCCGCCGTGGCTTTGTAAGCCCGGCACCAAACAGTGACATTCACAGTCAGTGCACATAAATAAGTCGTGTTTTATGAAACTATGCATAATCATCTTCAATTATGTAGTAATAATAATAATAAAACAATGATTGTCTTAACACACAAGTTTTCTCAGCCGGTATTACGGATCAGCATTGCATATTGGGTTAGGCCACGTCAGGATCTGACATCGTATCCAATTGCTGATATATTTTGTTGAGAATTGTTCTTTGACTTACCCGTGAAATGACGCAATATGTACATGAGAACATTCACTTTGTTTGGCTGCGTCGGATGGCGGAGGGTCTTAATGGCACAATTGGGGTCGGATCATTACTTGGCCTAACCCACAATCCAATTATGAATGCATCAAAAACGGGGATGTCATTAATTAAGTCAGAATTGACTCACTGGGTCTGTGGACTTAGAGGAGCGTCTCTTGGACTCGGTTAGGAACTCCAGAAGGAAGTGCTGCATGAAACCGTGATGGGCCTAGGAAGGGCTTTGGCTCTGAGTTTGAAGTGGAAACAGAAGTTGGTGCCGAATACGAATTTGACTTGCACGTTTTCGCAGCCGCCTGGAATAATAAGAGGAGAATGCTCAACACGCAGCCCCACCAGGAAAACGACAGGAGGAAATATTCTCGGGCTTACCCCAGCATGCAACCCTGGGTCCCGGAGAACAGTTTCCCTGTCTTACAGGCACTTGCACGACCTTGCGCAGGACGTTTAATGTTGTTAAAGCCGGGGCGGTCAGTCCATTCACTCAATTAATAGACTACAAATTATAATCAATTACTTAATTTGTGGTCGGTTACTCGTTGCCCCTCTTTAAAAGTGGTGGCCGCTCGCACATTTTGCAGTCTCCCGAAGGCAGGAAACCCCCAATAAACCAATCACCAAGCCCCTTCTATCACCTCCCATCCAGCGGCACACTTGGAGAGAAGAGTGGATTTTTCCCCGCACAACTATTTTCGTGCAATCCAATTAGTCTAGCAATCGGACCGGTTATTGGCAGAGTTATCGATCAGTTGGATAATTAGAGAGCCCAGCTCTGCAGTCCACCATGAACCTGGTGTAATCTGTGGCATACATTCCACCTGTCGGCGTTGCTAGGACAAGGTGCGTGGCTCTCACACCCTGCCCCGCACCCTGGTTGCTCCGTGCCGGGCTTTTATTGCTTACGCGGTGCGAGTGTGCGGCTCGTGTACAGTGGATGATGATGACTCGACATCTCGGCAGCGGAACTTGTGGTTCTGTCGCCTTAGGCCACCAACCACCATTACCGCATGGGCAGGTTTGCGCCATTGGTGACCACAAGTCAGAAATATTCCTGACTCCTATTCCAGGAAGTGGCACTGCTCTCGATAAATCATCTTCAGAATGTTGCCATCGTAATGGCACCTTGAGACATT
Organism: Lethenteron reissneri; assembly: GCF_015708825.2. Classification (NCBI taxonomy): domain Eukaryota; kingdom Metazoa; phylum Chordata; class Hyperoartia; order Petromyzontiformes; family Petromyzontidae; genus Lethenteron; species Lethenteron reissneri. The sequence goes on from NC_083835.1 coordinate 196,833, forward strand.
GTGAAAGGCGCCTAATAAGTACAAGTTATTGTTAATATTATTATCGTCGTCGTGATCAGCCTCAATGGTGCCCTGCCTTGCCACAGCAATAAACCAGATTGGGGGTGCCCGTGCTCGCCAAATAATTACCTAAATTTGGTTGGCACCCACCCAAGAGTCATTCAAGAAAGTCCACGCTGAGACTTCATTTATATAAATGCATGTGTGCGTGTACAGCAGTTTTTCCCATTTCGCTGCTGGATGAGTGCCTTCCCACAGCACATTAGTCATGGGGTTTGTTTGACCATACTTTACCATGCGGGTTAGTACAGGTTGGTGATGGCTATGGTAGTGGGAGCAGCGACAAGCCCAGATATTCACCACTGATGGAGGCCGCGGCCGGGAATCAAGCTCTGGTTGCTGGTTTTATTGTGCAGCGCGCTGATAAATGCACCACCGCTCCTCCCCAATTGATGCATTTTTGGGCATTTAATATTCAGCTCTTTGATGGTTAGCGAGGACGGTGACCATGTCCTGCCAATCACAGCGCTTCTAGTATGTGCAAATAAACTATTTAACAACCGTTTTTAAAGTCGTGCCTTTTTATTTTTTATTTGCTTAACTCGATTCATACTGCAGTCCACGTTAAACACAGTAACACTGACAATGGGCATTTGTCTTTCAGACAATACAATTGCACTGTTTGGAAATTTAAAATTTTGCATCATATTGACCAGCGCGGTGAGGTACGGCTGCCACGGTGAACTTGTTCATGTTTTTGTTTTTTTGTTTGTTGCGGTTGCACCCGATTCAAGAGCCGCATGGCTCACAGGGCTATACCTAATAAATGAAACTTGAAACTTGAACTACCACCACCACCTTTCCCATACCAGGCCAGTTCACTATGAACACATGGATGGTTCATAGTTAACTGGCATTACTCACAAACATGGTGAGTTGGAAATTTAAAACAGGCAGCCAAAGTAATGTGTCGGCCTCGTTAGATTTTTATCATAATCACACAAGGCTGTGTGCGATGGAGAGGGTGGTAGGTCACCATGCGCTGCGGCTTCACACAGTGCTGCACTGCTTACATCACACGCACACACATTGTAACTGTTACAGTAGTCTCCGGATTATCAGACGCACGTTCCCCCTTGTGATTTAAAGCAAAGGCTATACGGGGGATCTTTTTGTGCTATTATGACCTGCAGCCTGGTGGGTGCATGCAGTGTGGGCGAGACGAGACAGAATATGGGCTGGTGGGAGCCCCATGGGGATGAGTAAGAGTAACGACATCCTGCAGCCACGCCACGGCCATGGAATGGCTCCCAGATACTGGGTGGTGGTGGTGGCCACGTACGTGGGCTGTGTGCATAGCGCACACATTTTTGCGAAACTCCTCTCCCGTGGGTATCCGGGGTGCGATTCGCTAGCTCGCTAGCAGACGGCAGTACAGCAAAAATGTGCAATCCACCTGTTCCATCTGTATGACCCGTTGCGTGCGATCCCTGTGCTTGACCCCACCTTGCCCAGGGGCTGGAGCAGACGCAGGTGACGGACACGCGGACGGTGCGCGTGTCGAATCACGCGCCGCCCCACGTCGATCACTACGTGCCTCAGTGGTTTCCCGACAACCGCATAATCTCCTCCAAGGTGCGTGCCCTCCGCGTCGCCGTCTATAACCGCGTCTCCTGGCACGACCACGCCACCAGCGCCATTGTCACACGGTGGTCGTTTGGTACCAAGCATCGGTGCCGTCAAGCAGGCGTGTGGAGCCACCACCTCCTCCGAGCTGCTGCCGGCCCGCGTCTTCATTTCACATGGCCGTGACTTCATTTCATGTGGTCCTTGACTTGGATATTTAAATTCTATTTTGCTTCCAACAGTCATGAGAAATGTACGTCGCGGCGAGGTGCAGATCAATTTGGCGGGACGTGCTGCGCTCGATGTGTCTTTATTGGAGAATCCGCAACAGATTTGCGGACCATTTACCACAGCCTCACTTGGCCAGCTCCTTGATCTGCCCTGACAAACTCCCTCTATCTGCCTTTCGGTCTTTACGCTTGGTTGCAGGATTTGTAGAGACCACTTCAATGCCAATATTATTTCAGATTTATACAAATAGGGCGATGTGTGTTTGGTGAGCTGTGGAAAGCATAGAGTTCATTTCAGAGGTTTTTTGTTAACAGCGGTGGGAGGGCAACAGGTCAGAGATGGGGAGGAGATGGAATTGTAGTGGGCGCAGGGCGGGCAAGCAGTGGTAACACCTGTGCCTCAGAGCACGGAGGCCCGGAGTTTTTTATTCCTTATGCGGGTGCCTTTTTTCGTTTAGAGTTTGTTGTGCCCTGTTCTGCATGGGTTTCCTACGGGTTCTCCAGTTTCCACCAATAGTTAAAAAACAATCATATCATGTTACTGGTATTGGGCAAACATCCGAATGCGGAAATTTACCTGCAAATCACTAAATTGAGATCACACGCCGCAGCAACATTGCCCACTTACGCGAATAACTTTGCAGGACCCTCCTATAAATGAGTCTTGAGACTCAGTGAGGCTTTCCGGGTTAAACAAGCGTAGCAACAATGATAATGTTGAAGGTAAGAATTAACCTGCTTAATAGAGAGAGGCAGTCCTAGGCAGGGGAGAGAGGAGTTTTGTGGATGAGTTAGGAATATTTATGAATGTTGTCACAGAGGACGTCGGCTCTGCTTTGCTCCCTGTGACTGTCCCCAACCCTCTGTGTGCCTGTTGCAGGATGGGGAGTGGTGACGCTGCAGTTAGCGTGCTGCACTCCGAACCCGAGTTCGTTTCAAGCTCACAACCAATAATGGTGGCGAATGTTTGAACCGATCCTGGGCATACCCTTGATCGACTCAGCCTTAAACGAGAGTACCTGGTATGATGTGTAAACGTCAGCCGTGGGTGGAGACAAATGTGGCCAGACGTAGTGCTGGCCACCCACCCTCTCGTGTGCTGTGCTGGCCTTAATAGGTGCTACTCACTAACTGCACTCGCCCTGACAGTCCATTAATGGCTATACGGGGGATGCCGTGTGTTACAGTACACCGTGTGGAACTTCATTCCCAAGAATCTCTTCGAGCAGTTCCGCAGAATCGCAAACTTCTACTTCATCATCATCTTCCTGGTGCAGGTGAGAGGCGCGCTCCATCTCCCGAGCACTCATGCCCCCTCCCCCCCACTCTGCTGCTGCTGCGTACACTTGTACAGCACCCTTTGTCTATCCACTGCTGGATGAAGCCCTTCCGATGCCGTGCGGATCATGCGGATTGTCTGCCCATACTTGACCACACTGGTCGGTGAGGTTAAATGAAACGTGGAACGTCAAAGTACAGTATAACAATTGATTGCGCTGCACTGCTTTCCGCAATGTAGTCCCGCGGCAACCTGTAAGAACCTGCCCGAGCACCAAGATTCAGACGCAGATAAGAGGTGACGCGAACCTGGAATCGAGCCCGATTACGGGAGCTCGGATGAAGGCCGCTGGTCGAGACTGAGAGGACGTGCACCGCAAATATGGAGCGACGAAACAAGGTCGTGCGGAGTCGCTACAAGGATTGTTTGGTGCCAGGACTGAGAGATCGCACCGGCTTGGGAAGGCCTTCATCCAGTAGTAGATGGATCAATAATGATGATGATGATCATGACGGGAACCCGGGATACTAAATCTGTCTGTATTGCTGCATGCGGCTTGCGGCAACCGTGCCTGTAATGGTGATGTGAGTGAGCCGGCGTGCTGCTGCTCGTTAATCGGGGTGGGGATGGGATGTTAATCTGTGCTCTACAGGACACTCTCTGTGGACTGTGTGCTCATCTCTGCCTCCCGCCCTCTTGGTGTTTTGCAGCTCATAATAGACACTCCCACGAGTCCGGTCACCAGCGGGCTCCCCCTCTTTTTTGTAATAATCGTCACGGCCATCAAACAGGTGAGTTTGGTAAAACCCCCACCCCTAGTTTCACAAATGAGCTCTGGCGTTACGCAATCATCTTCCATTACAACCGTGGTCGTGCTTTTCCCTCGCGGTTTGGAGTTGCGCAGCAACGCACGGCTCCCTCGCAAGGAAATTTCAAAACGAGAGTGGCTTTTGAGAGGAGGATGTGAGATAAACGGTTGAATGCTGCGTGCTTGGTGTCGTAGGGCCATACGGCAACGTGCGATGGGCAACGTGGGCTCACTGTTCTGCTGTCCGTGCAGACCAATGAGCGTTAACCCCTTGTCTGCGCGATGCAGCTGTAGAGCGAGTGGCTCGTTTGAGTTCAAGTCCTGGCTGGAGGGGTTTACATCCTTCTGGGGTTGGTAAAATTAATTGCACTTTGTGAGGAAGTCACCAGCGGTTGTCCTATGGTAGACCTGCCCCCGCCATAATAATGTGGGATTTCCACCGGCTGGCTCATGGCTGTAAGCAGGAGATGCTCATCTGAGGCTCGTCCCACCGCGGTTGACGCACGAGCGCGTGCGGTCCGCTTCGCCTGGTGAGCCTCGCTCACGGCGGGGTCGTGGGTTACGCTTGCTTGCGTCCTACGCTGGCTCACCTCCTACGCTGCGTCTTTCGCTGCCATGCTCGGCCCCGTCACCGATGATGTTCGCCTCAAACAGCGCCCAGCCCGCCGCTGCTGTGTTGCCTCTCTGTGACTGTCCCAGGGATATGAAGACTGGCTCCGGCACAAAGCCGACAACGAGACCAACAACTACACTGTGTACGCGGTGCGCAGCGGCGGCCTCGTAAAGACGCGCTCCAAAAACATTCGGGTGAGACGCACGGCGGCGGTGCTGCAGGGGGAGGCGGTCGCCGCGTGTTGCGGAGGTTCACGGTTGGAATCTGCCTGGCCGCTCTGGTTAATGCCGCGGTGCGCGTATTAACGGGAAAATATTACTCGCGCCATCTGCTTCGCTTGCACTGGACGTTAATTCATTTAAAGAAGTGTAGTCAATTGTGCGCCGGTGTAAGGGGCTCATTTTGTCCAAATTAGAATAATAACGCCGTAAATTATTCAGTTGTAAACGAATATCAATCATCACCCTTTCCTGGCAGGAACATATGAAGGGAAGTTCCAACACGTAGAGGGTCCGGAGGTGTTCATTGAGATGAACTACGCATAGGGAGTTGGCCCAAGCACGCTCCAGGGCTATGTTTGAGTGTGTGTTATTTACTAAAGCCCTAGCCTCCTTGCCTAGCCAATTCTCCGTTAGAGCCCACCCACGTCTCCTGTTGCAAACGTTAAGCGTTTCTTAAACAAGGAACCGCCGCTCGGCTTACTTGGCGTTCCGCCAATGGGAAACTTCCTGCATTTTTCAAATGACAGAAGTGTAATTGCTTCCGCATGGGTGGCAACATGAATTAAAAACGCTAATTGCATATTAGTACTGCTGCGGGTGCTGCTGGTGCCGATGTTTCTGGCGCCGACGTCGGCGTTGCTTCTGACGTTGGCTGCGGCGGTGACCTCGTGACCCAGCGCCTTGACCTCGCGACCCTGTGACCCCCGCAGGTGGGCGACATCGTGCGTGTCACGTCAGACGAGACGTTCCCGTGTGATCTGGTGCTGCTCTCGTCATGCAACGGGGACGGCACATGTCACGTGACGACTGCGAGCCTCGATGGGGAAACCAACCTCAAGGTTCTCCACTTGCGCAACGCTCGCTCCACGTTCCCGCGCCGATGCGTTCACCTTTGCCTTGCGAGATGACCTTTGCCCCACCTTTGCCCTGGCGTTCGGACGCAGTTCAGTTTTGTCCACGAGCCGAGCGGCCGTGGCAGGTCCCTGAAAGGGTCGAGAGAGCAGAGGTCATTAGGGAGCGGCAGCCATGTCATCACCGTCATCTGCAGCTGCCACGTGTTCATTCGCAGTGACTTGGTGTCGCCGTGTACAGTGCTGTGCCAGTCCACTGCTGGATGAGAGCCATCCTATGGACTCATTCAGATATTACTCCCCATGGATATGAGCTGTGGTAAAGCATGGAAATTGATGCGTGATAACCACTGTGCCCTCGCTCCACAATACAAAATAAAAGTAATTGTTATAATTACATAGAGCATAGCACAGCGAGCGGTAAGACTGCTTCGAGACCCTTAGTAATCTGCCCTTTTAAAAGGGGCTCCGACACTGTGCGTCAGCAAGGCAACCCATTAACAGGCGCTTAGCAAACACCACCAGCTGGGTTTGCAAAGCGTCTCAGCGCGTCACCATCTCAAAACATCACGTTCCACAGTGTATCACGTTCCACAGTGTGCGGATCGTTAATGTTCAGCGGCCACCTATGACCATATAACCCTGCATGAGCCATAACAATGAGAATGGAGTTGGCCAACATTGCCATCCTTGGTTAAATGAGCCAGGGCCCGCCCAATCTCGTATCTCGGTGGCTCATTGCTTGGATGGGCTACCACCGTGTGCATAAGGCAACTGCTGCAGGCTGCTTAAAATAATAATAATCGTTCTTCATTGTACCGGTGAGCGAGCCGAAGCTATTATACTTGACGCGTTATTAAACGCTTGCACTTATGACAAATTATTTTGTTTGGCTGCGTCGGGTGGTGGACGGTCCTGAAAGACACGGATTTGGTCAGATAATTGGGAGGCCAAGCCCGAAAGTCAGCTGTGCATTGAGTGAACATGTTGACCGTGTCCCGTGAACCTTTACAAGGAAATGTACTTTCCATCTACGGATGCCTCTGACGCCAAGCGCAGAGGACAAAGTCCGCACGGCCACGTCATAGCGCATGACAGGAGGGCGGCATCATAGTACCGATGGGTTTCATTCACATTACACATGATTTAGATGTGTGATTTCATTACGTTGACAATTTGTCATTTGTATCTAAATTACACGGCACAGTCAATTTGTCTCCCACTACATTACTCCAGTAATTTGTAATTCGATGGTACATATATGCCCATCTCTGGCTGTGTTTATTTATGAGTGTGGGGGCTAGGGTTTCTCTGCTGCTTCTGCTGCGGTTGTTAAGTGCCGTTGTCTGCGTCCCCACGCTGTGTGCAGACCCACACGGCCCTGCTGGACACGGCGAGGCTGCAGTCGCTGCTGCAGCTCTCTGAGCTGCACGCCACCATCGAGTGTGAACAGCCGCAGCCCGACCTCTACAGGTGACCCAAGTGCGACATCACCGTCATCATCGCCGTCGTCATCGTCGCCATCGTCGCCATCGTCGCCATCATCATTGCCCTCGATAATGCGCCAGGGAAACTCTGGGGAAATCTTGGTTTCCGGCAGTGGATTCCGCACCATTTTTTGTTGTCAAAAGTCTAGTGGGCCGAATCTGGACAAGGGCTAACAGCTGGAGATATGATGGAAGATGATTAGTTTGCAAAGCAATATGGAAGTGGGGAAGAGGGCAAGATGGAAAGAAATCTATTATTTGGTGAAAAGCACTTGTTAATTCGTTAATGATATCGGCCAGTTATCCTGATGCAGGCACCTCGTGAAAAAGAGCCTTGTGACTCATTGAGGCTTTCCTGGGGCTGTCGTCGTCGTTGTTGTTGTGGTTGTTGTTGTGGTGTATCTGATGGTAACGGAGCATGCGCTGTGTTGATTGGCAGGTTTGTGGGCAGAATGGTGATCCACCTGGAAGACACGGAGCAAGATGTTGTGAGGTGAGACACGGCAGCATGGCGACCATCGGCATGCGTGCTGCTTGCACGCCTACCAAGCGATGATGGCGACTGTCTGTTTCACGGTGGATGTTATGGATCCCGTGATGTCGGTCGATAACAGTCAGCCATTGTGTGTCGGCGTCACGGCCCACATTCGCCAGATTTTAAAGATTCCACTGCAAGTTACTCGAGTGGGATTGCACAGAGCCACATCGTCCAGTCCGGGGAATCATTGCAGACCGTGTCTGTGAAATAGCCCCTCCATGATAGCCTCGAGCTTTGAGAACTGCGCGGATACCAAACGTTTTAGGCCATTACTTTTTATTCGTTATTAATGAGAGAGTAAGTGGCCCAGTTTCTAGGAGCTCAGAGGCCCTGCGTTCGACTTCGAGTTCCGTTCTAGGTTTTTCCCCTCTGTCGTTAAAGCACGGTTTACTTTGATAGTACCGTACTCAAGCATTACATTTTGTAAAACTGGAATTTAAGAAAATATTATTTGGTTTTGATATCACTTTTCAAAGCATGAGCAAGGTTTTTTCTACTGTTTTAGCTAAGCATGTGGCTGGAGGTGGCTCAGAGGTCAGAGCGCCTGCACCGGTGAGATCCAGGGTCCAAATCCAGGATTTGGCCATCTTCCATTAAACCGGCGTCTCAAGCGCAGGGAGTTGGTGCTGTCCGGCGCAGAGATGGAGTCATGCAGTCAACTTGTGTGCAGGATCTGGGTACATTGTTACATTGTAGGACCATGAGAGGTGGTGGTGGCTTGGGGGAGTCCCTGATCCAGTGGTGGATTGATCATGGCTGATGATGACAATGGTGAAACGCTCACAGTCAGCTGCATTGCATAGAGCTTAGCTTGAGTAACTCATGCAGCAGAGCCCATTGAGATGAGAGGCAAGTGGTTGGTATTTTGTGTAAATGTCGGCATGAGCAGAACACTGCTGCGTGTCCCACGTGTGTCTGTGTCATCGTGTCTGTGTGTATGTGTCATCGTGGCTGTGTGTATGTGTCATCATGTCTGTGTGTGTGTGTGTCATCGTGTCTGTGTGTATGTGTCATCGTGTCTGTGTGTGTGTGCTGTTGTTCTGACTGCTCTCCTCAGGCCCCTGGGACAGGAAAACCTCCTGCTCCGGGGCGCTCGCCTCAAAAACACCGACGAGCTCTTTGGTGAGCATCCCTTGAGACCGCGTCTCCCTCCTCCCATGCTTTGCGCTTCCCCACAGCGAAGAGGGGAAGTGCAGGGCGCCCCACCTGCGTTCTGCTGGTCTGCAGCTCTCTCATCTCACTCTTGTTAATCTCTCCATCATCCTACTCAAGGACCAGCTGCAGCTCCTCTCGGACGGGGTGGGGGTGGGGGGGCAGTAGAGCGGTTGTGCGGGGGCCACCGTCGCAGCGGTTCACTGCTAATGAGTGTGAACTTAGGGGGACCGAGGGGACACTTGGTGGTGCGGGGCCCAAGCCAGCGCCTCGTGAGCGCCGGCCCGGTCTGTATCTCCTCTTGTCTCGGTGTAACATAGCCAAATTGGCCACTGCAAGGGCCTTTGTGGGCCAGATGTGACCTGCGGGCCCGCCAGGTGAAGAGGCCCACTGTGGTCGTGTGAAGTATCTGGTGTACCACGAGGCGGGAGCGGCCTCCCTGCCGTGGCCGGGGTCGTGTTTCACAGAGCCGCGTGGTTGCTTCTCGTCGCCAGGCGTCGCCGTTTACACGGGCATGGAGACCAAGATGGCGCTCAACTACAAGGGCAAGTCGCAGAAGCGCTCTGCCGTGGAGAAGTACGTCTCTTCTCTCCCGCGTGCTCCCGGCCACATTTTGTCACCCTCCCGAGTTGATTTGTTCACGTGTAACTTGTTCTCCACTCTCCTGCCCAAGTTGACATTGTTTAAGCCTTAACTCCGTTCGTCGGTAATGTGGGGTCACGATAATTCGAATGACTGATTCGATACGAACAGAACTTTGATGTAAGCCACGTTGCTATCTCATCTTCCAGTCATCTCGCTCAATTCAATACCCGACCTCAACGTGCACTTAGCCTGGCACAATCGCCATGGTGACGTCACTGCCTCTTAGTGGTGAAGGGCGGTTGTTGTTGTCTGGACATGTCTGTGTGTGGGTTTGTACATGCCTGTGTATGTGACCATACATGCCTGCCTGCGTGCATGTCCGTACGTATGTGTGTGCGTGTGTGCGCCCAGGTCGATGAACTCATTCCTCACCGTGTACCTCACCCTGCTGTTGGTGAAGGCTCTGCTGAGCACGGTGCTCAAGTACTGGTGGCAGGCGACGCCGCAGAATGACGAGCCCTGGTACAACGGCAAGTCCGACAAGCTGAAGCACGTCAACAAGGTGAGGGCCGTCACCATCTCCCCCACCTCCTCTTGTGAGGTCAGCTCTCACCTCCCTGGTTTGATGAATACTCCGGTAAATTCCTCCACTTGTGAATTCCTCGCGATCCAATCATGCGTTCAACAACTACCACAGTTGATTTCACAGATTCGCACTGTTATAAATTATACACATTCGTGTGTTCCATAGAAATTAACAATTTATTTCTGGCTTAGGCCATGTTATGAATTGACCATATCTGTGTCATTAAGAACCTTCCACCACCTGACACAGCCTAACTAAATACTTCTCATGTGCACTGGTGTTGTTTGGTCACACTCTTCCGTGTGACCGCTACGCGGGCCAAGCTAACGTGTGCGGTGTGCTGCGTGCCGTGTCGCCCCGGCAGTTCCTCGCCGGCTTTGCCGACTTCCTGGCCTTCATGGTCCTTTACAACTACGTCATCCCCATCTCGCTCTACGTCACCGTGGAGATGCAGAAGTTCCTCGGATCCCTCTTCATCAGCTGGGATATGGCGCTGTACGACGAGGGCTCCAACGAGCGCGCACTCGTCAACACCTCCGACCTCAATGAGGAGCTGGGCCAGGTGGGTTTGGGCGGATGTAGTGTCAACCACAGTGTCAACCACAGTGTCAACTATAGTATCAACTACAGGCCTCCCTGAGAGGTGTCCACCATAGTAAACATGTAATGTGTCTGTGAATTGTAAACCTTGGGTTTGTCTGTCAAAACTCAACCACAAGTGTCAACCATAGGCGCCGATATTCAGTGTGATCTCGATTATTCATAGCACGAAGGGCTTATTGATTAAACACAGTCTTCCCTGGGCACATTGGTCTGTTCTCAGCTTTCCAAAAGCACTTAAGAACATTCCATCAATTTGATTGTGTTCCACCATCAATAGCAGACCACGGTTCACACGTTCTACTGTGATTCGTTATTGCGTTTCGGGGGAGGCCACCACATCATTATCTGACCAAATCCGTGTCGTTAGGAACCCTCCACCACCTGACACAGCGACGCAAATTAACTGACTAGGCATGTAAGGGGATAATGATGCGCCAATGACGATTGTTTCGGCTCCCTGGGCGATTAGCTGGAAAGTTACGGCAAGTTTCGTTTGACTCCTGGCCTCTGACTGTTTCTATTGTGTGTGCATCTCTCTGTGTGTCTGTCTCTAACTGCCTGTACGTGTCTGTGCGCATCCCTCCGTGCATCGTCTGTCGTTTTGCGTCCATTCATGTGCGTCTGTCTGTCCGTGAGCGCAGGTGGAGTACGTGTTCACGGACAAGACGGGCACGCTGACGGAGAACGACATGCAGTTCCGCCAGTGCTCTATCGGCGGGGTCAAGTACGTGGAGGAGGACGGGGTCCTCCTCCCGCTCGGCGGCGGCGGTGCCGGTGGAACTGCCGACGACGACAATGGCGGTGCCGGTGCCGCCACTCCTGACAGCCCGGCCGCCATCTCCAGCAGCAACATCACTGTACGCTCACCGGGGCGGTGGGGGTGGGAGGGAGGTGCCAGGGACGCGGTGAGGTAGAGATGTAACTGGGTGACTGCAATGTGAGTGACCCATAATAGACTGTTAAATAAGTAAATACATTTGTATATATCCTTCTGCTCATTTCGCTTGTGCACCCGATGTCTCATAATGAGACGATACACCGGTGGGGAGAATCGTCGCGCGTGCCGCAGTATGACATCACAGATTAATCCGAGTGAACTCTGGCCCACGCCGTGGTGGGGCAGCTCTTTCCCATCTGCCATGCCACGAGAATAATATTTGCGACAGCCAAACAGATTTTTTACATTTTATTTTGGCCAAGTTGAGTGCAGAACCGAGCATAATGTGAAGTTGTTTTGGTCAGCTGATGAGGGGAGCGGCCCCGCGTCAGGCGAGCGAATGTCTCGCGTCTGCGCATGTTCCGTCACAGCCGTCCGTGGTGCAGTTCTTCCTGGCGCTGGCGCTGTGCCACACGGTTCACATCAGCAAGGAGGAGGGGGGCAGCGCGGACGAGGCGGGGGGCGCCTCCGCGGGCAGGGCCACGGGAAGGGGAGGCAGTGCCGCCAGCCAACCCGCCGTGCTCTACTACGCCTCCTCTCCGGACGAGAAGGCCCTGGTGGAGGCCGCGCAGAGGTGCGTGCTTGCGATCGGCTCGCGCTTACGGAGACGCGGGTGGAGATCGTGTTCCTGGGTTGGATCTATCCACCGGCGTAGTCTTGTGGGACGAGTTAATTCAGAAATCAGTGATGGGTGGAATTGAAAGGTCTCAACCTATTGCATGCTTACAATATAAATCGGAGCCCGTAGAGCAAACATGGTGGGAGTTATTTGCCTTATCTGTCAGATTCCTACATGAAGGAAAAACAGACTTGCTCCCGATAAATCACTCGCTACTCTTGAGAACTAGGCTGAATCACAGGCGGCAAATGCTGCGTTTGAACTGAGAATCTCAGAAGTGCGAGTTCAGTGCTTGGTGAGAAGTAAAATGTAACAGGATGGGTTGGTTGCATAATCATCGGTGACCAGGCTGTGGCCGTGAACTCTGCTGCACTTGAGCCCCGGAGCATCTCCGTGGTTGCTCTGTTGGTGCTGCCCCTGTGGTGGGGGCGGCGAGAACTCGGCGCCGCCGTGAGTGTCGCGCCGCCATGCGCCGCGTGTCTCCGCAGGCTCGGAGTCACCTTCCTTGGGCTGCACGGGGACATCATAGAGGTTCGAACCATGGGCGATGTGAACAGGTACGCACGCATGCGTACGCACACCGGGTCCACGCAGGGAGACGCACCCCACGAACCTGCTTCTTGTGCCGATTAGAGCCAGCCATTCCGATTATTTTGAGTAGCCGATTACTCCTCTGATTTTCAGGCACGTTGCTCGACTCGTGGGATTAAACAAAAATCCTCCAAAAAAAGTGTCACCCTTTTCTCGCCACTTCTGAGTGATAGATCCGTTGAGGAGCATGCCTCATGGATAGAATCGATCCACAGACAATCATATTCACTGCAGATCGATTCAGAAGCGCGGATTAACAGGAGTAGTGGATAACAAGTACACGGATAAGAGAGGAGGTTTCACTCTCAATGTGCGTAGCACGGGGCTACCCGGCGGCGTGCGTTTTGAAGTGAGGGGGCCCGTGGAAGCCGTGCGTGGCCCCGCCGTGCCGCAGGGCTGGGTTGCTGAGTGAGCGTCCGTGCCGCAGGTTCAAGCTGCTGCAGGTGCTGGAGTTCGACTCCAACCGGAGGTGCATGAGTGTCATCGTGGAGAAGGGGTCGGGTGAGTGGCGCGTGTGTGTGCACGTGTGTGTGTGCACGTGTGTGTGCGCGTGCACGTGTGTGTGCACGTGTGTGTGCACGTGTGTGTGCGCGTGCGTGCGTGCGCGTGTGTGTGCACGTGTGTGCGCGCGTGTGTGTGCGCGTGTGTGTGCGCGTGTGTGTGCGCGTGTGTGTGCGCGTGTGTGTGCGCGTGTGTGTGCGCGTGCGTGCGCGTGCGTGTGTGCGCGTGCGTGTGTGCGCGTGTGTGTGCACGTGTGTGTGCACGTGTGTGTGCACGTGTGTGTGCACGTGTGTGTGCACGTGTGTGTGCACGTGTGTGTGCACATGTGTTTGTGGTGCTGCCCCCACCCCCTTGTGTGCCGTGCCGGCATTCATACACGCTCGCTTATGGCACTTGCCCCCAATAATCTATGGAGGTTATACGGGGGACCTTTGTCTTTAGGTTTGAATGTGAAAACAAGGTGGTCAGACAATCACCTTTCGGTATTCCACACGAATGGGCCTCTTAGCTGGCGAGGTCATGGGTCATGGCCAACCTGGTCACACACCTCTCTCTCTGTCTCCCACAGGCGATGTCCTCGTCATCACCAAGGGAGCCGAGTCGTCCATCCTGCCCAAGGTCGTGTCGGGAGAGGTGGAGCGCACGCGGGCTCACGTGGACGAGTTCGCCATGGTATGGACCGGCCCGTGTGACGCTCCAACGACCATCGAGGCAGCAGTGCTCCTCTCGTATTTATCGCCCTACGGAGCCAGCGGTGCAAATTCCACATTCCGATGAAGGGGTCGAGTCTATCCACAGGACAACCTCTCTTGGCTTCCCCACAAATCCTCCCCCCAAGCAGGATTCGACCTCAAAACCTTTGGTTGCAAGCTGCCCGCTCCGCTGCCAAGCTGCTGCCCGCTGAGCTGCTGGCCGCTGCACCGCAACTGACGCTATTTTCTGGCCAACTAAGCGTGACATTGATTCTTTCATTACCATTCATCGCGCGGGACACAAGGGAGGGACTGAACACGTGCACTCTCACTGCGATAACTCAAGCCCCATCAGCACATGAAGCCTACAAATCAAAACACGGATTAACGTCTTTTGATTTGGGGCAATGTTAACGGCGCTTGCTCCAATAGTCCATTAAGGCTATATGGGGGATCTTTGTTTTTGCTGTTGTTACAAAATATGAAATGCAGCCATGACTATCATTGCAAGCAGTCGTGCTTAAAGATTGTTGCAACCTATTTCGACTCGACTGGAAGGATTTAACAGAGGGGCTCTTAGGTCAGCCCTCTCCAGCCGCCTCCCTGCCGCTTCTCCTGGGCTGCCTTCTAACGCCGTCCGCGAACGCGCGCCCCCTTGCTCTCCCCGACTGCCGTCACGCAGGAAGGCCTGCGCACCCTGTGCCTCGCCTACAAGGCTCTGAGCGGGGCGGAGTACTTGGAGACGGAGCAGCGGCTGCACGCGGCGCGCGTGGCGCTGCAGAACCGCGACGACGAGACGCGTGCCGCCTTCGACGCCATCGAGAGTGGCCTGCACCTGTTGGGGGCCACCGGCGTGGAGGACCGGTGCGTGCGGGTCGGCATGGCCAACCACACGTACTGCACTACATGTCTTTCACCTCACACACCGCCACGCCGCATGCCTTACATGTGGTGCGCCACCCCCTCCGCCCCCACCCCCTGTCCCCCCCCCCCACTCGCAGGCTGCAGGAGGAGGTGCCCGAGACGATCGAGGGGCTCCGGCGTGCGGGCATCAAGGTGTGGGTGCTCACAGGCGACAAGCAGGAGACGGCCGTCAACGTGAGCTACTCGTGCGGCCACTTGCAGCGCGGCATGGCTGTCCTGGAGCTCACGGTCCAGACCTCGGCCGAGGAGTGCGCCGAGACGCTGCTGCAGCTGCTCAAGCGGTGAGGTCGCCGCGTCCACGCGTGCGAGCGTTCACATGTGCACTCACGCAGTTTGTGGGCGCCAGGCCGTCTACCTCTCTTGTTGGAACCGGACGCGTTTCCTTCCACGCACTTTCCGTCTCCTTGCAACCTCGCCCGATATGTTGGTAGTCATCCAGCCCCGCGCTGTCGGCCGTCGCCATCAGGGATCCCGCGCATCGTCCCGTTCTTGGGCCGTGACCGAGTTCCATCCCTGTCTGTTCCGTTATTGTTCCACTCTCCTTTGTTTCATCAGCTGTGTGTGATGCAGCGGGTGTGCGCGCGCATTTTGCTTTGTTGCGGTGCAGGGTAAGGAGGGACGGTGTGACGAAGCAGGGCGTGTGTGTGTGCCATGTTGTTGCGCTACAGGATGAACGAGGACGGCGTGACGCAGCAGGCGCTGGTGGTGGACGGTGCGAGTCTGTCGCTGGCGCTGTGTGAGCACCAGGAACTCTTCATGACCGTTTGCCAGAGCTGCGTTGCTGTTGTTTGCTGCCGCATGGCGCCGCTGCAGAAGGCCAAGGTGAGCGCAGCGGATGGCGCTGCCGTGTGTGTGTGTTGGTCTTTGCGTATGTGCGTGTGAGTGTTGGTCTTTGTGTATGTGCGTGTGTGTGTGTGTTGGTCTTTGTGTATGTGCGTGTGTGTGTGTTGGTCTTTGTGTATGTGCGTGTGTGTGTGTTGGTCTTTGTGTATGTGCGTGTGTGTGTGTTGGTCCTTGTGTATGTGCGTGTGTGTGTGTTGGTCTTTGTGTATGTGCGTGTGTGTGTGTTGGTCTTTGTGTATGTGCGTGTGTGTGTGTGTTGGTCTTTGTGTATGTGCGTGTGTGTGTGTGTGTTGGTCTTCGTGTATGTGCGTGTGTGTGTGTGTTGGTCTTTGTGCATGTGCGTGTGTGTGTGTGTGTTGGTCTTCGTGTATGTGCGTGTGTGTGTGTGTTGGTCTTTGTGTATGTGCGTGTGTATAAGTCGGTCTTTGTGTATGTGCGTGTGTGTGTATAAGTCGGTGTTTGTGTATGTGCGTGTGTGTGTATAAGTCGGTGTTTGTGTATGTGCGTGTGTGTGTATAAGTCGGTGTTTGTAGACGCGTACGCGTGTGTACATATAAGCAGGAGTGTAGCGGTTGGCACGCCACGTTCTGCACCTGGCGACCCGAGTTCGAGTCCCGCTCACGGCCAACACCGGTGACGATTATCTTAACTGGTCCTGGGCCTCCCTCGGTCGACTCGGCCTCAAATGAGTATTTTGTGCAATGTGTAAACATTGCCGCTAGGGAGACAAAGGTGGCCGGGCTTGGTGCTGGCCACCCACCCCCTTATGTGCTGTGCCGGCCTTTATAGGTTCTCACCAACAGCACTTGCCCCAACAGTCTGTTCAGCCTTTGTCGATCTTTGTCATTGTGGTGGCGGTGGTGCAGGTGGTGCGTCTGATAAAGACATCGTCCAGCAGCCCCATCACCCTGGCCATCGGGGATGGAGCCAACGACGTTAGCATGATCCAGGAGGCGCACGTGGGCATCGGTGAGACACGGAGACACGAGGAGACACAGGGGCACATGGGGATAAACAGGGCGACATGGGAGACACGGGGTCAAACGAGGACACACGGGGAGACGCATGCATACAACAGAGACAATTTTTTGTAGAAGGGCCGATATTGCAGCTGTGTCAATGCAAATTAGTAATTTTCTGGTAATATTTTCGGCATTGGGATGTTTGGCCAAATTCCAGTTATGTTTTAAGTTATGGGAAGAAACCATAAAACTCGGAGGAAACCCATTGCAGAAGAGGGGAGAACGTCCCAACTCCACATAGAGTGGGGCCAGGATCGGGGAACCTGGTTCTTCTTGCTGTGAGAGGCAGGTGTTGCCACTGCACCACCACTGCCACTCTGCTGCTTGTGACCCTTGTATTGCCGCGAGACTCCGCGCCTCGTGCTCACCGGAGCCACGGGACGCCCGTGATAATCTTGTTACTCTGCTGTTTGGTTATTAGATTTTTCAAACAAGGAAGCAATTCAGTGGTAGGTTAATGTGGGTTTAATACAAGTTATGTCGTGGAGTCGGCGTTTCATGATGCGTGCATGCATCACACATGCGTGTCGATGACAATGATCGGTATCTTTATGGAGAGGATGATGTTGATTATGTTGACGCGATGGTTATCATGATGATGGTTATATTAATGACAGTGGTAAGCACAGTTACTGTGTCATAAGATGACAGTGATGATACGAAGATGATGGTTATAATGACGACGACAATGAAGATAATGATCGCGCCTCTTCTGTGCCACTCCCCCCACCCCCTGTGCGACACAAGGCATTATGGGTAAGGAGGGCCGGCAAGCGGTGAGGAACAGCGACTACGCCATCGCGCGCTTCCGCTTCCTGCTACGCCTGCTGCTTGTGCACGGACACTTCTACTACGTCCGCGTGGCCGAGCTCGTGCAGTACTTCTTCTACAAGGTGAGCAAGCGTTCTGCGTGTCTCTCCAACCTCCGAGCCGGCCGGAGCGCCCAGCCGGCGCTCCCGAGAGCTTGAGTTCGAACCCGGGATCTCGGCGGTGCCGTGGTTACCTCTCGCCGTACTCATCGCCGCCGCTCGTGTCGCTGTCTTCTTGTTGTTGCAGAACGTGTGCTTCATCATGCCGCAGTTTCTCTACCAGTTCTACTGTGGCTTCTCCCAACAGGTGATGCCTCCGTCCACTCACAGCCTCGTCTATCTTTTTTGTTATGACTACGTTTGGTTACCCAGGTCCCGCCAGTCTTGACTATTCTTCTAGAGGGTCCTGCCAATCTTGGACAGTAGGGGGCCACGATTGTTATGCATACTCACAATGGAGTAGTTTTCTGGGAATTAATAAAATATCCAAATGTGGAGCTTCGGTGCTGCCGTGCGTGCCGCCCCGCAGACGCTGTACGACAGCGCCTACCTCACGCTCTACAACATCTGCTTCACCTCGCTGCCCGTCCTGCTCTACAGCCTCGTGGAGCAGCACGTCAAGCCCGACATGCTCATGAAAACACCGGCGCTCTACCGGTGAGCGCAGCGCTGCCACAAACAATCGCGCGTCGCGCTCCTGGTGCCGTTCAATTTCGCTCCACGTTTTAACCGCAGCTTGGGGCTCTGTTGTTGAGTGCGGAGTGGTTGGCGCCGCGCTACTCGAAAACTCGGGCATCTTGAATTGGATTTCCGCTCACAGTCAACATTAGTGGCGAGCGATACCTGAAATGGTCCTGTGCCACCCATCAGTCTTTGCTAACTCTCACTGGCCAACGTGGTGAAGTATGGTAAAATAGCCCTCACGATGGACACGACAAAGAGAGGACTTGATCCAGCTGTGGTTTGACAAAGGGTTGTTTATAATTATTTCATCATCATCAGTCGTGAACAGAAGGGCCCTCCCCGAGTCGTCAACCGTCATGACTATTTCTCTTCACTGGAGCTCCCCTGTGAAGCGGTGTGGCCGGTTCTGTGTCTCCCGCAGGGACGTGAGCCGCAACTCGCTGCTGGGCGTGCGGCCCTTCATCTATTGGACGGTGCTCGGCGTCTTCGACGGCCTCGTCTTTTACTTTGGAGTCTTCCTCCTCTTCGGCCACCACACGTCGCTCTCCAGCAACGGGCAGGTGAGCGAAAGGCGCCGGCGCTCGCGACTCTGCTCGCCGCCGCTCGCTCCTCCGGCAACGTGAGCCAGCGGCGGAGAGGTGGGAGGGACGAGTGTGGGGCTCCCGCGGCGTTCGTGCAGCAAGGTGGCGGCGTGTCCGCGTTCCTGGCCTCGTCTCACACTTCCCTCCTCGATTACAGACTTCCTTCCCTTGCCGCCGAGCTCCCTTGCCTTCACGGCTCTTCTCTCACTCGCCCTCACTCCGCGTTCCTCTTCCGCCTCCTCCTCCTTGTGTTTCTCATGCTTGCTGATGAAAGGCCTACAATCCAAACAAGCACCAGGTGAGTTGGCGCTCTGCGTGTACCCTGGGAGTATGAGCAGCGTTGAGTTAGGATTGGGCCTTGGTGGGGGGTCGGAGTCTCGGGCGAAGGTTGACTGGGTCCTTCAACAAAGTGCCAAGGAGAGACACTTCATAGTGGGGCCTCTGGTTGACACTCGCAGAGAGGCCAGTGGAGGGATGCGAGGATCTCGCGCGTTGAAACCGAGATCACGGGGATTTTACCAGAAGCTCCGCCACGTGCGGTGACCCACAGACCGAGGCCTTCCCCAGGCCGCTGTGTGGGGGGACCCTGAGACGAGCGCCGGTGTCTCCCTCAACAGATGTTCGGGAACTGGACCCTGGGGACGATGATCTTCACCGTGTTGGTGTTCACGGTGAACCTCAAGGTGAGCCCCCTCTCGCTCCCTCCTTCCCCCCTCACTCCCCAACCCCTCCCCTTCCCAATCCCTCCATGGTGCAATTTCTATGGTAAAGTTGCCTGCGTAAGTGTTAACATTGATGACGGTGGCATTGATGTTGTGTTTGTGTACGTATGAGTGTGTCTTGGTATTTGTGTGTTTATATATACGTCTAAGTAGTGGCCTTCATAAGTCCTCACAGCCCCAAAAGCCTGCCTTTATGTCTATGTGTTTGTGTATATATGTGTTTTGTGGGGGCGTGCGTGCATGTTTGTGTTTTTGTGTGTGTGTGCGTGCATGTACCTGTGTGTGCGTGGTGTGTGTGGCGGTGCAGCTGGCCCTGGACACGCGGTACTGGACGTGGATGAATCACCTGGTGACTTGGGGCTCCCTGGGCTTCTACATCCTCTTCTCGCTCTTCTATAGTGGCATCATCTGGTGAGAGGGGTGCATGTGGTTGTGTGTGTGTGACTGTAGAGGAGGCCCTCCAACAACAGCGGAGGTTGGAGGGGTGAAGTAAAAAACAACGAAGGGAGCACCGGGTGGCTAAAACCCAGCGAGGTGGCATGTGTGCATGTGTGTTGTGTTATCAGTGATATCTGCGTGTAAACGTGGGTTGCATTGTTGTTAATGACGCGTCTCTGTAGATGCCTATATGTGTGTGCGGAACATGTACTTTGTGTTCACGTGTGTGTGCGTGCGTGCGTGCGTATTTACCGTGTGCGTGGACGCTCTCTCCGCGCGCACAGGCCGTTCCTGCGGGCGCAGGACATGTACTTTGTGTTCATGCAGCTGCTGTCGAGTGGCCCTGCGTGGCTTGGCATCATGTTGCTTGTCACTGTGAGCCTCCTGCCCGACCTGCTCAAGCAGACGGTGTGGAGGACTCTGTGGCCCACAGCCACGCAGCTTTTGCAGGTATTACGCAGGCACACACGCGCACGTACATGCACGAACGTGGATGGGAGAGCGGGGGGGGGTGATAAGAGAGACCTGAATAGGGGACAGGGGAAAGGGAGAGAGAGGCGACGATGGGATAGGGGCCGTGGCAAGTGGTGGACAAAGGCAGATGGGGGGTAGAAAATAAATAAAATATATAATAAAAACACAAAACACGCATTTATACATTTCAGAAAATTCATGTCCAAAAGTGAGAGAAGGCAGGTTGCCGTTAGCCAAGCGCGTGGGAAACCGATGCCTCCGTTGGCACGGGGTCGTCGCTCGCGTCCATCCACTTCGTGAGTGGTAACCTCGCGCTCTCTCTCGCCGAGTCCGGCTCCAAGCGGCTTTAGCGGGTAGGCCTCGTGTGAAGCCTGGAGCCGGTGAATCGACTTGAAGGATCTAACGTGGAGGTATAAGGGCAAATGTTACACGAGAGAACCTGTGGTGTGGAAAGAGAGAGAACGGCAGACAAGGAGAGGCAGCATTGAGGCGTCGGATCTTGCTTGCGCCGTTGTGCGGGCGTCTCTGTGTTTTTCGTTTGCCCATGTGGCGTGAGTGCTGCCCTGTTGCTATCTGTGTCTCCTCTCTTCCCTGTGCCGCTAAAATCCACCGTGTGCAGCCCGTGTCCCCTATTGAAGCAAGCAGTGAAATACGATCAGGGGGGGCGCGGCCGCGTGGCCCAGTGGGGCGGTATCGCACGTGGAGCCAATTTACTCGGAGGCCGGGGGCCGAATCGCGAAGCCCCCCACCAGCCATGAGTATATTTAATTGTTATCAGCGTTATCGTCCGCTGTAAAGTGAACGATAACGACTTTGGTGTCACCTTGTCTCAAAGTGAACAGCGTGTACGAGACAGGCCAACCAGATGAATAGACAACAGACACTAGACAGACAACACACTGCTGGATGAAGGCCTCGCGCCGTTTGTATGTATGTTGAACCTCTTTTGCACTGTATGTAGCCAACTGTGCTAATCGGTGGTACGTTTAGGTCTTTGGGGGGTTGCTCAACCATATTTCACCAAGCTGGTCCTCCGTGCAGGTTGGTGAAGGGGATGAGCAGGATCATTTTCGGACACCATTCGCGACTGATGTTAGCCGTGGTCGTACAGACGTGTTTCCGCGGGCCGCTGCTTGAAGGTCCCTGGCAAAGGGGCACCGTCGCCTATCTCCGCCTCTTGTTGTCCACCTCTCCCATGTGTCTGCTTCCTTGTCGCTTCGCCACGACGTCATTGCGCACGCCGCGTGAACGCGCGCAGCCGGGACGGCGCCGCCACTTCGCCGCCGCCGCCACGGCGCCGCCGCCACGCCAGCGTGTGCACCACGCGCCTGCCCGTGCACCCTGCCCCCCCGTGCCGTTGCAGAAGGAGGAAGACCCCCCGTGCGTACGGGGGGTGCTGGCGGGCGAGGAGCGCGGCCCGCCGGACGGAGAGGTGGCCGCGAGGCCCCTACTGGCCGGCCCTGCGCACGCTGCCACGTAAAGGCCCGTTCGCTTATGGGGTGGGGAGGGTGCACGCAGCTGCACGAGAACCCACGGGAACATTGGCACGCACGCTGGCCGCCTTGCAGCTTGCAGTGTGTTCCCTCGCCTCCTACCAACTCCCTCGCTGCTCTGTGCTGTGCTTGTGTGGGTTTTTCCAAGCTGCATTGGTATCATGGATTCTTTTTCTCTTGTCTAGAAAAACCTGGAATTGTAAATTCTGGCTTTGTTATCAGCTGGGCAGCGCGAGGTTGTGGTTGGCTGTACATGGTCACGTGATCAGCAGGCACGCAACAATTCACCCCCTTACCCTTTTTAGCCATTTCGTGAATTGTGATGATTTTAAACCATAAATCAATTTCAGAATCGGTTATTAAAATTTTATTCCTCGCCCCTCCATTAACTTAATTGTCATATTTGCATACGATTTAGCCGGGTGTTGGTGGCGGCTACGCATGCCTGTAATCCAGCACTGTGGAGGCGAGGAGGGTTGGTGGATCACACATATGTTGTGAAACTGCGTGGGCGTTGCAGTGCGGGTTAGAGTGTTGCCCCCTCGCACTCGTGGGGTTTCTTCAGGTGCTCTGGTTTCCTTCCACATGTAAAACTCTGATTAATCGTCTGAAAACACCTGAAGATATAGGGGACCACGGGGCTTGGACAGTTGTTGGCCCGCGTGGTTGCTGCTGCCTTCCTGCTTATCTGTGGTTTCTCCTGGCTCCTCTGAGATGTTCTGCCTTTGAGAGTTAGCGACTACCGCATTATCATATCGTTTATCTACATTGTAAAAAAAATCACCCCCGCCACATTTGTTGCGTGTATTTTGAGCTTGGGAATCCATTTCAACCAGTGTTTTGTCACGCCCAGCGTTCGCGTTCCCGACGTCACTGACCAAACCAGCGGCGATTGCAAGTCTGGCCTGGGTTCAGTCCCCGACTCTCTCTCTCGTCCCCTGTTTCTGCATGGGTTTCCTCTGGGTGGTTCTCCAGTTTCTTTCCATAGTGTTAAGAAAACCCACACATTGTCACTGGCTTCGTACACGGTGACATTGCCCCCAACTACGAAAACTTGGCAGGACCCTCCTGAAAAAGAGTCTTGAGACTCAGTGAGGCTCTCCATGGTGAACAAGTTTAGTAACAATAGCACTAATTGGTCACTGCTGAATGAAGGTCTTTTGAGGCCACCGCCATCTCCCATGGCTTGCGATGGAATGATCCACCTGGTACCTGTACATGAGATGATTTTGTCGCTCTGTCTGCGGACGGAAATGTTTAGGTTACTTTTTAAATCTTTCTGTTTTTGTGTAAATCCTTGCAATCGGTATGTCCCCCTGAACATTGTGTTCCGGAGTCAAATGGTCCCTTTGATGATGAAGTTTACATCGGAGTCCTGTGCTGGGAGTGGACGCGCAGAGATCACTACGCCCGCATGCCTGATGTTCACTGGTGGCAAAATGAGCCTCGTGTGAAACGCAGCGATTCCAGTGAAACTGAACCGAGACAAACACTGGCAGTGTCACCGGGCTGCTACACAAACCTGAATGGAGAACGGGTGGGGATCATTACCAATGCCTTTGTGCCACTGGACACAGGAAATAATTGGAATCCAGTTTAATTTTCGTAGAAAAGATTGCATCTGAACTGACAATTACCAAATTACATAAATGCGAAACTAGACATTGCGTAGAGTGAGAAACCGAAGATAGAAGGAAACCCATAAATTAATGAAGAACCCTCGACTGCAACGCAGGAGGAGATGTATAACAGCAATGGCACCCGGTCCGTTTCTCTCACTTGTTTTCTCACCATGGTCCCACCAGCAGAGTGGATAAGAGTGACTGGCTGGAGAACTTGACTCTCAACCTGAAGTTCGCGAGTTCCAACCCCTACCTGGGTTAAACTCGGCTCATCATCCTTGTGGGGATTAATAAAATGAGTATCGGTGTAACAGTTCACTACCCCCCGCAGCGATTTGGTGATTTTTTTTTTACCCACGCAATGTGCCACCCACTCCAGTCTACCAGTGATCCAGAAACTATTTCCGCACCTGGCACACTACATCCTGTTTACCACCTCTCGCTTGGGCTGTGGCTACCGCCATTCATGTACCACCTATGCCATTTTCGAAAAACGTCCTGTGAAATATTCAGTAGGAAATGAATCTCTGGACCCAGAGCCTGATTTCAAAACGTAGAGCAGCGCGCGCGTCTGATTGGCTCATGTTGAGCCGCGGGCCGGGTGTGCTCAGACAAAGGAGTGGAGTTTTTGTCGCTCCACTGTTCTGTCGCCTTTGTGCTGGGTGGGCTTGGGACACTCGCTGCCTTTGCTGGAGGACTCTTGCATGGGAATGCCTTTGAAGCATGAGCATGGCGGTAGGGTGGGGGGTCGGTTGGGTCCTTGAGCCATTGGCCTGAAAATGGGCAATCGGTACCAGCCAGGGTGGGAGATGCTCCCAGGGATTTTCACAAAGCATTTGAGCTCTGTGACACACAGGTGTCTGATAGCAAGGGCACCGTGGTAGCTTTTTATGAGAAAAAGATCATTAAAGAAGGATGCCTTAATT
The DNA here is from genome assembly GCF_015708825.2 of Lethenteron reissneri. Classification (NCBI taxonomy): domain Eukaryota; kingdom Metazoa; phylum Chordata; class Hyperoartia; order Petromyzontiformes; family Petromyzontidae; genus Lethenteron; species Lethenteron reissneri. The sequence goes on from NC_083835.1 coordinate 221,290, forward strand.
TGTTTGATCGAGAATATAATTTTGAAAAAAAGCCACTGTGATATGGAACTGTGGAATATGAACATAGAGGAAGTGCATATATAAAAAGATGGAGTGTCAGCCCTCCGCCCATGGTGGACCTTGCCCACCATGGTGGATGCTGGTAGCATTGGCCACTCCTGGTGGGACCAACCACAACCCCCTTAGCTCACGGGCTGTGTGCGCTCGTGTGTGGGTATTGCATGGGCCCTGCATCTGTTTAAGTAAGTTTGTCGTGTGCTTGCTCTGTGCTACAGAACTAACGCGCGCTCTCTTTCCGCTGTCTGCATGGTTTGCTGGTCGTGACGATGCGCGAGGGTCGCTGAAATTGGTTTTATGTTAAGAGTCAGGTGGTGTTGATTAACTTTGTATTGATGTGAACGGTTAATGTGGTTTATATTTTGGTAGTGGCAAAGGAGGTCCCATGAAGTATAAAATAATAAGACGAACAATGCTAATTCATTTTTGTAAAATATCAAAACCTTTTGACTATTGCTCACGAGCACAGTTACAATGTGTCTCTGTGTACAGGAGTTCAGACATGCTTGCATGGCAGCACTGCTAAGAGTGTAATTCCCGTGTCGTTGCGTCATTGGTAGCAGAGAGGTTAACGTGGCAAATAGAGAATGTGTTTAAAGGCAAGGTCTCTGTGGGAACGTAGAATATTAACGCCCGTAGAGGGCGATGACAGATGCGTACGTGCCGTACACGCGCGCTGTGGCTTCACTCTGTAAATAATTGTTTTCCCAGCCGTTTAGTGGACACAACTTACATATGAACTTGGCTGTCTGTTGAGTGTCTCGTGTGGACAAAGTGCCCGGGTAGGTCTCTGTGTGTGAGCCAAGGCAGGCCATGACACTGACCTCGCTGTGTCTGCTCTCTCCCCCCACCCACCCACCCGCCCACTCGTGACCTCCCAATTCCCACGGTGCTTTTCAAACCGTCTCCTTCGTGCCGCAACCTCGCCACTGTCTGACGCCGTCACTCAACATCGCCGTCACTCAACACCACCAGCATTCAACACCACCATCATTCAACACCATAATCCAACACCACACACCGTAACTGATTACCATGCACCATCGTTCAATCTCTCAATCGATCCCACCAATCGTCACCACTCGATCTGCACCGTAACCACTCTGCTCACTTACCATCACCACCCCTGGCGCACCGTCACACGCCACTCTCGCCACCACCCCGCTCACCCATCGCCGCCCCACCCACCCATCGTCGCCCCCTTGCGCCATCGCCACCCCGGTGCCCCCTGCAGGAGGCCGTGAGCGTGGGGCGCCGCGGGGCCGGCGTCTCTGAGAGCACGCCACTCGCCGAGATGGCGCGACACCTCCGCAGGAGAATGTACGGCGCGGGAGGCGGCGCTTCGGGAGGAGCAGGAGGGAGAGGCAAGCGCTCGCCGACCTCCAGGTCCGGCATGGCGGCTGCGGCGGCGGCGGCGTCGCTAGACAACGGGCACGTGTTCCTGGTGGACGCAGAGGTCCTGTCGGACGTGACTCAAGTGTGACGACGCGGGGCCCCGTCCATTCACCTCAATTTCCACCCCCCCCACCCCGGACCCCCCCTGGCCACCGTGAAGCCGAGTCTAGCCGCTGGGATGACCACGGCGCCTCGTGCGCCGACCCGAACCTGAGACTGACCGGAGCCCCAGAGCGAGTCGTGGCGTCGCCACGCCCGGCTCGTCCCACGGCCTCCACTCCAGCCCTGCTCACTGCCGGCTCTCAGACTCGAGGCTTAATGACGGAGGGGGCACTACTTAATACCTCTTGCAGTTGGGCCTAAAGAAGCCTTTGTTTAACTTTAGTGTTCTGAGTGAGCCGAAACATGTTGGGTCTGTCGATGGCCGGTTTGAATTGTCGCTGAGGTAGGACTGGGGAACTGTGCAGCTGATGCAACTTGTGTTCACTAGCGCAGAACGTTGCCCTCTCTGGTATGGTTCCCAAAAGGCCTTGCCGCCCAAATTCACGGCTCTGCACTGCTGCTCGTGCTTTTGTTTAAAAAACGTTTCAACTGTGTCCTCATGTAGCCCACAGTGCCTCTGGGATCAGTCATTCATACACCAGGATTAATTTGTAGGGCTAGCCACTTAATGTTTGGGCTGCTTGGGGTCAAGTAAATCAGGTTCCTGAAAGTATGTTGACAAATAGGGCTCAGTCATATTTATGTATGTTGAACTTCTTTGCACCGTACGTAGCCAACAATGCTAATTGGAGGTGCAGGGGAAGGACAACAAAACGTATAAACCAAACAATACTTTTCAGCATTGTCAAATCCACTGCTGGATCCAAGGCCTTCTCAAGTGCCGGTCGTTCCATGGGGCTGGCCGCCGCCCACCGCTCCAGGAGGAGGAGGTGTGCAGCGGGGCTGCTTTCCCCGCCAGTCCCGGCCAGACCGTGCGCTCGTTGGCGTTCGCCACGGTTTACAGGGTTCGCTGAGAATATGTGCGCCCAATGTCATTTATTGTTTGCGAGATATGTGGATTTATTTACAACTGAAGTCATCGCCTTTGTGAAAGTGCACTCTTCAATCCTTAACGCCTTTTGTAGGCCCCACTTGCCCTTGTGGGTGACGTCGCCTCCTCCAAACCCTGCACCTTTAACCCCTAAAAGCGCCTCTCTCGCCACGCTTGTCCCGTGTCCTTCGAGCCCCGTTGACTCCGTCTGAATCTCGAGGGTCGACCCCCCTGGCCCCGATCAGACCCCAGCCCAGCCAATAAAGACACAACGACGGGGAGTCATGTGCTCTCTCCGAGGTTCTCCTGCACTCGTCCCCGCTGGAGGCTTGAACCACCAGACCAGACTCCTCGTCAGCTGCACCACGGCCCCAACTCCCCTCCTCTCGAGCTTCCGAGCCCCTCCCCACAGCTCCTAAGCCCCTCCCACACCCGAGTCCCTCCCACCCAGCCTTAGCCCCGCCCCACAGCTCGTAAGCCCCTCCCACACCCGAGTCCCTCCCACCCAGCCTTAGCCCCGCCCCACAGCTCGTAAGCCCCTCCCACACCCGAGTCCCTCCCACCCAGCATTAGCCCCTCCCCACAGCTCGTAAGCCCCTCCCACACCCGAGTTCCTCCCTCCCACCCAGCGTTCGCCCCTCCCACGGATGGGTGACCCGTGGCTGTGCCTTCTTGCAGCAGCGGCGGCAGCAGCAGATGGACTTTGGGGGTTCCCGAGGCGGCCCCCCGGAACGCGGTGTAGCGAGCGGCGGCGTTGAGCCCTCCTGCTCTGCGGCTGTAAGTCTCTTGAGGGTAGACGATGTACGGCTGTGGCAGCTTCTTGTGTTGCCATGTGGTGGAGGGGTGGGGGGAGCAACAGTGGGAGACTTCGTGTCCCCTGGCTGATGTCACTTCTCTGGGATTGTAGTCGTCGGATGTTGAAGGAATACCGCACCAGAAAACCAGATCCAATTGTCTCTTGCATAATGCACTTGTGGTCTGCAGGAGTGTTCACCTGGTTATTTAAATGACCACTACGCTCCAGATACCGAGGCTGCATTGTCCGGACTGTCTGACATGGGTTTGAAGTTTTGTTCATGAGAAGGAAGACGTGCGAGTCTATGGGCAGGCACCTAATTCTAAGGCCTCGCCATCAATGGGCGGCACCTCGTCTCATGTGATAGCGCTTCAAATACAGCCCAGGATGCCAGCACCTGGTTGTGTGAACTAAACGTAAAACAACAGCGCTTTATTATTTCAGTAACATCCTTCAATTGCGTGTTTAACTGCTGACGTCACAACGACTTTGCCATATATTGAAATGCCACATTTTTCGCGAGTAATGCTTTAACGGGGTTATATTTAATTTAGATGGCAAAATATTACTTTACACTTTTTATTGTTAATGTATTACGGTTTATGTTCGCCGTTGTCTTATCTGTGGTACGCTGCACTGATTTTACTTACCTTGAGGAATGAACCCCGCTCCAGTAGGATTTGAGGGAATGTCTGCGCCAGGTTTTGTAGAACGGCCCATGACAGGATTTTGCAAACAGCAGTCCGCGTGTGGCGCAACGAGGGACTCGACTGGGAGACGATTGCCCGGTGATTATTGGCTCGGCGCTGAGTCGCCATGTGCCACACAGGGACAGCTGCCACTGGAGGTGCCCTTTCAAATATTTTAGATGAGACGAGATGCAAGTCTGGACATATGTGAAAAGCTTCATAGCTCGTCGGATTCTTCGAGGATAAATAACGATTCTGAATTCTGTAGCTTGTAAACGTTCTCTTGAGACGCCCCGGCCAAACGAAGGGGCGGCTCCGTCACTCGTCAGCGTCACACTGGAAGAAGCGGCGTGCGCCTTTGGCCTTAGAACCGGCGCGCAAACTCTCGCGGTTGGGGGTTTCCGCAGCCGCCTCTGGGAGGGGGAAGCGTTTTGGTTTTTCGCCTCTGATCTGTGACGCCCCCCCCCCCCCCCGTGTCTTTTGTGCGGCCCGGTGGTGTCGCAGTGGCACCGTGACGAGGGTTGCCACCCCCAAGGTACAAACAACCAGGACGTGTCCTGGGAAGCGCAAGAGAATGTCGCCCAGTACTGCAATCGGGCGTTGTCTTGAGTGGTGTATCGCGAGTTTCTTTACGCAGCAAACTAAATCCCAAGATAACCAGGACAGGTGGCAACCCTAGCCGCGGTACCGGAGCTATCCGGTAGCGCTCGAGTCGTGAGTAGTCCCCTCCGTGTGCGAACATCCGCCTTGCGGGGAAAAAACAGAGGACCACTCCATTTCATACAGCCCTGACCATTTCATAGACAGGACGGCAAACTTAAATTAGAAAACGTGGCAGCAGAGCGGATTGCATTGGGTTTGGAATTGGTGGTGCTGTTAACAACTTTAGAGCCACTGATTTTCTTCGAATTAATAATTCGTGAGCATTACACAGAACTCGCACACAGAGCCAACCACTCTGCCAGAGTTGATACTGCCTTGTCACAAACACCCTGAACCGCCTCAGTCCCTGACTAAACCACACACCGTCCCCCTCTTCATATGCCACAACCAAATCACCCTGAATGTGCCCGGTCTCGCCAGATTTTTGGAAGCTAAGCAAAAATAAACCTGGTTAAAACTTGGGTGGGAGACCCCTTTAGAATGCCAGCTGTTGTAGGCCTGGGCTGCCATGTGGCCAAGATATATCGGTCCACCAATACGTTCTTAAATCTATCTGTGCAGAGCTTTGGGAGTTTCATAAGCATGGACCTTCTCTGGGTTCTCCTTTTCTCCTCCCGCATGAAATTAAACGTTGCCAAACAGAAGTGGCCAAACATCGCTATGTAGCAGCACTCTCCTGAAAGTCACAAAGACCTTTCCGTTTTTGCCCGGATGAAAGGTCAACCAACAGGGGCACACTGAACCATTGAGTCGTTTCGTACAAGCAGTCGTTGCGTTGCACCCCCCGCTCCATTCCACACGAGAAGCCTCAAAATACCGGGAGGAGAATCGCCTTCATTTTCAGCACGAGGCGCCTAGCAGCATGGCGCTGAGCACACACGCGCTGTCTGCTGGCAGTCGTGTTCAGTCTGATCACTGGATCATGTGGAGCCCATTTGTGAATCCACTGCGGGGTGAGCCCCCCCCTCACGCTGTGGCTGTTGAGTGTATTTGACCATACTTCACCATGCTGCTCGGTGTGGATTGATGAAGGCGGGAAACATAGACATGGGAGCATAGAAGTACGATACAACAGTGAATTTTACACGTATGTTTTCGTGACCAATATCCATAATTATAGGGTGTTTTGGGTTAGATCGCGTAAATATAAATGTGTCGTTAAACCCGCCACCGCATGACGCATTAAATTAGTAAGGTTTAACCCGCAACATTTACAATGGATTTACTCTCCAACACACCAGTGCGTTGTACTAGTAACGAATTGACAAATTGGCTGTCGGTTTAACGACACTTTTGTATGCGATCTACCCCAAACAACCTCTTGGACAACCGTGAGTGTTGCTGAACTACTGTCTGTGGCCCACCACGTATTTCTGCAGCAGTCTATAACAACTGTTTATGCACACAGTAGTCACCCATCCAAGTACTATCCAGGGTCAACCCTCCTCAGCTTCAGAGGTCTGATGAGATCGGGTGCATTTTCGGTAATTTGCTTGTGGGCAATTACAATTTTGAGAATATGAACAAAATGCAGCCTGGGATCCAAACATTTGCAGCCTACCGCAGAGAAATAATTCCCTACCTGCAAAAGTGTGGACAGTTGAGTGCGGATGTTGTGAAGTGTCGGTGTTTGCCATGGCTCGTCATGGACCCATGTTGATGCTGTTCTCTCTTGTATGGATGTCTGTTCTCCCATCTTCCCTTCAGCCTCATGGACGACGTTTGCATGCGTCCCTCTTCTGCTGTGGTCTCTTCTGAGCGATGGGTGCCAGCTGGAGTCAAACACCGGCCTCTTTTTCGCATCGCTCACTCCCTCATCTTTACATCCTTCCGCTCTTGTCTGTCCATCGCCTCGCCTCCTTGGCATCTTTGTCATTTCAGTCTATGACATCCGGGGCTTAATGTCTCACTAAATATGTTCTGGGTTGCTTGTAGGCTGGAGTTGGTGGCACTTGACTCGTAGCCAATAACAGGCAGGCAGTGAGAGGGAGACTGCGGGAGGCGGTACTGGATGTGGTGCGCCGTAGTTTGGTAGCGGCGTTGTTGGCGGCTGGGTGCGATGCCTCCCAAATGCCACAGCCAATCGGGTGCCCGGGACAGCGCTTGGCTCTTTTGGCACCCCGAGGTTGGCAGTGGAAATTCCACATTATTCTGGCTGAGACCTTGCAACGTGAAATTCAACTTTTGCAATTGTGAGTCACACGCCTGGACTGTGTCAGCTGCCCGATAGAATGTCCTTGTGTTAGACCAATCGTGGACAGGTGTGGCCTGTCGCAAGGCGGCATGGTTGTGCTCTCTGATCGAGCTCCAGGATGCCTGCGTGTGAGGACGTTGGGACTCGTTTTGTTGACCCCGAAGTCCACACCTGACGCTGTTCACACCGGGGTGCTCCGGGTTGTACCTCCTATGTTGTACCAGCGCTGCTTATCTCAAATATTCATGCTCCTGTCTTTGAAGCCGCGCTTGAATCTGCATGATGCGTTCTGTTTCCTGTGCGTACGTAGACCTCCGATTCGCACAGTTGGCTACGTACGGTGAGAAAGAAGTTTAACGTACAGGCACGTTGTTTGACATTGTTGCGCCGTCTCCTGAGTCTCAGAGTTGTTCAGCCGGATCCACACCTGGGCGATAATTTGCGCAACGCTGTTGCATGCAACTAAATCGCTTATATATGGAAAAGTGGCGACGGACTCACTTTCCAGCATCGACCCGCTCAGCGATCCGGGGTGACCTCTTTCATCACGAGCTCCACGTTCGTGAACTCTGCTTGCCGTTGTTTTCTTGTTGCGTCATTTGTTGTTGCCCAACTACAGCGGTGCTCACTCGCATGTGGACAGATCCCATTGCATTTTAAACCTCTCTGCGTTGTTGTTGATTTCCTGCCGAGGCTAAGTGGCTTACCTTCCTTTGCACCTGATATATATTTATACATTTACACCCCTCCCCCCCCCAAAAAACCTGTTCTAAATATCGTTATTTTATTTATACGTTCAAAGCACGCGTACGGGAGCTCTACGTGTAACAAATTGCACTGGCGTGGCGGGTTTGTGGTACTTTTGTATTCGTTATACAATAAGCAATACAATCAAAACATGTTCCAAAAGCCAAATACTTAAGGAGTCCTTCAAAGTGAAAGTCCATTGTTGAACTGCCCTTGTGGTGCATCATCTGTTTAGTTCTACCCCAGCTATAGTTTTTACAAAATAGAAGTGTCTTGTGTAAAATAATTAAGAGACTTTGTCAACGATATGAAGGAATTGTATAAGTTTGTCCGTGAAAGTCCATTGAATGTTGATTACTTTTACCCCGTGCACATGCGTATATATTTTATATCTGTTCTGCGATAACTTGAAAATAATGCAATAAAATGTCAAACTGTTGACCAGATGCGAATGTTTGGACTCCTATTGGGCACGTGACCGTCCACCACCGATGACGGTGATAGTTGTGTTGCCTCCTCTCATTGGTTCCGCCACGAAGCTCCGCTTGCCGAAAGTAACATTCGCGTGTACTTTGTTAGTGCCGCCAAGCGACGGGTCGCTGTCACGTCGACAGTGACTCGATCAGGGTGCAGCCCTGCAAGCACCTGCTCACGTCACTGCTGCTGGACGGTGCCTTCCCATGGGAGGGAACTCGAAAGAGCCCCGTGACCCATTGCTCTTGGTCTACTCTTTCACGCTGGCTAGACATCTCAGAAGAGGTGAGAAGTAATCCACACTGTACCCCACCACACCCGACCTGCCTATCGATTAAACTTGTGTAATATGAGGATATATCCGGCTCACTGACGTATCACAACTCGTCATGGTGATTGGCTCTGCCGGTCCTGGTTTACAGCCAATGGGGGGAAGCCTGGGGGCATGGTCCTGACGTGATGGAAAGGTGACAGCTATAAGGATTGGTTCTGCTGGTTTTGGCCACAGCCAATGGGGAGATGAGTCAGGGGCGTGGTCCCGGGAGCTGACGAGGGAGCCTGGAAGATTCCATGCAGGCTAACGAGGATTGGCGGAAACGTACCACGTGACCCGGGTATTAAATAGGGGTGGAGACGAACGACACGTGGTCAGAACAGGAACTAACAGAGGAAGGGGGCCACGCGGGAGCGGGGCTCCGACTTGCCACGTGGCAGTGCATCGTTCTCTGTTTATCTGTCCCTCTCACGCTGCCTATGAGCGGCGTGAAGTAACTAACACAAGTTGAATAAAAGACGGATTCCAGAAGTCGTCTCAACGAGCTTTATTACACTTGCTCTGGTAAGCTCCTGTACTGTGTGTGACTGGTAAGTTCCTGTACTGTGTGTGTGTGTGTATGGTAAGCTCCTGTACTGTGCGTGTGTGTCTGGTGAGCTCCTGTACTGTGTCTCTGGTAAGCTCCTGCACTGTGTGTGTGTGTGACTGGTAAGCTCCTGTACTGTGTGTGTGTGTGTCTGGTAAGCTCCTGTACTGTGTGTGTGTGACTGGTAAGCTCCTGTACTGTGTGTGTCTGTCTGGTGAGCTCCTGTACTGTGTTTGTCTCTGGTAATCTACTGTACTGTGTGTGTGTGTCTGGTAAGCTCCTGTACTGTGCGTGTGTGTCTGGTGAGCTCCTGTACTGTGCGTGTGGCAGTGGGGGTGGGGGCAGCGTGGGGACGGACGCGTGGCCGGGGAGAGCCCTCCACGTTCCTGCACAGGGCCGTGGTGGTTGCTCCGGTGACAGCTCCCGTCCCACAGATGCACCGAGCTGGGTTTGGTGAGTGTGTGCGCCTTATCATCGTTTACACAGGCAGTGTTGGGGCTCGTTTATCGCCACGCGTGGGCACTGGAAAACTGTGCCCACAGTTAGAGAAGGGACGTCTCTGATGATGCTCGCTGTTGTTGCTGTTTTTGTGGCAGCGGTGCACAAACACAACTAACAAAAAACCCCTCCACACTTTCAACAATCGCTACATTGTGACCCTAAAAGAAACTATGAGAGGCAGTTATTGAAAAGACGATGAGTTAAGTTGTGGCCAGGGAAATGGCCCTTCGACAGAGCACATATGAACAAGGATCATTGCCCGAAACGTCATCTTTTACATGTCATGTATAGGTTTTTTATTTTTTACAGCAATGTCGTCGATGAATGCGTTGCGTTTTTCCCCACTGGTGATCGGCGACGGCTCATCAACACAGACGCCCTGTGGCACGAGGCAGCAATAGGCCACGATGGCTCATGCCATGCTGGTGATGCCTAACACGTGTAGAGGAGTAGAATAGGGAAGTGGCGTCATGTGTGCTGTCCAGTGCGATGACGTCACGGGACGTGGTGTCATGCGCTCTAGGCGGCACAATGACATCACAGCTCCTCTAGTATAAAGGGGGAACCCTGTGACGTAAGCGGGGTCATAGCTGGAGTCTAGGGTCGGAAGAGGGTGGAACGGGGAGCCAGGGTCAAGAGGGTAGGGATAGGGAATAGCACAGTGCCAGGGCTGGACGTGGCTGTGCTCATCTTCTTGGTTCTTTCGGTAAAGTCACGTAGAAGGGAAGTAATAAAATAATAAAAATAAAACATAATAAAACAATTCTCACGACGTTTCGGCCACAACGCAAGCAGCCGATCACCAGTCGTGAGAATTGTTTTATTATGTTTTATTTTTATTATTTTATTACTTCCCTTCTACGTGACTTTACCGAAAGAACCAAGAAGATGAATCCCTGCAGTCACGAAAGCTTTAAAGTGGCTGTGCTCCTCGGGCGGCCGTGTTGGCTGATCCCACGGCCGGCGCAGAGGAGACGGCACAGGGCAGCCAGCTGTGTCGGGACCCAGTGGGACCTAGCCCGGGACCCCTAACTCTCGTGTATTGTTATATCTTTAGTAAACTTACGGTGAAAGCCCTTAACCGTCAAGCCGTCTCCGAGTGAGTCGTCGGGGACTTTTCAACACAAGGATGAAACCGGTGTACAGTTGTCTCCTTGACGAATGCCGCAGCCGTCCAAAAATTACGTAGCGACAACTGTGACCATTTCGAGTTGGCGGCTCGAGCGGCGGCACGTGGCGGTGATGCCGCGTGGCGTGCCGGGCAGCATGGGAAGACTGCGGTCATTGTCACCCCTCTGGGTCACCCCGGAGAGCCTCGCTCGGTCACAGCTCGTTTTTAAGAGGGCCCTGCCACCTCTTCGGAGTAGGGGATGATGCTGCTGATCCTGCTGTTACGACGGCTGTGTGATCCCAAGTGAGTTATTTGCAGGTAATGTTTCAGCACTGGGGTGTTTCATTCAATATCGGTTACAATGTGTCATTAATTTAGCTATGGGAGGAAACCAGGACACCCGGAGGAAACCCTTGCAGAACAGAGGGAGAGAATACAAACTCCGCACAGAGTGGCATCTACGTAAGGAACTGAATCCAGGTGCTTGCTGCTTCACCCAGCTCTCCCGTCGCCACCTCAGACCTTGCTCTGCCCCACCCCCCACCTCTCTCTCCCCCCAGCTGCCCCACCCCCAACCCCCCCACCTCTCCCTCCCCCCAGCTCTCCTGTCGCCAGTAAACAAAGCTCGTCCACTTCAAACAGTGTCGTTTCATTGTACAAACAATTGGAATAATTTAAAACGTGATAACGTGTGCAATATTAGTGTGAGTGGTTTATTCAGCAGTGCTTCAGTCAAAGGTAAGTGTTGCATAGTGGATAGTCCTACCATGAAAACATTAAACGAGTTATGACATGTCACACGTGTAAAATACTTTTGGGATAGCCCGCACCTCCTTATACCCCGTAGGGTCTTGTTTCATTTGTAAAATTGGTATACCCCACGGGTTATATGCGGGAAAATACGGTACTCGGGCCTCTTTTAAATGGCAGGCCGCCCCCATAAGCTGCAGGCTCCCAAAGTGGGGAAAACCCACTTTGGAGGCACGCCCAGCGTGAGGCGGCCAGTTTACGCCGATGACATCAACAAGCCCCGCCCATCGCCCACCACCAAGCCCCGCCCATCGCCCGGTGGCACACGTGACAATGGAGGTGAGAATCTTGTTTGCAAGTAATCGATTAGTTGAACGATCGAAGAGCCCAGCATTAGTCACGGCCCACACTGGCTTTCGTTGGAACCCTTGACGACGCACGCGTGATCGTCAGAGTATCGTGCGCCCACAGATGGCCACACAGCAAACTTAACCATTCACGCATTCCATTCACTCAGTCCTCCTACTGTCAACAAGACCCTCATTCCTCCAAGGAGTTGTGGGTTATCAAGTTCATCCTTTCAAGACACCCTTAAATCAACACAACAGTATACTGCAACTAAAACCCATACTCAACTTCGTGCACCTTGTGGATTATTTCTCAAACGTATCCCCACCATTTTCCACTCCCGAACTCTCCCATTGTGGCATCGTTTTTGTCCCCCCACCCCCACCCCCGACCTCCCCGATCATCTGCCGGCGCCTGTGCTCAGTTCTGGCGGCTACGCCGGAGATTGCGCCCAGCGGTGGGGATTTCGTCCTTGTAGACGCTGTAGTTCTTCATCACCGTGTCGATCCAGGGCAAATAGCGTGAGACGCGGGCGTAGATCCCGAACTTTCCCTTGCGGTTGCAGCCCTCGCCCCAGCTGATGATGCCGGTGGAGAACCACGTGTTGGCATAGGGCGTGACGTGGGGGCCGCCGCTGTCGCCCTGGCACGCGTCCGTCTTCGAGTCGCTGTAGCCGGCGCAAAACATGTTCTTGGTGATGGTGTAGCTGCTCGATTCCTTGCACCGTGCCATGTCCTGGTACGGTACAAAGGACGTCTGCAGCACTTCGGCCTGTGCACGGGGACGGGCGGGGATGCACATCCAAATATAAATTGGAGAAAAAAGAATTGCATTACAGAAGAATGAAAAAATAGTGGACAAACACAAGTCAATATTACATAAAATGCATTTCTTGATAGCTGAATCGGCCAAATATTCACATGCATTCAGGGCCATTTTGTATATAGACGAGGACATGTGTCAAATGGGTGGGTGGAAGGTGGAGGTGGGTGGGAAGAGGTCACGGTACCTTTAACCTGCGCTTGCCCAGGATACCCCAGCCGCTGATGCGAGCCAGCTCCTCCTTGAGCACGTTGTCCGCAAAGTCCGGCTCGGGCAGGCAGGCGGGCAGCACGTACTTGTTGAACTTGATGGGCTCGCTCATCTGCAGCAGCGCGATGTCGTTGTCGTTGGTAGCGATGCTAAAGCGGTTGTGCATCACCATCTGCTTGATGGATATCTTCTGTTCCGTGGGCTCGGACACCGTGCGGTTGTGCTCACCTAGGGACGGGGAGGGAGAGGGGTGGGGGGGCATGTAAGCAGCCAATTGGACGATGTAGTGCTGCGGTTCCAGACCTCTTGCATGGCGGTCCCTGGTCAAGACCGCTGCCAACATTGCAGCCCAACGTCGGCAACTCCCAAAGCCGTCGCCGTGCCCAAGCAATCCTACGGCGCGGCCACGCCGCCGGATTTCATCACTCCACCTCCATGCGCGGACGTGCTCTCCGGACGCACCCCATTCGTCCTCATCGACGGCTTCCACTCCTTCGTAATTATTGACCATCGGCCATCACCCCCTTGTAGCGATCAGCCCTGGCCCACCGACATTCTTTAGAAGTCGCGAGTGAAGCCACTGAACCTGCTCTTGGTTTGGACGAGACGTGATGCAGGGCGACTCACCGACGATGACGATGTCGGGCTCGTATGGGATGCAGTGGGCGGCCGTCAGGACCCACTCCCGGTTGAGGATGGTTCCGCCACAAATGCCTTCACCCTTCTTGTCCAGAATCAGAACCTGGGAACAGAGGCGAGGGCAAGACGATGAGGGAGCCTCGACCCCATGGGCTGTGCCAGAACGCTTGGCAAGGTCACGTGATGCAGGGCGCTTGTGTTCCCCTAGATTTTCAATGGAACGTCTTGAATTTGATCCAGCAGATCGGTGGTGAGTAAAAATTTTAGTTGGGGGTTGATTCAACTCCATCATCCCTCTAGGGTTGATAAAAGAGTACCACTTTATGGAGAAGTCGATCGTGATTGATCTATGGACAGATTAATATCTGCCATAGGAATGTGGAATTTCCAACACTGGCTCATGGCTGTAAACACCTGAAGCTCAGCAAGTCACTTTGAATTGTTTTTATTTACGTGTAAAGGAGTTCCAGACCGGGTGAGTCTTGCAAGCGGACTTTAGTCCGTCTTCAGTGCAGCGCATCGCGCTTCAGGGATTCACTCCGTTCAGACACCACCCGAGCCTCTCCCCTCTGCTCCTCTCTCCCCGTCCCTTGCAGGACTCCCCCTGACTCTCCACCAATCCCTTTCGTTTGTCCGAATGGCATCCCAACTGACGCCTCATTTGCATCTTTCAATTGACTCTGATGACCAATCAGATTTTAATGGTTCTCCACCTTCCAATCAGATTGTGCGCCCGACGTCGGCTCCCCCTGCCAGTGAGAGTCGGGTGCGCTACTTGAGCCAACGAGCCTGAGACCCGGGGAGCATTTTTGTTAAATCAGGTCCGCCACTTAGCGCCCTTTCCATATGCATTGGAGCTGCAGAGTTTAACCCCACGGTGTACTATCTGCTGTTGCTGATGCTGCAGTGTCTGCTGCTGCTGTTGTGTACCTGCCAGGGACACTCCCCGAGGGGGCATTCTTCTCCCCCCGCGATGCGCAAGTCCCCCTCGGACCCCTCTGCAATGTAGCTGCTGTTGTCGGACACCGTGGAGTGAGGGGGCACGGGTTGGACCGGCGTCTCCACTGTGACGGATGAAGCCTCTCGCTTCGACCGAGGCTTCTGAACCTGGATTCTGCCACACGGGAAGGGCACTGCCCCCCACACCCCACAAGCACCATGCCGGTGCCCCCCCACAAATGAACGTGAGACACGTTCACCGAGGTTTGACGTCTGGCCAACCCAAACCGATTAATTCCAAGAGCAACCTTCAATACCTCCCCAAGTCAAGATGTTGCGGCCATGCAACCCAAATTATGGACCATATAGTGAACCGCTGAAGTCTGCGCTCCTTAAACGGAGAAGCAAAACTACCAAAACTCTCCCCTGAAGCCCTCTTGTCATGGAGAGCAGACATCGACATCGAGCTCCTGAAGACATTGCTGCTGACATCATAGCAAGTATCGACTAGAGGAGTAAAATCGCTACGACCATGGTTCCTGTTCCCGTGAACTTCACCAATTGATCTCTACAGCGATGTTGAGGACGCGCTCGATCAGACATCTCACCCACCACACTGTGCCATCACCACACTGTAGATCACAATAACACACTCGCCCACTCACGCACCCACACATCCATGACACTGCAGGTCACAACAATCATCTTACTCCATACCACCGCTCTCCACATTGGAATTACCTCCTACCATCAGCGTCTCTTCCCAAAGCTCCTATAATAATACTGTAATAACCTCGCTCTTATCGATTCAATAAACCCGTTACACTGTTAATTATTTTCAGGACCCACCATTGTGACCTCTACTTAAAATTCAATCCCACGTGACTTGCTGCAGGAACAAATCTACATCGGGCCCTGTTCAGTCATAAAGTCATTATTGGAAAATATGTACTATACTTGGCTAATTCATTAACCTCATTGTCAAACTCAAGAAACCTAAAACGTCCATCTAATTGCCTTTTACCTTTCCCAAGAGCAGTAATTAGAATTGGTGACACCAATACATTGGAACAACAACAACTTGGTTTCCTCCCTGAACATCGTAAATCTTCCTTCAAAACATAAAATCAAGCAGAAGATTAGTGCTGGATACGACCACATTTGATGGTGTGATTTGTAACTTTGATTCTTAACTGTATATCGATGGTTACATTTTAATGTGTAGTTTTATTGAGGAACTCTGTGTTGTCTTGGTGTGGTCTGGGACTATTGGTGTCGTTTTGCTGCAGATTCCTCCTGCAGTCTAAATAATGATTCTGACAACTTTGGCAGTGCTGTTTGTTGCTGACCGCTTGATGTTTTGGGCCCTATGGCCTATTGTGCTCATCAATTGTGATAAAAACAAACCCTGACCTTACAATCTAAACTAAATCTATATATTTTATGAAGTCGATAAGCTAAACACATATCCTTGTCAGTTCATAACTTGACGTTAAATGCAGGTGCACGCACGACTCAATCCCATTTGTTTGGCCTAGTTGGGTGGTAGAGGGTCTCCCGACGCAAATGTGGCCAGCTCATTGAGTGGCCAAAACCCGAACATCGACTGTAAGCCGCCCCCGCTTTTCCCGCACATGGCAGCGGGCGGCTGGCGGGGTTCGTTACCCATAGGCCGGCAGGACTTGCCATCGTCGAGCAGTTTGTAGTCCTTGGCGCAGGAGCAGGAGAACTGCTCGTCCGAGCCCTGGCAGAAGTGCTCGCAGCCGCCGTTACGGAAGGTGCAGCCCAGCTTGGCTGCACAGCGGCAGGGGGGGGGGGGCGTCATTTCGCTTGTTTGCTTCACCCTCACTTTCGTCTTAATTCGCATCTCTGATGGTTTCGTGGGAATCGCTCTTCAACTTTTACCGGTGAGCGAGCCGGAGCGACAATCGGTCGGCGTGTCGTCGAACACCGGCACGCGCGATGGTTGACTGCGATCAGCCGCGTCGGGTAGCTATGATCATTCACAACGTGGCCTCACCCGAACATCGATAGCACTGGTCAACAAAAAAATGCTAAGCTGAAGTTTGGTGTGCCAATGGTTTGGAGAGAACCTACAAACCATTTGGATAACTGCTACTTCTGCCTTGTCAATGTAAAAGGTTTCAATAAGAAAAACAAACAACACTTACAATACCCAGATATTCCATCTGCCAGACGACCAGTTGAACACTGAGGAAATACCTGTGGCTGTATTTACTGAGCTACCAGAGATTGATGTTGAATCCCTCAGTTTATCTGCTTCTACAGATGATGATGATGATGCTCAGATCGAATATACGCCATCTGATGCAGATTGTGATAACATTTCTGTTTAGTCAGCCTGAATTGAATGATCTTGTAAGAGATTTGTATTTGCCAAAGTAGTCTGCTGAATTGTTGGCTTCCAGGCTGCAAGAGAAAGGACTACTCAGACCTGGCACTAGTGTCTCCTTTTATCGTAACAGAGAAGCAGCACTGCGAAAGTACTTCCATTCAGATGGTCAACTTGTTTATTGTAATGATGTTGAAGGACTTCTTCTCAATATGGGACTGCCCGCATATGATTCAAGTGAATGGAGACTTTTTATTGACAGTAGTAAAAGGAGTTTGCAATGTGTTACTTCACAACATAAAAATATATGGTTCAATCCCAATAGGACACTCTGTAAAAATGAATGAAGAGTATGCCAACATCAAGATTCTTCTGGATAGATTGGAATATCATGTTCGTGGATGGCTAATTTGTATTGATTTGAAAATGGTTAATTTTCTGCTGGGTCAGCAAGGAGGTCACACCAAATACCCTTGTTTCCTGTGCTACTGGGACAGTAGTGCTACATTAGAACACTGGGTTAAAAAGAACTGGCCACCAATAATCAGTTTGACGCCTGGTGACAGGAACATCAAGAATGAGCCTCTGGTTGATCACACTGAAGACTGCTTCAGCTATATATGTTCAACCTTTTCAAGTCTCAGTGCCAAGAAGAAAAAGGCAGGAATATTTGATGGCCCTCAAATATGAAATAGTCATCAGGGATCCACACTTTGTTACAACAATGACTGCGGCAGAGGCTAGAGCTTGGAATGCATTCTCTGATGTGGTGCGGAATTTCCTTGGGAACAGGAAAGCGGACAACTATCGAGAGATTGTGGAGGAGCTGCTCTTGAGTTTCCAAGCACTTGGATGTAGAATGAACATCAAGGTTCACTACATAGTCACTTGGCCCAGTTTCCAGAGAACATGGGTAACCGTGAGCGAAGAGCAAGGTGAACGCTTTCATCAAGACATTAAAGTTATGGAAGAACGTTACCAAGGCCGATGGGACTCTAACATGATGGCAGATTACTGCTGGTCCTTGATGAGAGACATTCCACAAGCTGTACATCGGAGATCGTCAAAGAAGAGGTCGTTTATGCAGATGTAACATCACTATTGTGAATGACCTTTTTGTACATATTTTCTTATCTTCACAATTCTATTCTTACATGGTAATATGCATTCACTCACATTGATATGCAGTCACTCTCACAACTTTGTGCTACGGCTCATTAAATGTTTGTTTCATTATTGTATATTGCATCTCATCTTATTCTTGTATGGATGTCTGTTTAGCTATTCGTATATGAGCATAAATTTGCTGTTTTTATTGAAAATGCAATATTTGATATCTCAAAAACCTGATTTGGAATCAGCACCCCAAAATTACATTAAAACCGTTGGAATACCTTATGCCAGAAAAAGTGTGTTGACCAGTGTTATATGTATGGGTCGCTCGCTTCCCGAGTTTATTCTGCGTCGTGTCACCCGCGGCAAAACACGATGCCGCGGAAGTTGATATCGCAGAACTGCTTGCGAGGTGCGGTGATATGTGGCGCGTACAGATTTCGCAGGTGTTCCCGTCGTAGCCGCTGAGGCAGTCGCAGGTGTACTGGTTGATCCCGTCCTTGCAGACGCCATTATTCTTGCACGGGTTGGAGCTGCACTGGTCTCCGTCTGGGGCACGCGAGACACGCCACCACCATCACGCGTACCGTCACCGGCGGCGTTTGCGTTCACGTCCCCGAACTGTGCCATGCGGTTCGTCACTCACCCGAGTATTTGTTCCAGAAGTCATTCTGGAAAAAAGCACAGAGCGAAGGGCATCATTTGGTGTGGGGGGTGGGGGGGGCGTGAGGAAGCGGGACAGGGTGCGGATTGCGGGGCCTGCTGCCCATGGCACCTGTGTGTGTGTGAGCTTGACGGTCACGCATCCAAACACTTTCCAGGCTCGGACCCTGATGACCTCCCCACCGAGGGACGATCACCGCGAGCATCCTGAGAGGTCTGGGCACGCGAGTGTGAGCACAGACCGGGCTCGCGCCGTTCTCACCGTGAGGGCTCTGCTGTGCTTCACAGACGGCTGCAGAGTCCGCGGTGGGTCCACAACATGGGGCCATGCCGCTCTCTGGTTTAACCCAACGGAGTAATTTTCGAGTAATATTTAACGTTTGGCCCGCGACTCCGCACACAAAACGACGACCCGCGGGCAGCGCGAGGCCCGGGGGCCGCAGCTCGGAGGCCACCGCCGCCCCTGGGGTGTCTCGGGCGGTGGCGATGGCGCGAGTTGGGCCGCCTCACCGTGGCGTCGATGTTCTCGAACACCTCGCGCGCCTCCTCGAAGCTGCAGCGCTCCTCCATGCACTCGCGCTCCAGGTTCCCCTTGCGCAGCTCCTCCCAGCCGCTGTTGGCGCGCCGCGCCCGCGCCAGGACGATCGCCGCCTGGCGCCGCTGTAGGAACACGTTGGCTGTGTGTGCATGCGTGCGTGCGTGCATACGTGCGTGTGTGTGTGGGGGAGCGGTAGTGTAGTGGTTAGCGCGCTGCGCTATGAATCCGACGACCCGAGTTCGATTCCCGCTCACGGTTAACACCGGTGACGATTATCTGAACCCGTCCTGGGCCTCCCCTAGGTCGACTCGGCCTTAAGTTAGTGCCTGGTGCGGTTTGTAAACATCAGCACTGGGCTTCATAGCTGCCAACATCCGTGAGTTGATCTGACAATCGAGAGCACAAAATCCGAGTGTATTTGAGGATTAAGCGCAGCCCTGAAAGTGCCTACTCACACAACTCCACTCGACCACACTGTCCAGATGTATCCCAAGATCTGGGCGTCCCCACTCTTCATCCCACCACACGCGACCTGCCGATCGACCGCGGGTACCAAATTTGTGCCGCTGGGTGGACAGACGCGGTGGCGGAGGGATTTGAGAAACTCGCCCGCATTGTTTCAACTGCTGTGCCGGGAGATGGAAGCGAACCGGTCCCCCTTGGGATTGAGTCCAGCACGCTGCCGACCGTCGTCCTCACGCACAGAACCGTGTGTGAGGCGACGCACGCCGAGAGGGCACGCGGGCCCAGCCGCGTTGTCTTGTGCGGTGTCTTCACTTTTCTCAAGGCCAACAAATATTTACCAAACCCAAACACGGGCTACGGCTATATCTGATCTGCGCGCAGGTCAGCGAGGGAGCGAGAGAGTGAGAGCGAGAGAGAGTGAGAGAGAGTGAGAGTGAGAGCGAGAGAGAGTGAGAGAGAGCGAGTGAGAGAGACAGAGAGCGAGGGAGAGAGAGAGCCCACCCAGTGGCACCACCGCTGGGACACGGGACGCGCTATCAGGACAAACACGCACCACGTGAGTGTGTGTGTCCACGACACTGTTTGCTCTCCTCGCTCTCTGTTTGACTTTGGACTTAGTCTCAACACCAAAAACATTCGATACATAGTTCACATAAAACGTTTCTGACAAACAGCAACGATGCAAACGTTGACAAATCCATTTTGGTTGCCATCATCAGCATCATCAATCGTCGAATTTATTTCCGGCTCAACTGAGCATCGAGGTGGTGACCCTCTCCTGCGCACAGCCCCGAGCCAGCGGTGAAAGTTCCACATTCACATAGCGGGGATGAGCCTCTGTCCACATAGTAGCCGCTGTTGACTTTCCCACGAAGTAGTCTACACTTTATCGACCCCGAAGGGATGATGGGTCCAATCAACTCCCTAAACAGGATTTTAACTCGCAACATGCAGATTTTTAACTAAACCCACAAACATGTATAAAAATCATTCAGCCTTTGTACATTCTGCTAAAACAATCAGCAGTTCCTGAAGAACTGCATTGTGGCCAGCTTGTATTAGATCGCCACGAGAATAAATCTGAGAAAATGCAATCAACCAACAGCTGATGTGATCACCACTGTGCCATCGTCTCACCCAAACCCTCATGCGGACGTTGCACAAACACATGGCGTCGTGCACATCGCATAGACACCGAAACATCTAGAGGCGAGAGAGAGCCATCGGATTCTATTTGCATTGAGAGACAGAAAGATGAACGTATGGGAATATACGCAGGCTAATAGCATCATCTAAACTGTTAGATGATGCCATTAGTAATAATAATAATGGTCAAAGATAATAATGTGTCAAGGATAATGATGTAGTGGATTAACGCGCGCCAAGGAGAGAAAGTGTAAACACGTGTGGGTTATGGACAGCGGGGTCGTATCAGGACAAGCAGGTGTTGCTGGGGGACAACGGCCGGAGAGAGACGGCTCGTTAGGTAATAATGGGATGCAGGGCAGTGATTGGCCGGTTGTTGTCAGAGACAAGGTGGCGCCAGTAAGTCTGGGGATGGGAGCAGGTGGTGGCGGGGGCCGCGGGCGCGGGGCGTCTGGGGGACGCCGGTTAATTAATTGGAAATAAATGAGGACGGGGATAAATACGGGAGCGTGAGAGTGAGACGGGTTTGTTGTGCTCGCAACAATTCAGATTGTCTAAATTTGCAACAGCAAACGCCGTGGTGCAGGCTGTGGTTAGTCGCACGGTGCGCATTCCGCCTGTAACGCAGATGCTTATGCCGCTGTGCTTGAAAAAGGGCCTGCCTTTGGAAAACCCGCTGAAGGGTATATTGCTAACACCTTCAAACGCTGTGTCATAGACACCCTTCTTAGTTGGGGATTTTACGATGGTGCCAGCAAATTGCGACCCGTTCATACAGATTGTCCCTACGGGGCACAAGCCCATTGTCATTCAAGAGGGGACTACATTAGCGCATGCGGCGGCGGCGCAGAACTCGGACGGGGGATGCACTGCCGCGGTGTGACGAAGAACCGGGCTGGTTGCGGGATTTGTACGAGCAAAACCACGATTTGACACCCGAGCAGCGGTTGCGTCTCCGCAAACTACTTTTGGAATTCA
The DNA here is from genome assembly GCF_015708825.2 of Lethenteron reissneri. Classification (NCBI taxonomy): domain Eukaryota; kingdom Metazoa; phylum Chordata; class Hyperoartia; order Petromyzontiformes; family Petromyzontidae; genus Lethenteron; species Lethenteron reissneri. The sequence continues at coordinate 242,774 of NC_083835.1, forward strand.
GGGATGTTTTCAGTTCGGGGAAATATGATGTTGGTCGTACGTCCTCGTTGCATCATCACGTAGAGACTAGAGATGCACCTCCGATTCGCCTAAATTCCCATCGTATGAGTCCGTTGGAGAAAGATTGTATTCAGCAAACTGGAGCCACTGCAGGGCGTTCCAGCTCGGGCCACCGCAGCCGATTCGGGCCCAGCTAATGGGGTCCCCACCGAGGGATCCGGCTTACTGGGGTTGTCGCTGGCTCGTTGGATGCGCCTACAGGTGGACGATTCCTTTTTGTCCAGAATGAAGCTTCGGGCCTCCCGCTTTAGAGGGTCGGTGGATCACCCCTTCCTTCGGCTTGTCGACGATCTCCTCGTGCGGTGGGACATCATACTGCAAAAATTCTCTATTGTTGTTCCGTTGTGTTTGAGGGGCAAGCTCATTCGTGACACGCACGAGAAGCTGATGCATTTGGGGGAGAAGAAAACCGCGTTGACCTTGTGCAATTATTTTTATTGGCCGGGTATGCAAAACGACGTTAATCTATTTGTTAAGTCCTGCCACGAGTGTGCGCGGCGGAAGGTGCTTGCGCAACCATATCGGGTACCGTTAAAATCGATACGAGTCTTCCGTGTTAACGAAATTGTTGCCCTGGATATTTTGGGCCCGTTCCCCATCACCCCGCGGGATCACAAATATTTGCTGGTAGGACTCGAGTACCTCACTCGGTGGCCTATGCCATGGCCACTGGCGGACCAATCGGTGGGGTCGATTGCCGAGGCTTTCCTGCAGGGATACGTCCTCGATAAAGGCGCCCCAGAGCACCTGCTCACCGATCAGGGCAATTTTTTTTCCTCCCGTCCACTTAAAGGAGTGTGTGACTCACTGGGTACGAAAAAGATTCGGACGTCCCTGTACCACCCGCAAACTGACGGGATGGTCGAGCGCCTGCACAGGATGCTAACGTCTATGTTGTGCCAACAGGTTAATTTAGCGCAGACTGATTGGGACCTATACGTTCCGGCGGCCTTAGCCGCTTACAGATTGGCTTCGCACGCCTCAACGGGGTATTCGCCATTCGATTTAATGTACGGTCAGGAACCAGAGGCCCCAGCCCTGGTCAGGTTGGGCGTGCAAGTGAGGGGGAAGTCATCGGCGGTACCTGCCCCCATGCAGGTGGTATTAGACCGTCTGAGGCTAGAGAGGCCTCGTTGGGTAACACCGCGAGACGGCAGGCTGCCAATGAACGCCTGCACGGCACACATTCTCAGCGAGAGCCCTGGCGTGTGGGGGATAGGGCTTGGCTGCACTGTCCTATGGTGCCAGTGGGCTCATCTCCAAAGTTCCATCGACCCTGGCAGGGTCCCGTTGAAATTGTGGAAACTCGTCGGGACCAGAGTGTATGAATTCGCTGCGGCAGGCGCCTATGGCATGTTCACCCGTCGCGTCTTAAGAAATTTGTGTCTCCATATGATGCGTCATCTCCCATCCAGGTGGTACCATCACAGCCACGAAAGCTGTATCAAGTAAATGAGAGATTGCAGGAGCTACCACTCCGTTTATATAATGGTTGGAGAAGGTGGTGGGGCAAGGGCCGCATACTTTTAATTAATATGGTAAGGTGAGGCTTAAGACTAAGAATAGACTGCATAACAAAGGCTGAGCCTTTGTTTATGGAGAGGTACGGTTTGTGACTCAACCTGTGACAGGGAGACAACCACTAAACATGGTAAAACTGTAATAGTTGTCAAATAAGATTGGCAAATAAGTGTAGTTAAATCTTTTTTGCATGGTTAATCACATCTTTCCAATGATTACTCAGTTTGTAACCGTCATCACGGTTGAAATTATGTCTGTGTTTGTATATTTGTATGGCTTCGTGTACAAACCTTTGATGGTAGCTAGGAGGTTTGCAGAGAACCTTGGTCTCGGAAAAGACAATTTCATGAGAGCCCACCGAGTTGTAGCAATGATCGGCAACGGCTGAAGAATCAGTTTTGCCGTGTTTCAGATCTGACTTGTGTTCGCGGACACGATCAGAAACATGACGTTTCGTTTCTCCAATGTAGCAATCACCACAAATGCAACTCAATTTGTAGACTCCAGGATACTGTAAGTCAGGAACGACATCCTTCTGTTGTATCTATGCCCTGTTTTCTGTTATTAATATTAAGAATAATTAGGAATTTTTTTTTTTTAATCTATATATCTTTTTTGATTAAATAATGGAAACAACCCACTTCTCCTCACAAGCACACCAGGAATCTATGACGATAAGAATTCGGTCACAGAGAGGTCATAGACATCCAGATGGACAAAAAGATCGATAGACTAACCTCCCAAGACATCTGGAGATGTACAGATAGGGTGCAGAGCAGAGAGAAACAACTTTTGCAACTCGCGTTTTCCTTAAACGTTTTCCGTACCGAAAAGTAGAAACTTAACAAAAAGAATTAACCAACAAACAATAGGGGCCTTTTATTAGTAATTCCCTTATATTACTCGTATTCACCGCATACATATTATTTAGAATTATGTTTTTTTTTATCTACATGACCCTCCTAAAAACTAAAGAGTACGAATTCCAGAAAGCTTAAGTGGAAACTTAGTTACACTTAACCTCAGGACATTAAAATATAACTCAGAATAAACACCAATCTCTGGAGAACTAAACTTGGCAAAGCCCTCAAAATAATGATGTGACGAGGATCATTACGAATATTCATTAAACATAGACGAATGATAACCACGATACTAAGACCGAAGGAACTCATAAAATATAACTCAAGAATAAATGTAACACACAGGACCACATAAATGTATTGCAAAAATTTCCTCAGCCACCTTTGTCTCCAACGGTCCGGCACAAACAGATGGCCCATGAATGCTTGGGGGGTTAGGAAAGGTCGCGAGGAGGGGTCGCGGGGGTGTGTGGTTCTTCTCGCTCTGTTTGTGTTTTGTTTCCCTCTCGCAAGTGAAGTATGGGAATTGACGGCAGGAACTTCTTGACGGGAACACACTTTTATTAAATCTTTACGTATCAAAATACAACGTGTAGTCTCCTTTCTTCCGACTTCACACTCCACTACTCTCGTGTAAACTCTAGGCCTCTGGCTACACACGATACCCTTCACTCGTGTAGACCCTACGCCTCTGGCTACACAATACACTCGACTCGTGTAGACCCTATGTCCCTGGCTACACAATACACTCGACTCGTGTAGACCCTATGTCCCTGGCTACACAATACACTGCATTCGGCTCGTGTAGACCTTACGCCTCTGGCTACACACACTACACTCGCCTCTGGGTTACACAGAGTCCCGGTCCCGTTAGGACAGCGGGACTAGGTACCGCAGGGCCCTAGGTCTTCATCCCCGTCTTCATTCTTCGCTGGTTACACACCGCCCTCACGCCTGTGTGCATCCCCTTTTATAGCCCCTGCTCACGAGAGGCGGAGCTGATGCGTACTTCAACGTGAGCATCACTCCTTAATGAACCAATCACGACGCACTCTCTCTACGGTCCGTTTTCCCCAGCGCGTGTTAACACTCCTCCACCAATCACACCGCGCTGCCACCCGATCACTCCCTCTCAGCACGTCACCCGTCCACAGCCAATCAGTACCCCGTAACCCACGACCCCGCGCTGACCCCTGATCCTCCACCGTCAGCGCACGTCACCACCTACACAGCCAATCATTACGCGCTGGCATACGATCTCTAATCCCAGCGCGTATCACCTCTACACAAGGAATGCGCAGAGAGGAGAGTCACGTTTTGAGTTTAAGCACAAGCGTACATAGCGAATGAGCAGTCTGGTCCGAGTCGCGCTCACTCTCGCAACTCGGCTTGCGACGCGGCGTTGCGACGGGGCTCGCAAGGGAGCTGTGGCAGTCGTGCCTCGAGGAGAGATGGGACGACGAGGGGTCGTTAAGGTGACAGTCTGAGGGCAGTCTGGTTCGAGTCGTGCTCAGTCTTGCAACTCGGCGTGCGACGCGGCGTTGCGACGGGGCTCGCAAGGGAGCTGTGGCAGTCGTGCCTCGAGGAGAGATGGGACGACGAGACATCGTTAAGGTGACAGTCTGAGTGCAGTCTGGTTCGAGTCGTGCTCAGTCTCGCAACTCGGCTTGCGACGCAGCGTTGCGACGGGGCTCGCAAGAGAGCTGGGGCAGATCGTGCCTCGATGAGAGATGGAACGAGGAGGGGTCGTTCGAGTCGCAGAAGTCTGAGTTCAACCTGGGTCGAGGCTGGGTTTCAGCCGTGCTCCGGCTGGCGGAGCGTCGTGAGGGAGCAAACACCGATGCCGATAGCAGGTGTCGCTTCTCGCAGAACGAAGTTAAGTGCGAGTGAAGCTGGCAGCTGCACGAACAAGGGAAGCACGGAGAAGAGAGAGTGACGAGTGACGACAAGCAATCAACCTGTAAAAGGGCGGAAATCGCCGAGCGTCGACCAAGCGAGCAAAGCAGAGAGCGCGAAGCAGTGGAGAAAGCCTGATCAAACGGCTGTGAGGAAGAGGACAGCGCCATCGAATGCGCAGTGTGTTTGATACACAGACCGACCAACACCCAGTGAGAACAGACAAGACGCCCGCAGCGACGACGGAATCATCGCGCACCACGTCGGCGAGCGTCGTGCAAACTCAATCGAGCAGTGGAGAAGCCGGGGGCTGCCACCCAGAGAGAGAAAGCGCCATCGAATGCGCAGTGTGTTTGATGCACAGACCGACCAACACCTAGTGAGAACAGACAACTGGTCGTCCAGCAGCGACGACGGAATCATCGCGCACCACGTCGGCGAGCGTCGTGCAAACTCAATCGAGCAGTGGAGAGAGGAAGGCAGCACGGACTCGTTGCGGCCACGCCCAAGCGAGAGGAACCTCTGGCCGTTGTTTGTATCCTCCCACACCACACAAGCTAACGACACAACTCTCGGCTCTAAGAAATTTAATTAATATTACGAGGGGACAACGCACACACAGCACGCACACGAATAAGACTTTCAAATTTTTTTTTATCTTTGCGTTTCAAAAAGGGTTGCCATTTCAAGGTGGTGCGTTTAATATCAACTGTCCTCTTGGTTCTTTCGGTAAAGTCACGTAGAAGAAAAGTAATAAAATAATAAAAATAAAACATAATAAAATAAAATAATTCTCACGACGTTTCGGCTACAACGCAAGCAGCCGTCTTCAGGTGAAGAATGAGACAATGCCAAGCTAGGAGCTTATATATATATGAGACAATGCCAAGCTAGGAGCTTGCAACTCGGCGTGCGACGCGGCGTTGCGACGGGGCTCGCAAGGGAGCTGTGGCAGTCGTGCCTCGAGGAGAGATGAGACAATGCCAAGCTAGGAGCTTATATATATATAAGCTCCTAGCTTGGCATTGTCTCATTCTTCACCTGAAGACGGCTGCTTGCGTTGTAGCCGAAACGTCGTGAGAATTATTTTATGTTATTATGTTTTATTTTTATTATTTTATTACTTCCCTTCTACGTGACTTTACCGAAAGAACCAAGAGGATGAATCCCTGCAGTCACGAAAGCTTTAAATCGAAATTCAATATCAACTGATCGTGCAAAGCAGTTGCTGCCGTCAAGTTACATGAATAAGAAATGTTTTAGTCATTCATTTTCGTTAATTGCATAATCTTGCCCATGAATTTATTGACGTATACTTGCTTTTGCATACTAGAGTGTCATGTGTTTGTTTAGAATTAAAATTGCTTAACACCAACTGTTCGAGTGCTTCTTTCCAAGTCCATGCAAAACTGTCTTATTCATAAGAGCTGTTACCTGCGATGAGATATGAAAATGAAGACCTAATATAACATAACACACACTAAGATAATCGGTAAATGTTTAATCAATGATAATCGTGTTATCCTGATTGATACAACTCTGGATAAACGAAACTAGGCCTAATGATCATAACTGCACACATTAACATAATCGCAAGCATCCGCATAAATTACTACGATTATCTCCGTGATTATCATAATTTATGCATATAATTACACACACTAATAATTTATGCATATTAATACACGTTAACATAATGCGATTTGCGCATTTTTCGGAAAATTATTAATTTTTATAATTTTTATCAAAATTTCATAATTCCAACACATACAACACTTCACAGATGGAATCAAATCACGGATTTTATGCACTGTACTGAATCGGACTTGGATCTTATGTTTGTTTAGAATTTTGGAGATCTTTTTGGTCACGCCTGCTATGTATGGCAACGTGATAGTTTTGGTCAGAGTTTCATGTGGCTGTTTCTGTATGGTGGGAGAAACAGCTTGGCGGATAGTGCGGTCAGAGTATCCGTTCATCCTGAGGGCCCGATGTACATGTCTTAATTCACCGGCCAGGTGGTGTTGGTCAGAAATACCATGGGCTCTGTGGTATAGCGTTTTGATGAGAGAATTCTTTTGAGATGGGTGGTGGTGGGAATCCGGTTTCAAGTAGGAATCTGTGTGGGTGGCTTTCCTGTAGACAGAATGTCCCAAGGATCCATCAGGCCTCCTCTCAAACAGAATATCCAAGAATGGTAGTTTACCGTCTTTCTCCACTTCCATGGTGAATCTGATGGATGGGTGTCTAGAATTGATGTGGTCCAAGAAGTGGTTCAATGCTGGGAGGCCATGTGGCCAGATGACGAAAGTGTCGTCCACATACCTCTTCCACAAGGAAGGACGCAGGGTGGATGTCTGGATGGCGTCTGATTCAAACTTTTCCATGAACATGTTGGCTATAACTGGTGACAAGGGGGAGCCCATAGGGGTACCCTCATTCTGTTTGTAGAAGGTGCCATTCCAGGTAAAATAAGTGTTGGTGAGGCAATGCCTAACCAGCGCAGGTACATCAGAATTCAATCCATGTTGGACTAAGTCCTCAATTATTGTTAGGGTGTCCGGTACTGGGACTTTGGTGAACAAAGATACTACATCAAAGCTGACGAGGATGTCATCAGGAGATAGTACCATGTCCTTAACCATAGAGACTAATTGGGTTGAGTTCAGTACTGCCGAAGAGGTCTTGCCTGTGAAGGGGAGCAGAGTATCTGATAGAAAACGGGCTAGTTTGCACGTAGGAGAGTTTATCGTCGACACGATGGGTCGTAGCGGGGTGCCTTCTTTATGGATTTTGGGAAGACCATAGAGTCTGGGAGGTCTAGCCGCCGATGGTTTTAGAGAGGGACGTTTGCTTGGTTCGATTAGGGAAGTCGAACTCGTGATGATGCTGTTGGTTTTTGTCGTTAGGTTTTTAGTGGGATCGTTTTTAATTTTGGAGTAACTCCCATCATTAAGAAGGTCCAGGATTTTGTTGTTGTATGAATCTTTATCCAGGATGTTTGAGAGGAGGCCTGATGGATCCTTGGGACATTCTGTCTACAGGAAAGCCACCCACACAGATTCCTACTTGAAACCGGATTCCCACCACCACCCATCTCAAAATAATTATCTCATCAAAACGCTATACCACAGAGCCCATGGTATTTCTGACCAACACCACCTGGCCGGTGAATTAAGACATGTACATCGGGCCCTCAGGATGAACGGATACTCTGACCGCACTATCCGCCAAGCTGTTTCTCCCACCATACAGAAACAGCCACATGAAACTCCGACCAAAACTATCACGTTGCCATACATAGCAGGCGTGACCAAAAAGATCTACAAAATTCTAAACAAACATAAGATCCAAGTCCGATTCAGTACAGTGCATAAAATCCGTGATTTGATTCCATCTGTGAAGGATGTCGTTCCTGACTTACAGTATCCTGGAGTCTACAAATTGAGTTGCATTTGTGGTGATTGCTACATTGGAGAAACGAAACGTCATGTTTCTGATCGTGTCCGCGAACACAAGTCAGATCTGAAACACGGCAGAACTGATTCTTCGGCTGTTGCCGATCATTGCTACAACTCGGTGGGCTCTCATGAAATTGTCTTTTCCGAGACCAAGGTTCTCTGCAAACCTCCTGGCTACCATCAAAGGTTTGTACATGAAGCCATACAAATATACAAACACAGACATAATTTCAACCGTGATGACGGTTACAAACTGAGTAATCATTGGAAAGATGTGATTAACCATGCAAAAAAGATTTAACTACACTTATTTGCCAATATTATTTGACAGACAACTATTACAGTTTTACCATGTTTAGTGGTTGTCTCCCTGTCACAGGTTGAGTCACAAACCGTACCTCTCCATAAACAAAGGCTCAGCCTTTGTTATGCAGTCTATTCTTAGTCTTAAGCCTCACCTTACCATATTAATAAAAAGTATGCGGCCCTTGCCCCACCACCTTCACCAACCATTATATAAACGGAGTGGTAGCTCCTGCAATCTCTCATTTACTTGATACAGCTTTCGTGGCTGTGACGGTACCACCTGAAGACGGAAGCTTGTGTTGCCTCCGAAACGTCGTGATTTTTATTTTATTTTACTTTTTAATGTTTTTACCTATGTGACTTTACCGACAAAACCTAAGAATATGAATCCTTGCAGTCACGAAAGCTTCAAATCTAGAATTGTGTTGTTGGTTGTTGCAGGTTGTTCACCCGTCCATTGGTCGCACGTTAGGTTGCTTGTGCTTAGCTGGGACAGCTATTTCTTTATCACGGGGGTGGGGGGGGTGATTTAGTGGATTAACGTGCGCCAAGGGGGGATATTGTAAACACTTGTGGGTTATGGACAGCGGGGTCGTATCAGGACAAGCAGGTGTTGCTGGGGGACAACGGCCGGAGAGAGACAGCTCGTTAGGTGATTATGGGATGCAGGGCAGTGATTGGCCGGTTGTTGTTGTCAGAGACAAGGTGGCGCCAGTAAGTCTGGGGATGGGAGCAGGTGGTGGCGGGGGCCACCACCTGCTCCGACGGAGACGGTCGGAGCAGAAGAAGAATAGGTTAGCAGTAGAGACGGAGACGAAGAAGATATGAGAGATAGAATAGGGTAGCAGTGGAGCAGGAGAAGAAGAAGTGATGAGAGAAAGGATAGGCTAGCAGTGGAACGGGAACAGAGAGACAGTTGGAGTGAGATGGAGAAGCCGAGAGAGAGAGTCGGAGAGAGATGGAGACGAGAGAGAGAGACAGTTGGAGAGAGACGGAGACGAGAGAGAGAGAGAGACAGTTGGAGTGAGATGGAGAAGCCGAGGGAAAGCGAGACGGTCGAAGCCGAGACAGGCGAAGCAGAGAGGAGAGTCGGGGGAGAGAAAGAGAGAGAGAGGGAGGGAACAGAGCGAGCGAGGCCAGCGGAGTGCGGCGAGCGAGCAAAGAACGCGCTGGAGTCTTGGTTGTGGACTGTGCTGAGTTTGATGAAAATAAAGTGAAGACGGAAAAAGAAGAAGTTGTCCGCGTAAAGTTCAGCACCACAATAATAATAATGGTCAAGGATAATAATAATAATGGTAAAGGATGGTCATAACGGAGTGGCAGCCAGGGAGCGGAACGCGTCTGAGAGGTCGTCCACCGAGGAGACGGAGCGATGAGCTTCTCGCGTGCACGAGCTGGATGGATCGATGCATAGCGGGACCGTGAGAGGTGGTGGCTCGGGGAGGCCTTCGTCCAGCAGCGGATTGATCCTGGCTGCTGGCAAAGATGATTGCGGGTCACGCGACGCGCACGCTCACTCACCGTGGCACGCGCTGGAGAGTAGCAGCACCGACCACAGGAGGCGGACGTTTCGGCCGCAGGAGGAAGCCATCGGTGTCCCCGCACTCCTCGCGTCTCCACACTTATGCTCTCCTCCTCCTAGCTGATCCAGACTCGGGTGGCCTCCTCCCTCTCTCCCCTTCCCTCTCCCTGACCCGGAGGCCTCGCGATGCCAAATGCGGCTCGCCCCCTTTTCATCCGCTGCCTCGACGCTCGGCAGATAACGCGAGGACAGGGGGAGGGGGGCAGATTGCGGGAGAGAGGGCCCAGGGTGAACGAGTGGAGACGCGTGTAGATGACGCAGTGAGGCTCTGTACTTACGGCGTACTGACTGACGTCAGGCAATGAACGGGTTATTAGCCCCACCCCTGGCCCTGCTGGGACCCGAACCACATTTAGATGCCTTGGTGAGGCCGGTGTACCATGGTCTGGCTTGGCATGTCAAACATCCAGTGGAAAACTACCCATACCGGGAAGGTCCCGTGCGAGCGCAGCTCGGATGTACCAGTGGAAAAGTGTGTCAACATAATCCCCATGACCCACACGGTGTGGGGAGGCCCTCATCTAGCAGTGGAGTGGCTAAAGGGCTGCCCGTGTGCGCATGCATTAATTTACTACGCTTTCTATTGCTTGTGATTTTTGTCCAGTACAGAATTTAATATTAAAATGTTTTAGAGATCCGTTTACTTACTCTAAACGTGTATCAACAGCTTCCGTTCGCCACTAAGTGGCGGTGACGTCACAATGGAGCCTGTGCCATGCGAGGTGCACTTTGGGGCCTTTAAAGTGTCGAAGGCTCGCTGGCAGCAGGTCACGGGACAGACCCAGGTGCTGTGGACTGACGAACTGAGATGACTGGCAGATGTATAAACTCTGCTCCACACTGCCAAATAGCAGCGTTTTAGCTGCCCGGCGGTCTGTTCGTTGTTTTGTGCGTTGCTCCTCTCCCCTTCGTTGTTGCTCCACAGAGGCCGATCTTGACATCGCTGATACCAGTCATCTACAAGTCCAATCAGCTCCACATAATTCTGTCACCTATCAGTCAATCTCTTCTCTCGGCCGTGCTGCACCTGTTATCCCCTTCTCTCTGGGTAAGCAGAAGCTGGGTATGCAGACTCCATGTCCCAACCAACGCAGCCTCGCTTGCCGAAGGAGCTCACTGATGGGAATGTGTCCAGATATTTAAAGGATCTGTGAGCTCCTCACACTCCAGTCTGGTTAAACCCAGGAATTATCTAGGCAGGCCAGCCTGAATGGTTCAAACCGGTGCAAATGTTCCTTTAGAGGACTCCACTTTTCACAAGGATAGAAACGGGAGCGTATAACTGGCCGAGAAGACCCAGAGCTTCGTATGGAGTGATATACCAGGTAACTTGCACACTGCGTTATGCAGCTGATGAAAAGACAATGCCGCTTGGTTGATTTGGAGTGAGACCTCGGCTGCCAAACCGGAGTCAGTCATAAGCAAACTGCCGAGGTACTAAAAAGTATCCACTCTCTCCACAACTGCCCCGTCACTCATGGGGAGAGGATTGATGGGGGATGGTGAGGACCCATCTCTTAGTCGCACGCTGTCGGTTCAGCAGTAGCATCTCCAATAGCAATTGCCAGATCATCCACATACATAATGGTCGACATAGGCTAACCACTGCACTGGCTGTGAGTGTAGGGCAGTACAGCAAGAGGCGCATACGAAACATTAAGACTGGTGACCTTTGACAAATGTTGGCGCTCGGAGAACCCAAAGGTCTCTTGGTCTCATGGCAAAGTTGCTGAGTTTGCAATGCTGTTAATGGCAGGGTTATGGTCCCCGTGGGACAGGTCCCACTCCGGTTCCTCTCGGATGGGGGGGGGGGGGACCCCCTTTCGAGGCACGCCCAGCGTGAGGCGGCCAGTTTACGCCGATGACATCAACAAGCCCCGCCCATCGCCCACCACCAAGCCCCGCCCATCGCCCAGTGGCACACGTGACAATGGAGGTGAGAATCTTGTTTGCAAGTAATCGATTAGTTGAACGATCGAAGAGCCCAGCATTAGTCACGGCCCACACTGGCTTTCGTTGGAACCCTTGACGACGCACGCGTGATCGTTGTGAGCCTATCGTGCGCCCACGGATGGCCACACAGCAAACTTAACCATTCACGCATTCCATTCACTCAGTCCTCCTACTGTCAACAAGACCCTCATTCATCCAAGGAGTCGTGGGTTATCAAGTTTATCCCTTCAAGACACTTGCTTAAATCAACACAACGGTATTCTAATCTTGATTTGAAGCTTTCGTGACCAAAGAGTATACAACGGTATTCGGCAACTCAACTTCATGCACCGTGTGGATTATTTCTCAAACGTATCCCCACCATTTTCCACTCCCCAACTCTCCCATTGTGGCATCGTTTTTGTCCCCCCACCCCCACCCCCGACCTCCGCGATCATCTGCCGGCGCCCGTGCTCAGTTCTGGCGGCTGCGCCGGAGATTGCGCCCAGCGGTGGGGATTTCGTCCTTGTAGACGCTGTAGTTCTTCATCACCGTGTCGATCCAGGGCAAATAGCGTGAGACGCGGGCGTAGATCCCGAACTTTCCCTTGCGGTTGCAGCCCTCGCCCCAGCTGATGATGCCGGTGGAGAACCACGTGTTGGCATAGGGCGTGACGTGGGGGCCGCCGCTGTCGCCCTGGCACGCGTCCGTCTTCGAGTCGCTGTAGCCGGCGCAAAACATGTTCTTGGTGATGGTGTAGCTGCTCGATTCCTTGCACCGTGCCATGTCCTGGTACGGCACAAAGGACGTCTGCAGCACTTTGGCCTGTGCACGGGGACGGGCGGGGATGCGCAAACAAATATAAATCGGCGAAAAAAGAATTGCATTACAGAAGAATGAAAAAATAGTGGACAATCACACGTTAATATTAAATAAAATTCATTTATTGATAGCTGAATCGGCCAAATATTAACATGCATTCAGGGCCATTATGTATATAGACGAGGACACGTGTCAAATGGGTGGGTGGAATGTGGAGGTGGGTGGGAAGAGGTCACGGTACCTTTAACCCGCGCTCGCGCAGGTAACCCCAGCCGCTGATGCGAGCCAGCTCCTCCTTGAGCACGTTGTCCGCAAAGTCCGGCTCGGGCAGGCAGGCGGGCAGCACGTACTTGTTGAACTTGATGGGCTCGCTCATCTGCAGCAGCGCGATGTCGTTGTCGTAGGTGGCGTTGTTAAAGCGGTTGTGCATCACCATCTGCTTGATGGATATCTGCTGCTCCGTGGGCTCAGACACCGTGCGGTTGTGCTCACCTAGGGACGGGGAGGGAGAGGGATGGGGGGGCATGTAAGCAGCGAATTGGACGATGTGGTGCTGCGGTTCCAGACCTCTTGCATGGCGGTCCCTGATCAAGAACGCTGCCAACATTGCAGCCCAACGTCGGCAACTCCCCAAGCCGTTGCCGTGCCCAAGCAATCCTACGGTGCGGCCACGCCGCCGGATTTCATCACTCCACCTCCATGCGCGGATGACCCCGCCGGACGCGCCCCATTTGTCATCGTCGACGGCTTCCGCTCCTTCGTAATTATTGACCGTCGGCCATCACTCCCTTGTAGCGATCAGCCCTGGCCCACCGACATTCTTTAGAAGTTGCGAGTGAAGCCACTGAACCTGCTCTTGGTTTGGACGAGACGCGATGCAGGGCGACTCACCGACGATGACGATGTCGGGCTCGGACGGGATGCAGTGGGCGGCCGTCAGGACCCACTCCCGGTTGAGGATGGTTCCGCCACAAAAGCCCTCACCCTTCTTGTCCAGAATCAGAACCTGGGAACAGAGGCGAGGGTGAGACGATGAGGGAGCCTCGACTCCATGGGCTGTGCCAGAACGCTTGCCAAGGTCACGTGATGCAGGGCCCTTGTGTTCCCTAGTTTTTCAATGGAGCGTCTTGAATTTTATCCAGCAGATCGGTGGTGAGTCAAAATTTTAGTTGGGGGTTGATTCAACTCCATCATCCCTCTAGGGTTGATAAAAAAGAGTACCACTTTGTGGAGAAGTCGATCGTGATTGATTTATGGACAGATTAATATCTGCCATAGGAATGTGGAATTTCCAACACTGGCTCATGGCTGTAAACACCTGAAGCTCAGCAAGTCACCTTGACTTGTATTTATTTACGTGTAAAGGAGTTCCAGACCGGGTGAGTCTTGCAAGCGGACTTTAGTCCGTCTTCAGTGCAGTTCGTCGCGCTTCAGGGATTCACTCCGTTCAGGCACCACCCGAGCCTCTCCCCTCTGCTCCTCTCTACCCGTCCCTTGCAGGACTCCCCCCGACTCTCCACCAATCCCTTTCGTTTGTCCGAACGGCATCCCAACTGACCCCTCATTTGCATCTTTCAAATGATTCTGATGACCAATCAGATTTTAATGGTTCTCCACCTTCCAATCAAATTGTGCGCCCGACGTCGGCTCCCCCTGCGACAGCTCCTCGCCAGTGAGAGTCGGGTGCGCTACTTGAGCCAACGAGCCCTGAGACCCGGGGAGCATTTTTTTAAATCAGGTCCGCCACTTAGCGCCCTTTCCATATGCATTGGAGCTGCAGAGTTTAACCCCACGGTGTACTATCTGCTGTTGCTGATGCTGCAGTGTCTGCTGCTGCTGTTGTTGTGTACCTGCCAGGGACACTCCCCGAGGGGGCATTCTTCTCCCCCCGCGATGCGCAAGTCCCCCTCGGACCCCTCTGCAATGTAGCTGCTGTTGTCGGACACCGTGGAGTGAGGGGGCACGGGTTGGACCGGCGTTGCCACAGTGACGGATGAAGCCTCTCGCTTCGACCGAGGCTTCTTCACCTGCACCTGGATTCTGCCACACGGGAAGGGCACTGCCCCCCACACCCCACAAGCACAATGCCGGTGTCCCCCCCACAAATGAACGTGAGACACGTTCACCGAGGTTTGACGTCTGGCCAACCCAAACCGATCTATCCAAGAGCAACCTCCAAGACCTCCCCAAGTCAAGATGTTGTGGCCATGCAACCCAAATTACGGACCATATAGTGAACCGCTGAAGTCTGCACTCCTTAACCGGAGGAGCAAAACTACCAAAACTCTCCCCTGAAGCCCTCTTGTCATGGAGAGCAGACATCGACATCGAGCTCCATAGCAAGTATCGACTCGAGGAGTAAAATCGCTACGACCATGGTTCCTGTTCCCGTGAACTTCACCAATTGATCTCTACAGCGATGTTGAGGACGCGCTCGATCAGACATCTCACCCACCACACTGTGCCATCACCACACTGTAGATCACAATAACACACTCGCCCACTCACGCATTCACACATCCATGACACTGCAGGTCACAACAATCATCTTACTCCATACCACCGCTCTCCACATTGGAATTCCCTCCTACCATCAGCGTCTCTTCCCAAAGCTCCTATAATAATACTGTAATAACCGCGCTCTTATCGATTCAATAAACCCGTTACACTGTTAATTATTTTCAGGACCCACCATTGTGACCTCTACTTAAAATTCAATCCCACGTGACTTGCTGCAGGAACAAATCTACATCGGGCCCTGTTCAGTCATAAAGTCATTATTGGAAAATATGTACTATACTTGGCTAATTCATTAACCTCATTGTCAAACTCAAGAAACCTAAGACGTCCATCTAATTGCCTTTTACCTTTCCCAAGAGCAGTAATTAGAATTGGTGACACCAATACATTGGAACAACAACAACTTGGTTTCCTCCCTGAACATCGTAAATCTTCCTTCAAAACATAAAATCAAGCAGAAGATTAGTGCTGGATACGACCACATTTGCTGGTGTGATTTGTAACTTTGATTCTTAACCGTATATCGATGGTTACATTTTCATGTGTAACTTTATTGAGGAACTCTGTGTTGTCTTGGTGTGGTCTGGGACTATTGGTGTCGTTTTGTTGCGGATTCCTCCTGCAGTCTAAATAATGATTCTGACAACTTTGGCAGTGCTGTTTGTTGCTGACCACTTGATGTTTTGGGCCCTATGGCCTATTGTGCTCATCAACTGTGACAAAAACAAACCCTGACCTTACAATCGAAACTAAAAAGTCGACAAGCTAAACACGTATCCTTGTCAGTTCATAGCTTGCACGCACGACTCAATCCCATTTGTTTGGCCGAGTCTGGTGGTAGAGGGTTTCACGACGCAACATCGATTGTGAGCCGCCCCCGCTTTTCCCGCGCGTGGCAGCGGGCGGCTGGCGGCGTTGGTTACCCATAGGCCGGCAGGACTTGCCGTCGGCGTGCAGTTTGTAGTCCTTGGCGCAGGAGCAGGAGAACTTCTCATCCGAGCCCTGGCAGAAGTGCTCGCAGCCACCGTTACGGAAGGTGCAGCCCAGCTTGGCTGCACGGGGGGGGGGGGGGGGGGGGGGCGTCATTTCGCTCGTTTGCTTCACCCTCACTTTCGTCTTAATTCGCATCTCTGATGGTTTCGTGGGAATCGCTCTTCAACTTTTACCGGTGAGCGAGCCGGAGCAACAATCGGTCGGCACGTCGTCGAACGCCGGCACGCGCGATGGTTGAGTGCGATCGGCCGCGTCGGGTAGCTACGGTCATTCACAACGTGGCCTGACCCGAACATCGATTATATTATTGGGTCGCTCGCTTCCAGAGTTTATTCTGCGTCGTGTCGCCTGCGGCAAAACACGACGCCGCGTAAGTTGATATCGCAGAACTGCTTGCGTGGTGCGATGATGTGTGGCGCGTACAGATTTCGCAGGTGTTCCCGTCGTAGCCGCTGAGGCAGTAGCAGGTGTACTGGTTGATCCCGTCCTTGCAGACGCCATTATTCTTGCACGGGTTGGAGCTGCACTGGTCTCCGTCTGGGGCACGCGAGACACGGCACCACCATCACGCGCACCGTCACCGGCGGCGTTTGCGTTCACGTCCCCGAACTGTGCCATGCGGTTCGTCACTCACCCGAGTATTTGTTCCAGAAGTCATTCTGGAAAAAAGCACAGAGCGAAGGGCATCATTTGGTGTGGGGGGTGGGGGCGTGAGGAAGCGGGACAGGGTGCGGATTGTGGGGCCTGCTGCCCATGGCACCTGTGTGTGTGTGAGCTTGACGGTCACGCATCCAAACACTTTCTAGGCTCGGACCCTGATGACCTCCCCACCAAGGGACGATCACCGCGAGCATCCTGAGAGGTCTGGGCACGCGAGTGTGAGCACAGTCCGGGCTCGCGCCGTTCTCATCGCGAGGGCTCTGCTGTGCTTCACAGACGGCAGCAGAGTCCGCGGTGGGTCCACAACATGGGGCCATGCCGCTCTCTGGTTTAACCCAACGGAGTAATTTTCGAGTAATATTTTACGTTTGGCCCGCGACTCCGGCCTTGGGAAAAACGTCGCGGGATCGATTTCATCCGCTGCGATGAATCCCCGTGGCACCGACCAGGGCGGTTCGCTGGGGTCGAACCGCCGCGAATCCCCGCGGCACACAAAACGACGACCCGCGTGCAGCGCGAGGCCCGGGGGCCGCAGCTCGGAGGCCGCCGCCGCCCCTGGGGCGTCTCGGGTGGTTGCGATGGCGCGAGTTGGGCCCCCTCACCGTTGCGTCGATGTTCTCGAACACCTCGCGCGCCTCCTCGAAGCTGCAGCGCTCCTCCATGCACTCGCGCTCCAGGTTCCCCTTGCGCAGCTCCTCCCAGCCGCTGTTGGCGCGCCGCACCCGCGCCAGGACGATCGCCGCCTGGCGCCGCTGTAGGAACACGTTGGCTGTGTGCGCATGCGTGCGTGTGTGTATACGTGCGTGCGTGTGTGCATACGTGCGTGTGTGTACGGGGAGCGGTAGTGTAGTGGTTAGCACGCTGCGCTACGAATCCGACGACCCGAGTTCGATTCCCGCTCACGGTTACGATTATCTGAACCCGTCCTGGGCCTCCCCTAGTTCGACTCGGCCTTAAGTTAGTGCCTGGTGCGGTATGTAAACATCAGCACTGGGCTTCATAGCTGCCAACATCCGTGAGTTGATCTGACAATCGAGAGCACAAAATCCGAGTGTATTTGAGGATTAAGCGCAGCCCTGAAAGTGCCTACTCACACAACTCCACTCGACCACACTGTCCAGATGTATCCCAAGATCTGGGCGTCCCCACTCTTCATCCCACCACACGCGACCTGCCGATCGACCGCGGGTACCAAATTTGTGCCGCTGGGTGGACAGAGGCGGTGGCGGAGGGATTTGAGAAACTCGCCCCCATTGTTTCAACTGCTGCGAGATGGAAGCGAACCGGTCCCCCTTGAGGTTGAGTCCAGCACGCTGCCGACCGTCGCCCTCACGCACAGAACCATGTGTGAGGCGACGCACGCGAGAGGGCACGCGGGCCCAGCCGTGTTGTCCTGTGCGGTCTCTTCACTTTTCTCAAGGCCAACAAATATTTACCAATCCCAAACACGGGCTACGGCTATATCTGATCCGCGCACAGGTCAGCGAGGGAGCGAGAGAGGGAGCGAGAGAGAGCGAGTGAGAGAGAGCGAGAGAGAGAGACAGAGAGAGCGAGGGAGAGAGAGCCCCCCCAGTGGCACCACCGCTGGGACACGGGACGCGCTATCAGGACAAACACGTACCACGTGAGTGTGTGTGTCCACGACACTGTTTGCTCTCCTCGCTCTCTGTTTGACTTGGGACTTAGTCTCAACACCAAAAACATTCGATACATAGTTCACATAAAACGTTTCTGACCAAGAACTACGATGCAAACGTTGAAAAATCTATTTTGGTTGTCATCATCATCAATCGTCGAATTTATTTCCGGCTCAACTGAGCATCGAGGTGGTGACCCTCTCCTGCGCACAGCCCCGAGCCAGCGGTGAAAGTTCCACATTCACATAGCGGGGATGAGCCTCTGTCGACATGGTAGCCGCTGTTGATTTTCCCACGTAGTGGTCTACACTTTATTGACCCCGAAGGGATGATGGGTCCAATCAACGCCCTACACAGGATTTGAACTCGCAACATACAGATTTTTTGACTAAACCCACAAACGTGTAAAAAGTACACGTCCTTTTTACATTCTGCTAAAACAATCAGCAGTTCCTGAAGAACTACATTGTGGTCCGCTTGTATAGATTGCACGAGAATAAATATGAGAAAATGCGATCAACCAACAGCTGATGT
Organism: Lethenteron reissneri; assembly: GCF_015708825.2. Classification (NCBI taxonomy): domain Eukaryota; kingdom Metazoa; phylum Chordata; class Hyperoartia; order Petromyzontiformes; family Petromyzontidae; genus Lethenteron; species Lethenteron reissneri. The sequence goes on from NC_083835.1 coordinate 261,561, forward strand.
GCTCACCACTGCGCCATCGCCTCAACCAAACCCTCATGCGGACAATGTGGATCGTGCAGAGTTTGAATACCACTGCGTCTCCAGACGTTGCACAAACACACGGCGTCGTGCGCATTGCCTAGACACCGAAACATCTAGAGGCGAGAGAGAGCCATCGGATTCTATTTGCATTGAGAGACAGAAAGATGAACGTATGGGAATATACGCAGGCTAATGGCATCATCTAAACTGTTAAGAGAAGCGAGTGAGGCTTGGACAGGGCACGTCGCGGCTCGAAGGGACAATGGGGGGTGGTCAGAAATCATAATAATAATGATTGTCTAGGATGATCATGACGGAGTGGCGGCCAGGGAGCGGAACGCGTCTGAGAGGTCGTCCACCGAGGAGACGGAGCGATGAGCTTCTCGCGTGCACGAGCTGGATGGATCGATGCATAGCGGGACCGTGAGAGGTGGTGGCTCGGGGAGGCCTTCGTCCAGCAGCGGATTGATCCTGGCTGCTGGCAAAGATGATTGCGGGTCACGCGACGCGCACGCTCACTCACCGTGGCACGCGCTGGAGAGTAGCAGCACCGACCACAGGAGGCGGACGTTTCGGCCGCAGGAGGAAGCCATCGGTGTCCCCGCACTCCTCGCGTCTCCACACTTATGCTCTCCTCCTCCTAGCTGATCCAGACTCGGGTGGCCTCCTCCCTCTCTCCCCTTCCCTCTCCCTGACCCGGGGGCCTCGCGATGCCAAATGCGGCTCGCCCCCTTTTCATCCGCTGCCTCGACGCTCGGCAGATAACGCGAGGACAGGGGGAGGGGGGCAGATTGCGGGAGAGAGGGCCCAGGGTGAACGAGTGGAGACGCGTGTAGATTACGCAGTGAGGCTCTGTACTTACGGCGTACTGACTGACGTCAGGCAATGAACGGGTTATTAGCCCCACCCCTGGCCCTGATGGGCCCCGAACCACATTTAGATGCCTTGGTGAGGCCGGTGTACCATGATCTGGCTTGGCATGTCAAACATCCAGTGGAAAACTACCTGTACCTGGAAGGTCCCGTGCGAGCGCAGCTCGGATGTACCAGTGGAAAAGTGTGTCAACATAATCCCCATGACCCACACGGTATGGGGAGGCCCTCATCTAGCAGTGGAGTGGCTAAAGGGCTGCCCGTGTGCGCATGCATTAATTTACTACGCTTTCTATTGCTTGTGGTTTTTGTCCAGTATTAAATATTAAAATGTTTTAGAGGTCCGTTAACTTACTCTAAACGTGCAACAACAGCTGCCGTTCGCCACTAAGTGGCAGTGACGTCACCATGGTGCCTGTGCCATGCGAGGTGCACTTTGGGGCCTTTAAAGTGTCGAAGGCTCGCTGGCAGGAGGTCACGGGACAGACCCAGGTGCCGTGGACTGACTAACTGAGATGACTGGCAGATGTGTAGTGCTGATCTTTACGCAGACAACTTCTCCTTTTTCCGTCGTCACTTTTTATTACAAAACTCTTTACATTCCACAACCGTGATTTTAGCACGTTCTCTGCTCGCTCGCCGCGCTCCGCTTGCCTTGCTCGCTCCGCTCCCTCCGTCTCTCTCCATCTCTCTCCCCGACTCTCCTTTCTGCTTCGACTGTCTCTCTCTCTCGGCGTCTCCATCTCACTCTGAATGTCTCTCTCTCTCTCTCGGCGTCTCCGTCTCACTCTCTGTTTCTCATATCTTCTCTCGTTCCTGTTCCACTGCTAGCCTATTCTATCTCTCATATCTTCTTCTTGTTCCTGCTCCACTGCTTCTCCCCGACTGTCTCCGTCCAGCTCCCAGCAACAACTCCCCGTCCCTCTCTCACGCTCCCGTATTTGTAGTGCTGAACTTTACGCAGACAACTTCTTCTTTTTCCGTCGTCACTTTATTTTACAAACTCAGCACATTCCACAACCAAGACTCCAGCGCGTTCTCTGCTCGCTCCGTTCCCTCTCTCTCTCTCGCTATATCTCTCTCTCTCTGTGCGTCCTGGGAGGCGGTCGCACCTGCTGGGCGCTCCCGTTTTCCGAGGTGTGTGGACGGAGGCCTGTGCTTCAGGGTATCCTGAGCCTGGCCTGAGGGAGAGAGTCTTCGTTCTTCTTTCTCGTTACGCCCTGGGGTTGCTGCTGCCGTTTTACTATGGCACAGTATCCCAGGCTGGAGTGTCTCTCACGGAAGAATGGCATCATATGCTTCCCTCCGCCCGAGACCGTCGCAGCTGCTGTGGTCACGCGCATCGGCCATGCGGGCCTCCTCGCCACCCAAAGGCAAGATCGCGGCGTGGTTGTGTACGTGACCCAGGAGAGTATGGTGGCGCGCCTAGTGGAGACGGGGCTCGACATCGGGGGGGAACTGTTTGTGCAGTGCACCCCACTCTCGACTCCCGCCGTCACGGTGCTGCTCTCAGATGCGCCGCCATTTCTCAAGGGCACAGACATACAACGAGATCTGCAGCGCTTCGGGACGGTGATCTCGAGCGTTACCATGTTGCCATTGAGAACGAAAGACCCAAAACTTGCACATGTATTGTCGCTCCATCGCCAAACATTCATGATACTGAAGGATGGTAACGCGGACCTAGATGTGACCCTTCAAGTACACCATTGAGGGTTATGTCTACACCGTGTTTTTGCCTCCAGGGCCGTGCCGCAGTTGCTATGGGTGTGGTGGCGTTGGACACACCCGAAGAAACTGCCTGGCAAAAGGGGAAAAGCAGCTCAGCCTGCGCAAACATCAGCAGCAGCGCGAGAGCAGCAGCAACAGCAGCAGGTGCCGCCGCCGCCGCAGCAGCAGCAGCAAAGGCCGCTGCCGCAGCAGAAGCAGTAGAAGCAGGCGCAGAAGCAGTAGAAGCAGGCGCAGCCGCCGCTGCCGCCAAGGCAGCAGCATAACAAGCAGCAGCATAACAAGCAGCAGCAGTAGCAACAGCACCAGCAGCAGCAGCAGCCGCAGGAGAACCTGTGGCAGCAGCAGCAGAAGGAAGGTCTGCTGCAGCAGCAGCAGGAGGGACTGCAGCTGCAGCAGCAGCAGAACTCCACCGACTCTGCTGCTGGCCACGCTCAGCCGGTGACTGACGACGGGGAGGATGATTTCACCGTCGTTGAATCACGGAAGCGAAAGACTAGAGGAGGCACTGCGGTGGGGGGGTGTGGTGGCACCCATCCAAAGCGCACAGCCGCAGCCAAGGAAGACAACAGCAGCATCGACGAGCGGGACTGACCGCCTAGATGCAGCAGCAGAACGTGGCGATGAGCCCGAGCCACAGGATGTGGCGATAGACAATGACAAAGCCAACCTGCCGGACGACGCCGAGGTGGACGGGCGGCCACCAGACCCGGACTTGGCGGCCCCGGAGGGGGAGGGGGGGGGGCTGGAGGCCACCGCCGTACCCGCCGGGGACACGGCGCTCGAGGGTGCCGGCCGGCCTACCTCCTCACCCGACGGGGTGATGGCTAGAGAGGCCACAGAAGAGAGCCAGCCTGAGCTCGAGGGAACCTCGAAACGGCATGGCTCGACAGAAGAGGCGGCAACCGAGTCTTACAAGGAAACGCACCTCGACGCCACTCTGCAGGCCCAACGCCAGCACCTTATGAGCAGCCAGGCCTTCTTTAGTCACGGAAGAGACAACCTCGCTGGGGTTGCAATCATGTTCGGCTCAAAGTTTCTCCCGGAGGGCGTGGTCTTCAAGGAGATCCAAGAAGGACACTTGATCTCAGTAGACTTTGTGTTTAACAACACGAGGCTGAGATGTTTTAACGTGTACGCGCCGAGCACGAGCCGCGAGAGGAAGCGTTTCTTCTCTGGCACACTGCGGGATGCCTTAGAGGCAAGCAGTGCGAACGAGGAGCTTACGGTCGAGGGTGGAGATTGGAACAGCACCCTCGACCCGGCACTCGACCGCAACAGCCCTGAACCCCCTAAATGCATCAGCCTCTCGTGTGTGTCACGAATGAGCTTGCCCCTCAAACACAACGGAACAACAATACAGAATTTTTGCAGTACGACGTCCCACCGCCTGAGGAGATCCTCCGACCCTCTAGAGCGGGAGGCCCAAAGCCTCATTCTGGACAAGGAGGAATCATCCACCTGTAGGCGTGTCCAATGAGCCAGCGACAACCCCAGTAAGCCGGACCCCTCGGCGGGGACCCCATCAGCTGGGATCGAATCGGCGGTGGCGGCCATAGCCGGAATGCCCTGCAGCGGCGGACCGCAACGCAGCAAACCCTCAGTACACCTGCACGAGCCTGACGGCTGAGGCAATCGCGATTAAGCGTCCGCGTTGACATGACGCGTCCCCTTCCTGTGTTGGACCGTAAAGGAGTATCCCTGTAGGATTTCGAGCCAACGGGTCATCTGGCCCGAGGGCTAGTCAACCCGCAAAGAGTATTGCAGCACCGCGTGGTCAGTGCGGACCAAGAAATCCCTGCCATACAAGTACGGTCGGAACAGCTGAACGAAGTGTACAATGGCCAACAGCTTCCTGCGCATCACACAATATTCTTGCTCTGCCGGGGACAACACAAGGCTGCCGTACGCCACAACCCTTTCAACCCCGTCGATATTTTGCAACAAGACGGCGCCTATGCCAGTGTCGCTGACGTCTGTGTCGAGAATAAACATCTTGGTGAAATCTGGATATCCGAGCGGCAGCGCATCTGCTAAAGCGTCCCGAAGCGTATCCTCGTCACCCCAGAGGAACTTCTTACCCTTGGCGGACAAATCGGCGATAGTACGGCGCAAAACCCACGAAGCTACGCACTTCCGACACCATTTTCGGCACTGGCCACGTGCGTACGCAGCTCGTTTTGTCCGGATCCGTGGCGACTCCTGATGCGCTAATAACGTGACCCAAATATTTAACAGACGTCCTTAGGAAATGGCACTTTTGGGGCTTAAATTTCAAGTTGGAGTCCCGTACCTGGATAAACACAGCATGCAATCGCTGCAAATGCCCGTCAAAATCTATACTGAAAACAATGACGTCATGAAGATATTATCAAACACGATTCCCACTGCAATCCAGACAATACCAGTTCCATTAACCGTTGGAAGGTGGCCGGCGCGGAGTGTAGCCCCATCGGGACCATGTTGAAATGAAACAATCCCTGTGGTGTTCGGAAGACAGTTTTCGGCTTAGACTCTTCGTCCAGGGGCAATTGCCAAAAGCCCGACAAGAGGTCGAGGGTCGAGAAAAATTTCACGCCGGACAGGGTGTCCAATGAGTCATCAATGCGTGGAAGCCGGTACGCATCCGTAACCAAAATCTTATTGAGTTTGTGATAATCGACGCAAAATCGCAGAGACCCGTCACGTTTTTTAACCAGTACGATGGGAGCCCCCCACGGGCTGGAGGAAGGAGAAATGATCTTTTGTTCTAACATTTCATCCACAATTTGCCGAATACAATCCTTTTCCAGCGGACTCATGCGATGGGAATTTAGGCGAATTGAGGGCGCATCCCTAGTCTCTATGTGATGCCGCAACAGGGATGTACGACTAACATCATATTTCCCCGAACTGAAAACATCCCTGAATTCCAAAAGCAGTTTGTGGAGACGCGACCGCTGCTCGGGTGTCAGATCGTGGTTTTGCTCGTACAAATCCCGCAACCAGCCCGGTTCTTCGTCACACCGCGGCAGTGCATCCCCCTCACTTGCTGCCAAGCACACCTCCATGTCCGAGTTCTGCGCCGCCATCGCGTGCGCTAACGTACTCCCCTCTTGAATGACGATGGGCTCGTGCCCAGTATTGACAATCTGCATGAATGGGTCGCAATTTGCCGGCACCATCGTGAAAGGCCCGACCAATGAAGGTGTCCGTGACGCAGCGTTTGAAGGTGTTAGCAATATTCCCTCCAGCGGGTTTTCCAAAGGCAGGCCCTTTTTCAATCGCAGCGGCACGAGCATCTGCGTGACAGGCGGAACGCGCACCGTGCGACTAACCACAGCCTGCACCACGGCATTTGCTGCTGTGAATTTAGACGTAGTCCTTAAAAATTTAAGACATTTTCCAGATGGCAATTCCAAACAACCTTTCTCTATGGAGATTTTGAGCGGCATTCTTTGCAAAAAAATCCGTGCCTAACAAACATGGTACAGCCAGGGCAGTGGAAACCAAAATGTATCCTGTCATGCACACCTCTCCGATCTGAATTGTTGCGAGCATGTGGCCCAAAATTCCCAGGCTACCCCCATTTGCCGCTATACATGGCCCATCAACTGGTTCCAAGGCCTGGGGCGAGGTTGGCAACGAGCAAAAAGTTTGCGAAGAGATAAGGGTCGCCGAAGCCCCTGTATCGACAATGACCTCCACCCCTTTAACAAGCACCATCACATCCGATGAACCCGGCGCGGCACCCAAAACGCGATGTACGAACGCGCCCCATACAACATTGCCATGCGACCCGTACGAATGAGTGGTTACAGGATGAGGCTGCGCGGATGAGTGATGTGGAGGAAACGGCCGTGTATTGAATGTGTCGCGACCTGCCTGTGGACCTCGGAACGGGGGAAATCCGCGGTTGTAGTCGCCCGGCGCCCTTGAAAAAGCGCCCTTGCGTCGCCAGCAGTCCGGGGCCAAATGTCCTCTCCGCCCGCACTCGTAGCACGTCCGCTGCACGCCACCTCCGTACATCTCGGGGCGACGGGGCAGGCTCGCGAGCGGCAATCCGCCCGCCGCTGCAACTGGCCGCGGCTCCTCCAGCTCCTCCAGGCACCCGGCCGCACCGGCGCACACCACCAGAGGCTGCGCCACCGCCGCCGTCGGTTCGTCGTGGAGATCCAGGTTGGTTTGGATGTTCCTGGCTATCTGCAAAGACGACATGTCATCGTCGCTGTTGCTGGGAAGCAAAAGGACGACCCGCAGCTCCTTTCCCATCAGCAGCAGCTTCTACTGGGCCAGAGAGTCAAGAGCGGTTTGGTCCATCGCCGGGTAAGCCGCCTGGCCGAGGGCCAACAGTGCGCTGCGGTAAGCGATGGGATACTCCGTGCCCTCCCGCTTCCTTAACTTAAATTTCCGCTTGGCGACTGACCGTGGCTCGTATAGGCAGTCCAGTTGATGGTTCAAACCGGCGCAGACGTCCTACCAAGGCAACAACAGGCAGGACTCGAAATTCAATAAATCTAGGAGCAAACCTGGAAAAGCAGTTACGAGTAGCAACATCATCGATACCAGCTAACATCACACGCCTCACCAAAGAGAAGCAGTTCCAGCCGTCACATTAGGGGTGAGTTAATTAAATGTTTGACCAAATATAACAGGCAAATTATCAAGTTGATAATTTTGTATGGCCCGCAAATGATGTTATAAATATCCAAATAGCCCTTGGCAGAAAAACGGTACCCCACCCCAGCTTTAGAGGACTCCACGTTTCGCACGGATAGAAACGGGAGCATATATCTGGCCGAGAAGACCCAGAGCTTCGTATGGAGTGATAGACCAGGTAGCTTGCACATTGCGTTATGCAGCTGATGAAAAGACAATGCCGCTTGGTTGATTTGGAGTGAGACCTCGGCTACCAAACCGGAGTCGGTCATAAGCAAACTGTCGAGGTACGAAAAAGTATCCACTCTCTCCACAACTGCCCCGTCACTCATGGGGAGAGGATTGATGGGGGATGGTGAGGACCCATCCCTGAGTCGCACGCTTTCGGTTCAGCAGTAGCATCTCCAACTCCTTCACAGAGTGGACAGCGATTGCCAGATCATCCACATACATAATGGTCAGCATAGGCTAACCACTGCACTGGCTGTGAGTGCAGAGCAGTACAGCAAGAGGCTCATACGAAACATCAACACGCTCCCAGTAATTTTCCACTCGGACCAGATATGTCGCTGGTGACCTTTGACAAATGTTGGCGCTTTGAGAACCCAAAGGTCTCTTGGTCTCACGGCAAAGTTGCTGAGTTGGCAATGCTGTTATGGTTCCCATAGGACAGGTCCCACTCCAGTTCCTCTAGGATGGGGTGGGGGGTTGAGCTGCTGTGAGGGGGTCCACCGTGACAGTGATTCACCGCTGCGTGGTGGCCCTTGGGAACTTGCAGTGGCGCGGGGCCACCTCGGGCCCACCCAGCACCCGCTAGCGCCGTCCCTGGACAGGTGCCGAGGAGCGACGCGCCGTGCCTCGTGTAGACCACCAGAGGACGGTGTCGTCTCACCAGCAGTGATTTCATCGACTCGCCCACTCGCTCCGTGAACTCTGTCGGCTCGAGTCGCACCGTTCGGTGGCCACGAGCGGACACGTGGGATGCGTCTGCTCCGTCCTGTACCCTGGTCGCATCACGGATGCAGAGGCGGTGGCTACGAGCGAATCTGTGTCGGATTGGTGTGCTGTCCCAGTGGATTAAGAACGAATGTGAATCAGTTACAGCCCTTTGTCAGTCCATGCAGTCTGTGAATAAGGGCCTACCCGTTCGTGTCGCTCTCCAGGCTCAACCCTGCTTAGCTGTCACAAGAGGAATATCGTACATCTATCCATGTGGAGCTCTCACACTGAGCAGTGTTGCACCCCCTTGTCAGAGTCCCAGTAGATGAAGTCTCTTCTGTTGGGCGTTTGTCCACACTTGTTGGGAGACTGAGATGTGCCCGGCAGAGAGCGTTGCCTGCAATCGTTATTTCTCTGAAAGTTGACAAGCCGAATTAAGTAGAAATACCACGTTTCCTGTGCACTAATTGGTGACCGACCATCGACTCACCACGCTTGAGAACCCGGTTCAATCGCAGGCAGTGGCTAAAACCTGGATTTGAACCCAGGGCGATCATCGCATGCAACAAAGTTTAACGTAATACTACGCAGATTTCCACGCGTATACGCACAACCGTCTAAACGTTATGGCATTGTAAATATGGAGTTTATATAAAGCAGCTGAGGTTTACACTTTTCAATGGGAACAGGGCCAGTGCCTCTGTCTAATAGGGGAACAATGACTCTCACCTCACGATTCCAGAAATTATCGCGATGCAGAGTCGTGATTCTGTTGAAGGATAGTTGTAATTGTTTGACTCCGGGGTGCATGGTTGCATCTCGAGTGGCTGGGGGCGGGGGGCAGTCACGTGAGACCAACAACAACAGGAACAACAACAACAACTGCATCCGAATAGGAAACATTGAAGCTTCCACAAGTGGTTCGATGCTTGGCGGAAATCTCGTGGAAGTTGATTCGTGAGGGACACGATTTGGTATTTAACCGACTGGCCGTGCATCTACGCCCGAACGGCTCGCAGAGTTCAAAACAATGTATAATTCGGAAGAAAAAAAATTCGGAACAAAACCTCCCCAACACGGAACCTTCCATCGGAACGGGACGCTGGTCGTTTCTTTGTTCGCGATGTTTTTTTGCGAAAACTTTAAACTTTGGGCGAAATTCATTCGTGCGATTTATTATTCTTTATATATCCCTCCCCTCCACCTCAACATAATTTCGCTAATTCGAAATTACAAAACCAAACCTCATGTTGCGGCAGTAATAAGGAATAATTAAGTCCAATTAAGATCCACCTGCAGCCACAACACATCGGACCCGCACCTTGAACACGAAGAACTCCGCGCGCGCGCTCCGTAACGAGAGGCGCGCGGCGGCAGCAGCTTCAAGACGGCGACGAGGAGGAGGAGAAGGAGGAGGAGGAGGAGAAGGAGGAGGAGGAGAAGGAGGAGGAGGAGAAGGAGGAGGAGGAGGGCACGGGTAAGAGGTGGGGAGACGGGGCGCGCGGCGAGGAAGGAGCGAGAGTTGTAAACGAGTGATTAAATAGGCAACACCTGTGCATCTGCATTGCTAATTAGAGGCAATTAATCAGCACCACGCTGCCTGGGAACGAGGCGGGGGGCGCCGCGGCTGGGGATGTTTCCGCGGGCTCCATGGTGACGCTAACGCGCTGCTCGCTCAAGAGAATGGGGGTGGGGGGGCAGCCGAGAGGGCAGTGGCGAAGGGGCAGCGGAGGGGGGCAGTGGGAGCGAGCGAGCGAGTGGTGGGGGAACGGGGCCATCGTCTCGCGGTAGCCGCGTGGAGCAGCGGTTGTGCGCACGCTTTGTCTGTGCGTGTGTGTGTGAGTGTGTGTCTGATGTGAGTGTGTGTCTGTGCGTGTGAGTGTGTGTCTGTGTGTGTCTGTGTGTGTCTGTGTGAGTGTGTGTCTGTGTGAGTGTGTGTCTGTGTGAGTGTGTGAGTGTCCGTATCTGTCTGTGCGTGTCTGTGTCTGTGCGTGTCTGTGTGAGTGTGTGTCTGTGTGAGTGTGTCTGTGCGTGTGTGTCTGTTCGTGCCTGTGCGTGTCTGTGCGTGTCTGTGTGAGTGTCCGTATCTGTCTGTCTGTGTGTCTGTGCGTGTCTGTGCGTGTCTGTGTGAGTGCCAGTATCTGTCTGTCTGTGTCTGTCATTGTGTGTGTATTTCTGAGTTTCTGTGTGTGTTTGCTTTTTTACGTGTGCATGTGTTATTGTCCATCGTTTTATCTGTCGGACTGTCTTTAAACTGGTTTGCCATTGTCCATCTCCTCTCTGTCTGTTGGTAGCAATGAGTCTCTGCCCTCTATGTCATCAGGAGCGGAGCCTGCGGAGATGCAATGCCCATTTACAACCAAACTCCCTTCATCACTCACCTTGCCACACAACCAGTACGTGTAATCTTCCGACGTTTCAGGCAATTGCCCAACTTAAGTGGGACGGTCGGATTGCATCTGGCTATCGCACCCTACGCCAGGCCGCCGATAAAACTGGAAAACTTTTAACGAACTTTTGTGAAGCGTTTCGGATCGTACCGAAACACGTCGTTTGGCACGATGTCCGACGTTTCGCTGCACGTGCCGGGAGCTTGTTGGGGAATTGAATTGAGCAGCTCCCGTTCTCCCTCCTTGCCGATTCGTGTGGAAACTCCCGGCACGTGTAGCGAAACGTGGCGCCGTCGTGCCGAACGTTGGTCGACCCCACGACGCGCCGGAGAGCTACGGCGGCGACACGCGGCGCAGTGGCCCTGCGGGACGGAGTGGACAAAGGAGCTGATCTCGAGCAGAGCCAAAGTCTGAGCCGGTGCAAGTGACTAGATCGGCTGATTAGGTGCTCGGTGCGGTTCTGGCAGCGGTGACGCAGTGTCTGCTACACTGCTCTGCGAACCCAATAAGCCGAGTTGGATACCCGGCCACGGCTAACATCAGTGGCACAGGATAATGCAACCGAGTCAGGCGGTGGTTAGTTGGTAGTGGTGGTGATTTGGTGGCGGTGGTGCTGGTGGCGGCTTTGGCCATGATGACTTCTCGATCTTTGATCTTGAAAAGTGTGGAGCATATTGTTGGGAAAGTTCCCCGTACGTCACCTGCCGATAAAACCGCCGTGTTCCGAGACGGGGCGGGCAGAGTCGCGGGCGCGTTGAAGCGCCGACAATTAAACCGGCGTCACCGCCCCTTGTTAAATTACACCGAAAATATGCGAGACTTGGGAATTCAAATGTCACGTAGATATAGTAAACAAAAATGGCTTCGTAATAATGACCTATATTAAATATTAAATTGCTGCACTGCCAATCATTAGCGCCGTTACCACGCTGCCAATCACGAGGTTAATTCGCGCAGGTTCACGCTTGCGCAATGCTACGTGTGCCCGGAGACCTTATAAATTATAGAAAAGAGGGAATTTAACTGGCAATTAATTTACATTTCGCCGGGCCGGGCTGAGTTCGTGGCTCCCGTCCCTCGTCTGCACGGCGATCTCCGTGGGGAATTCTACCGCGAAGCGTCGCGAGGGGATGGGCTCGGAGAGACCTGGGGGGGGAGGGGGCTCCAGGGGGGTTCCTCCGCCTGTGCCACGCACCCTTCGGCACGATGTCTGACGTTTCGCTTCGCGTGCAGGGAGCCTCTTCGGGAAACGCATAGAACTCCGAGTGGACTGCTATGGGTGTTGTGTCACATCCCAAAACACAAATTCTGGCATTTGTGATGTCACACCAACAGGTCACAATCGGACAGGCGGGCGGCGGTGGTGGAGGAGCGGGTTGATGGTCCACGCCCTGACTGCTGCTGCTTCACTCTGAGCTCTACAGGGCACAGCGGTGAGGTAGGAGCTGGGTGCTCTACCCTAGCGAAGACGGCAGCGGTAGGATTCCAACTTTAGTTCAATAAGACGGTGGACAGGTGTACAATCGGATTGAAGCTTTCACGTTTCTTGGAATGCAGCGCGTGCCTGTACGGCTCTGTGGTCGATCCACTGCTGGATGACGCCCTCCCCCCCCCCCCCACACCGTCGTGGGGTCATTGGACTGCGCTGCGTTGCCAGGGTGGGCGAAGGCGGTAAACAGAGGTGTGGGGACATGCAAGTAGCGTACAATGATGGATCTTGCTGCGTGTCCATCTGCTGCCCGCTACTGGCAGGCAATGTACACACGCACGCCGGTAAGCGTGCTCCTATTTGTCAGCGTTCACTGTGCGCCAATGCACGAGCAATGTGACTCTCATCAATAATGGACATTAGAGAACGCTACTTGTTTCCACGAATAACATGGCCACTTCTATCGCCGACTCTCTTTTGTTCAATTATCACGGTCAGAAAAATATCAGAAAGATATGGGAATGGCGAGGTTCGCAGATGAGTAAATGTTGATTTGAAACTTAATTTGCCGTTGTGATTAAATGCTGCAGGGAGTGTGTGTAAATCTTCGTGGATGTGCGTGTGCGCGAGCAGAGTGATGTCACCATTGAATTAATTTTAGTTCTGTCAAGTAGAGCTGCGTTTTTAGCCAATGTTCCAAAAACAATAGCCACCATTCATCACTCAGTGGCGGTGACATCACAGTGGCCCTTGTGCCAGGCTTGGTACACTTTGGCCTTTCTGAAGTGTCCCATGCGAGCTGGCAGGAGGTTATAGGACACGTGTCCCGAACCCGTTTAGCCCCCTCCATCCAGTCAAACAAGCTGCTTGGGCATGGGTGGCTCGGCATGAGGTGACTGGGCATGGGGTGGGTGGGCATGGGGTGGGTGGGCATGGGGTGAGTGGGCATGAGGTGGGTGGGCATGGGGTGGGTGGGCATGGGGTGGTTGGGTATGGGGTGGGTGGGTATGGAGTGAGTGGGCATGGGGTGGGTGGGCATGGGGTGGGTGGGCATGGAGTGACTGGGCATGGGGTGGGTGGGCATGGGGTGGGTGGGCATGGGGTGGTTGGGCATGGGGTGGTTGGGCATGGGGTGGTTGGGCATGGGGTGGGTGGGCATGGAGTGACTGGGCATGGGGTGGGTGGGCATGGAGTGACTGGGCATGGGGTGGGTGGGCATGGGGTGGGTGGGCATGGGGTGGCTGGGCATGGGGTGGGTGGGCATGGGATGGTTGGGCATGGGGTGGGTGGGCATGGGGTGGGTGGGCATGGGGTGGGTAGGCTTGGGGTGGGTGGGCATGGGGTGGTTGGGCATGGGGTGGGTGGGCATGAGGTGGGTGGGCATGGGGTGGGTGGGCATGGAGTGGGTGGGCATGGGGTGGGTGGGCATGGGGTGGGTAGGCTTGGGGTGGGTGGGCATGGGGTGGTTGGGCATGGGGTGGGTGGGCATGAGGTGGGTGGGCATGGGGTGGGTGGGCATGGGGTGGGTGGGCATGGGGAGAGTAGACGTGTGGTGAGTGGGCAAGCGGTGAGTGGGTATGTAGTACAGAGACATGTTTGCTCATGCATCTAATTTATTTGGAAAGCACAATTGTTCGGGATTATCTCATTGCTCGGTGCAATCACGAGTAAAACCCAAATTACACGGTGATAGTAGTAAGAATAAAATCAATCAACTCAATGCAAATGCACGACAGTGCAGGACAAATGAAAAACAACGCAACTTTATTGCGTTCACTCCACTCGGACAAACAGTGAACAAACCGTCAAGGTCATCACGATCAATGTCATTGGTGTCACCAAATTTCACCGTCACTCCTTCTGCCAAACCCTCCATTCGCTGGAGAGTTGACACTCAGCACTCAGAGTTCACTGGCAGGGTCTTCCCCATGTTTGCTGACCCACCGGCTGCCACTCCGATGTCCGTCTCGGTGACCCGCCCTGCTCCGTCCCGCCACCCGGCGTCGTGTCTGTGACGGCGGCGCGAGTTGTGGAACCCGCCAACCCCCCAGCGCTGCCGCTCCGACTGAGCGCTACGCTCGTGGAACACCGTCGGTCTCCGTGGCCAGGAAAGTCGAATAAACACGAGATTTGAAATCCGAGCCACTTATTCTGACTGAGTGAGCGAGAGTGAGTGAGTGTTAGTGAATGTGAGTGAGTGTGAGTGAAAGTGTGAGTGAGTGCGAGTGAATGTGTGAGTGAGTGTGAGTGAGTGAATGTGAGTGAGTGAGAGTGCGAGTGAATGTGTGAGTGAGTGTGAGTGAGTGAATGTGTGAGTGAGAGTGTTAGTGAGTGTGAGTGAGTGAATGTGAGTGTGAGTGAGTGTTAGTGAGTGAGTTTTAGTGAATGTGAGAGTGAGTGAGTGTTAGTGAGTGTTAGTAAGTGAATGTGAGTGTTAGTGAGGTTGAGTGAATGTGAGCTTGAGTGAGTGAATGTGTGATTGAGTGAGTGTTAGTGTGAATGAGTGAGAGTCGGGCAGGGCACGGCGAGCTGGGGCACTCCGCGTGGGCCCCAGATGTTAGTGAGTGTTAGTGAGTGTTAGTGTTAGTGAGTGAGTGTGAGTGAGTGAGTGTGAGCGAGTGAGAGTCGGGCAGGGCACGGCGAGCTGGGGCACTCCGCGTGGGCCCCAGATGTTAGTGAGTGTTAGTGAGTGTTAGTGTTAGTGAGTGAGTGTGAGTGAGTGAGTGTGAGCGAGTGAGAGTCGGGCAGGGCACGGCGAGCTGGGGCACTCCGCGTGGGCCCCAGATGCTCTCGCCGCGGTCCCATTTCGCACGTGGGCCGGGGACGCGGCGCGGTGCGTAATTGGGCAGTCACCGCCGCGCTAATTGCAAATGCGTTGATTGCTCAGTAATTACACTGATTTGCGGATAGTGATTGTGGTATAATCATGTAAAATGAGCACGTGCAAAGTTAAATTAGCGGTGAGTGTGAAGACTTTAGTTTTTTTTGCCTTCTCTAATTGTGAGCAATTATTAGTATTTTTGTTGTTGTTGTCGTCACGCCCGTCTGGGGCTGTGGATGAGCTCCCGGCGAAGGCGAATGAAGAAATCTCAACGCGTACCTTGAAGCAGCTCCCAGACAACAACCCCGCGTCCACGTCGCGGAGACGGCGTTAAGATGACGACGCATGAGCGGGGATCTTGAAGCCTCCCACATTTTGAGCAAAACAATAGCGAAGTCAACCCGTCGTGGGTGAATTATTCTATTCTGTTTAATTATTTGAAATGTAAATGTGCAGCCCTGCAACTACTCGCTCGCGCCACTTCTGGAATAAGGACATCCACTAGAGGGAGCTCTAGAAAGCCCCTATGAATGTATTTGGCCTACTCTTCCACGATGGCCAGACGTCATTGAAGAGTTGGGAGTACTCACACTTTACCCCGCGCCTTGTAGATTGCAAGAGCGAGATGCGCTAACCACGACACTGCGACGCAGCTACACCACTGGCACCAACACGCAGCAATTCCCTCGGAATTGTAAACGTGACGCCCCTGCAAGTCACACAAATGTTGAGAAGTATTCGACAAGTGTGCTTCTTATCGCGTCTAGGTTTGTTACGGGGTGAACGCTCACGCCACGCGTTTGCTTCACGTCCCACCGTGACGCCGAGGAGAGCTCTCCCCGCGGGTTACGGCGAGTTCCACGCGTGGCCTCTGCTGGTCCCACGCGCTGCCTCTCTGGACTAGGCTCCGTGGGGAACCTGTGGCCCGTGATCTCACTTCATTGCACGCGGCCCGTGGCCACACGAGGCCTTCCATCTTAAAACAGCGCGCAAACGGGTTTTGGCCATCGCCGTGAGCGTCTTAGCCGCACTAATCGGGCACTCGAGGGGGGGATATTTTCGACCTGGCATCCACGCCGTGCCTCTGATGTCCGCGCCACACCCGGCCGCTGTCGTCACCGCGAGGGCCTCTCGCGTTGCGGGTGAGGAGCCTGAAGGGCGGGGTGGGTGAATCACCACCACGCCATCGTGAACCCTGCGCTGTCGGCACAGTCGCTTGTGCTTGCGTGAGGTGTGATGGGGTTCACAAAGTCCTCGTGATGCCGTGCACAGTGAGTCAGACGAGTGCCCGTCTGCCTTCACGCGAGCAATGGGGGTAGGCACTTAGCTCCACTTCTGGCCCTGAGCCCAGTGGCAGAAATTCCACGTTCCCATGGCGAGGGCAGGCCTCTCGTAAGATGACCACTGTTGACCCTACGATGGCAGTGTTCATCATTCGCAGGGCCGGGACATTGCGCGGCAGCTTTAATGTTCAAGGTCCCGGAGTTTAATGTCTCCCACAGTTACAACACCGCAAACACCGACAACATCGATCCTCGCGTGGGATTAGTGAGAGATCGCTCTATCGATTATCTCTGTCTTGCTTAAAACAAACTCTGTCTTAAGTATGCCCTTATCCAGCAGTGGATTGATCGTGGCTGATGGTGTTTACATAAGTACGCTAATTGATTGTTAGCGAATGACATGTCTTCTCTAGAGACCCCTCTCGGAAGAGGTGAGGGTACCCACACTTTGCCCCACCACACGGTACTTGTCGATCGACTACGGTGTACCCATCTACACTTGTAGGTGCACAGAGGTGGCCAGGAACGTGGGGATTTAAGAAACCTGGACCATTGCGTCTGTAATGCAACTGGAATCTGTAATTCGCTGAGCTGGACAGCAGGTGGCTGAAGCTGCGTTCTGTTCAGATTTTCGACGCCGGTCCCCAACTCCCCAACTCCCAAACGCGACGTTCTCATCGTGACACCGCCGAGCGGCCGGCACTCAGCGGCGGGGTGATCGGTGCGCTCCACCCGAAAAGGTTCACGGCGACTTGTTGCGGAGCACTGCGGGTCAAGTCGGTTACAGGCAACGAGGTCCGGTCTGTGTCTCAACCGGCCGCGTGGCTTCCACATCGCCACGAGTCGACAGCCTTCGTCTCAAGTGTCAAACCCCGGACCTGCTTCGACCTCCTGGGTGTCATCAGCAGAGTGGGCAGGCTCCTTACGGAGGCTCTCACAGAAGCAACACGATCATCACACTCAGAGGACATTCGCCAATGCGCATTCGATATTGGGAAGCCACTGGAGCTATACATTTGTAAATCGTTTGTTTAGAACTGCTTTTTGTGTTTAGTTTGTTGTCCTTCCTCGCACCTCCGATTCGCACGGTTGGCCACGTACGGTGCAAAAGAAGTTCAATAACCCAGCGACATTGCTGGAGGAGCACAGCCGGCTGACTCCGTCTCTGTGACGAGGCGGTGACGCACGCGCTGATTGATTCCCCACTGCCAACACATTCCCGGACTGGTTTTCATTGTTTAAGTTCTAACGGAGAGAAATAAACTTCCCTGCAAACGGAAAGTGAGAGAGTAAAGCGCCCAGCGTTTAATGTGTTGGTGAGTCACAGTCGGTCGCAGTGACGTGGGGAAGGAATCGGGCGAATTCCAGGCCCAGGAATTGAGTCCACGACTCCCTGGGCAGAGTGCCGTAGTAGTCGGCGTCACGTCATCGTCTCCTGCCATGGACATGCCACTGCTGGATGAAGGCATCCCCAAGCGGCCACCACCTCTCGCGATTCTGCGATGCAATAGTCTGCACAGCACCTACGCACGAACTGATTCCATCGTTCAATTTCCCTCGGTGTACGGCCTCTGGGCAACGTTGCGTCTCTTGGCCGCCACTCCGTCATTGTTCTTAGTCGAGTGGTGGTGCCTGTGCACGTGGCCTGTAATCCGGCACAGAAATGTCCGAAACTCCATTCCCGTGGGCGTCGACGAGGGGTCGTCGTGCCCCGGCTCGCCAGAAGAAGGCGGTAGGGAAACCGTACGGGACTACATCTGTTACATCCGTACGGGATAGAGTGTTTCCCCCTCGCACGTGTGGGGTTTCTCTTGGTGCTCCGGTTTCCTGCCATTAGTAAACACTCATTAATTGCCCGACAACACCTGAATATATAGAGAGGACCGCAGAGCTTGGAGAATTGTCGGTGCCAGCTCATCGCGCTGCTGCTGCCTTCCGCTCCTCGTCTGTGTTTCTCCTGGCGCCTCCAAGTCCTCTCTCTATGTATGTATGTTGAACTTCTTTCACACCGTACGTAGCCAACCGTGCTCTCCACGAGAGCGAGAAAATAGCGTGCGGCAGCAGCTCGTTACAAGTAAACTTTGTTATTATATTACTCTTCTTGACTCTTGGTCGCCGTCCCTTCTATATGGATTATTTTTTTCGTGAAATTGTTCTCAGCGTTACAAAACACATCATCGAGGAGCAGGCAATCGGCCCACTTCCCGAAACGTTTTATTTTCAGGACAACTGAGTTGCGTAATCTCTAAGCCCTCATTAATTCTTAAACCCTGGCCTGCCCACCCGTTTGGGCATTGTGTTGGAGGCTATTAATTAGGCAGGTCCTGGGAATCACCGCGCTGCGCCATTAAAAATAACTCCTGCGCTTGCGTACCGCCCTCCTGCAGGGGACGGGCTACAGAGAACAGCGCCTCGCTTTGTCACGAACATCGCGGCGTCTCGTCGTCGTCGTCAGAGTCACCATCAACGTCATCGCTCATCACTGTGCTACGGACTCAGCGGGTTCAGTAAGATTCTCGGCCACAGGCAACACCAGTGGAAAGATGATTTACCAACAGCTTACTCATCCTCCTTTCACTCGCAATGACCAGCGAGGTGAAGTATCGTCAAAAATAACTCCCATGACTGACACGGCGTGTCCGGCAGCGAATTTGACTGCGAATTACGACAATAAGAGTACACAAGCCTTGTCGAATACAAATACGTAACTGGCAGCGAGGGGATACAGCATCCTCATCATCAGCTCCAATTAATTCGTTGTTGAATAAAGCCAAAAACACGACTTTATGATCATGATGAATATCACAATTCCAATACGAGCTCCGTGTCTCTCGCTGTCGAGCACGTTCGCTCTCCACGTCCACACAGAGCCCCGTTCCCCAGCGCCATTCTGCGCAAGATGACTGCCCCCTCGCTGCCCACGCGGCTCGGCCAGTCGCACGCACGCGCGCACTCACGCGCGCACGCACGTGCACTCCCTACACCCCCCCCCCCCCACTTGTTGCCGTACCCTCGCACTCTCTGGAAAGCCGTCCAGTTTTTCAATTAGCCTCTCCAGGGAGGACGGTGAGCGATGGAGTGGGGGTGGAGGCGAGGGAAGGGGGAGGACGTGGCAGCAGTACCGACGGATTCGTGCGGGGAGAGGGAGAGTCCACGCAGGCTTCTGGGAAGCGTAGCTGTGAGGAGGGGGTTGTGGAGGGTGGGGGTCGAGGTGGTGATGAAGGGATGAGGAGTTTTTGTTGTCTGCGCGAGGAGGAGGAAGGGGAGGAAGGGGGTGCACTTTGCCTGACATTTTTTCTCAACTTGGTTTTTTTGCCAAGAGGAGGGGGAGGAGTAGGGTGGTGGGTGGAGGGGGCGATGTGGAATCGTCGCCGCTATTGAAATCCCCCGAGGCCGGAGCACCGGGCACAAGCGCCACTGCCTGGGCCGTTAGCGAGCGGTGCCTAATTAGGCGACGCATGAGCGGCCCGGCGAGCGTGCGGAGCGTGCAGGGGGTGAGCGATCCGCTCCACGACGATTCCCGATGTCCCTCGGTAGAACCGCGCGCCGCTCCAACGGAGGAGCGGCGCGCAGGTTTTTTTTCTTTTTTCCGGGAGGCTCGGCGACGCCACGGACGCCCTCACCGGGAGCCGGACAATCGGAACGCAGCCGGCGCCGTTCGTTCTCTTCGTCGCCTTCGCCTCGTCGACGATGACGAGGAGGACGGCGGCGGCACGCGGAACGGTGGTGGAAGCGGGTTGAAATCGCTCACCGCGGTCGCGATGTCAATCGCTCCGACACCGCTCGTGGTGTCCGGACACCCACTGCGCATTGAGCCGTGGCGAGGAGACACCCACTTGACTTCTAGACGTGGCTCAGAGGCCACCACGGTATTTGGGACAGGCCCCGTTATTTTAGAGTTCCTCCGCTCCGCGAGGCGACGTAACCGCTGGCCGTGGTCACGACGCAGGCCGCGGACTCGCGGTGGCTGCCTCGGTTCGGGCACAACCCCAGTGGCGGAGAGCTCCTCGCATCCGTGACCAAGCGGGGACGACGGCTCCATGAAGCCCATCTGCGATGTCGCCGATTTCCACCAGCGGCACCCGCTGGCGAGTGCCCCCTCCTTGCCTCCACAGCGGGACTGCGTCCCCACCACACGTGGGGTCGAAAGAGCCCCCCCCCGTCTCTCTCTCGTTATTTGCGATAATTTTCAGGATATGGCAAATTTCTGCCGTAAAATAGACACAGCATGAGTGAACATTTCAAGAAGAGCGTCTCAATATCTTGAGTATCCATTAAATAATAACTTAACAGTCACTCCTTCCTGATTTAACTTCAGCGTCGTAGTTATTTTGGAAAGCCCTGGGTGTGTTTTTTGTATTATTATTATTATCTCGTGCCTTTAATCAGTGGGCTAATAATATCAGGGCACTCCACGCGATGACGCAGATTATCGTGTGGCTGCTGTGCGATGAGTGATGATGTTGGTGATTTGGGAAAAAAAAAACTTCAAGTGGATAAAATATGAAACCATTTGGCCAGCCAGTAGAGTTAATTTCTGATGGAGTGGTGGCACAGCGGTTAGCACACCGTGCGGCAAACTGTCCCAGGTTGCTCTGGTTTTCCGGGCACACGAAGCCAAAACTCTCATTATTGGAACTGGTCAAACACCCCAAATGCAACAGGGCCCTTCTGAAAACGTGCCTTGAAGCTCAGTGAGGCTTTCATAGGTTGTTTGTCTGAGTTTGAGTCCCGGTGATGGCTAACACCAGCGGTGAGTAAATCAGTACGGGTCCCCATCTACATTCACTCGCACTGACCAGCGTGGTGAAGTATGGTTAAACACACCGACATACAGGGAGGCCTTCATCTCGCAGTGTGATCGGCACACAATTGTACATGTTATCGATATATATTTAGTTTAAGTTCACCCAAGTAATAAATAATCATATCTGTTTTATGCATGTTTTTACTCAGGATAAATGTCACTGAGTCTCAGGAGGGCCCTACTACGTTGGGGTGTTTGGCCAAACGATGTCATGAGATCCACCGTCCAGTTAGGATTAGGCCACGTCATGATCGTAATGAGCCTTCGTGCTCCCACACCGAGTATGAGTTGGGAGCAGCCGGGGAGACCCCAGAGAGGGCCCACATGGGCCCAGCACCAACAGTGGCACCATATGGGTTCACAGATCACTCGCTGCTGTACTGCCATCTCTTGGCTGTAGTGAGTGGGGTCTGTGCAAGGATGCGTTGGGAGGTTAATGGCGAATCATTTAAAATCGCAATGCCCTTTATTTAGCCACGAAAGGCACTTTCGCTGACTCTCAAGCCTCGCCTTTTTGCGAGGGTCCCGCTACATTGAAATGGTTGGCCAATTTGTATGCGATGAGAGTTGGCTTTGGTGTGCGGGATGGAACTCGAGAGCCCGGAGAACTCCCACCCAGCAAGAGTCGTCATCTCACGCGGGGACGAGACGCGTGGGGGCTTCGTGGTGGCCGTGTCTCCGACTCGGAGCCGCTAAGAGCCGCGTGTTTGTCTCCGTGTGCGGCAGGTGCTCCCACCCGCTTACAACCTCCCTTCTCTTTCTCTCTCCAGCTCGCTCGCTCTTTCTGTTTCCACGCGAGCTGGCAACCCACTTCGCCCCGCAAGCACTCGCAGCCAAACAATAAGTTGAACATAAAATAAACAAAATCCGGCTGTGGCAGCAGCGGGCGTTGCTGGAACTCTCCCCGCGTAGCCGAACAGCCCCTTCCCATGAGACAGTTACAATCGGCTATTTTCTATCAAGTATATTGGTGGTTGTTGTTGTTGTATTAAACGCGGTGCACGATAAGAACACTTGATGAGAGTGGGGGGCGGAAGGCGAGGGAGTTGGAGGAGTTGAGGGGTTCGTGTTGGCTGCTGCGATGGTGGCCGCGGGAGGATGGCAGCAGCTGTTAGGCGAGCGGCGAGCGGCGGCGGTGATCCGCTGCTGCTGCTGCAGCTGTCGCTGCTGCTGCTGCAGCTGCAGCTGTCCCCCTTGCCGCTCTCATCGGCTTGGGCGTTGTTGAGGGTTTTTTTTTTACCGCGCACGCTGCTTCTAAACAAACTGTGGACGTCCCGAGCCGCCCCGTGTACTCTGAATGGACTCCGTGTCCGCCACTGGGGGTCACGGCGGCGAGCGCGGTTCCTTTCCTTTCTCCTGCCAGAGATGAAGCTCGACGTGGTGGTAGTGGTGGTGCTAGGGGTGGGGGTGGTGGGGGTGGTGGGGGTAGTGGTGGTGGGGGTGGTGGTGGTGGTAGAGGTGGTGGTAGTGGTGGGTAGGGGTGGTGGGAATGGGGGTTGTGGGGATGGGGGTGGTGGTAAGGGTGGTGGTAGGGGTGGTGGTGGTGGTAGAGGTGGTGGTAGTGGTGGTAGGGGTGGTGGTGGTGGGGGTGGTGGTGGTGGTAGGGGTGGTGGTGGCGGTGGGGGTGCATGAGCTGCCCCGTGCTCGTGAACTTTGAGAGACCGCCGTTGGCAGAGGTGCAAGCTCGGCTTTAAAAGCTCTCATCCCCGCATCATCAGCAGCAGCAGCAGCAGCCACCATCAGTCCACAGCTGGATGAGATGCCTCGCCAAGCCGCCGCCGTGTCCCCACGTGAGCCCCGTCTCTAGTTGAAGCGGGCCCAGAGCCCGCCTCCACTGCAGGACTCCGCGCTGTGCCCTGCAGGCCGCGGCCACACCTGAAGGATCAGTTGCGTGCAACTTGGTTGAGTGCACTTTGGTTGCACGCAACTGAATAATGTACGAGTGACCGCCTCGGCAACCAGTTGCAGGCGCTATAGGCAGACACTACTCTCAAGCATCAGACTCTCTATAATATGTATTTAAACTGGAAGAATCCGATGAGCTATGAAGCTCCTTTTTCACGGATATCCATCGATCATTTCAGCGATTTGCAGTGAAGTGTTTCACCGCGTGACACATTTGCGAACTGTGATTGCGTGTTCCAATCCTGAATCCGCTGATGCATTTCCTTGCTGCGAAGCGACTCGCTCTGATGTGGACAAAGCGGTCGCGGGCGACTCGGGGCTCCGCGGCGGCAACCAGTGGCGACGTTTCGCTCCCCGGCTGTCAAACGGCCAGAAACAAACAGCACTGTCCAGCTCGTAATAGCCAGGAGTAGCCAGGTCTCTTGAATGGGCAAGGAGACGATGGGCCTGTGTGCGCACGTGCGTGTGGTGTGTGCGAGAGATGCGTAGGTGTGAGATGTGGGTATTCAAGATGTGTGTGTGTGGGAGATGTGTGTGTGTATGCGATGTGTGTGTGTGTGCGTGTGATGTGCTCACTCTTACTTTTACCTCTTGGCTCTTTCTCACGTTCGTTTGAAACGAGATATGTGCGAGTGTCACCGCCGTCACTTCGGGCGCTGCCGACGACTCGGCTCGCTGCCCCACGGCCCCACCGCCTCTCCCCGCTGTGCAGCGCCTCGTGCGGGGCAGGGCGGGGGCAGGGTGGGGGCAGGGTGGGGGGCAGGGCGGGGGCAGGGTGGGGGCAGGGCGGGGCAGGGCAGTGGGAACGCTGGCGCCTCACGTCAAGAAGGGCCTGGGTTCGATTCCCGATTCGGGCACTTTTCTGTGTGGATTTTGCACTCTCTCCCTCTGTTCTGCATGGGGGTTCTCCGCTTTCCTGGGATTCCTCCCATAGCTAAACTATAACTCAATGTAACCGGTATTGACCTAATAAACAGCACACACAGCGACATCGCAATGTACTGCGAAAACCTGGCAGGACCCTCCTTTAAACGGCCACGAGACTCAGTAAGGCTTTCCTGGATAAAAACGCGAAATTACATATATATATAAATTACGAATAATGATGAGCAGTTCCACATTTCCGGACACTTTTAAGTATGATTGTCAAGTGGCGTTTGTGCGGTGTATAGACGCATTCGCACCATGATTCAGATTGTAGCTAAAGATGATGATGGTTGTGATGCTCTAATTGGAACTGGACACTTTCTGTAAATGATGAGAAAATTCCAATATCGGATTTGCTGGAAACAGGCTAGAAACAGCGGCAACAGCAGCAGCGCCAAGGTGCGCTGCTGCTGTTGTTGCTGCTATCAAACAGCATGAGGGCACCAATCCCACTCACGTGCTCTCAGCCTTGTCTAGACCACCAGCTCAGCGCAGAGCCGAAAGTGTCACGCGGTGGTCCAAACAACAGCGCAGAACCACTTTCAGCTCTCGTGGCATCTGAGGGCATCAGCCATGCAAATCCAATGGTCACGTGCCACGCACGCAAGGCATGGTATGGCAGGAGCCGTGCTTCCCCGCTGTTTGTGATCAGCAGCAGCAGCAGCCCATTGTCAGCGCGTGGATATTTCCTGGCGATGGCCCTGCGAGTAAACGTCACGGGCCGGTGTTGTCATCTCCTCGACGCAGACTCCGGGAGCCGGTGGAGGAGAAACAAAAGTGCTACGCGGCGCTCGCTGTTCTGTTGTAATCTTCACGTCCGTCCCGTGCTCCGGGGCTGAGTGGGTTCGGGCTCGGGGAGAGAGGGAGATACCTTTTGTGTCCCGTGCTGTCGCCTGTTATGACATTAATATATTTAGAGGACATCAGAAAATCATGAATACTTTAACACTCGCAAACAATACTCGCCCGTCTGGATCCCAGCGAGGAATCTCACGAGAGAGAGTGATTAATGGGTGCTTGTGTGTTACCTGCGGTTTCCCAGGTTATGCTGGCGTATTCTCTCCGCGGCCATCATTAAGGCCCGCCACTCATGTGCTCGCACTCGGATGATGAAGAGGGCCCGGCACGCTCGTCCCTGGCACGGTCTGAGTGTCCGCACCAGTGGTTCCCCACTCTCCTGGAGCCGCGCGCTCCGCTCGCCGTCACCACTCGGAGCATTATCACGGACCCGCCGTGTCCGCCAACAGCCGTGGCTTTCTGCACGGAAACCGATCTCAAAAATGCCGTCATTCTCTTTATTTGAAAGCCATGAATTCCCATCAAGGTGTGTTTATTCGCTAAATAGTTGTGCCGATGGGCAGTTCCAAAAAGTCTGGCGTTCGTGAAAATAATCTGAGTTGTGTTTTCCCCGTGCTCGCGTGGATTTTTCTCTGGGTCCTCTTAGTTTTACCTCCACATTTAGAAACATGGGTCTCTAGTATTTCTCTGATACAAATTTCCACGCGATAACAAACTTCGTCGAGCTATCATTTGTGGGCAGGTCGCTTCTGAAAAAGAAGCAATCTAGCTCAGTGGGCTTCACCTGGTAAAATAAAAATAGTTAAATATTTATCCACAAGAGTCCGCAGAGCGCCTCCTCCGGGCCGGCGGAGCCCGGCTCGGGCCTGCTGCTCGAGGCGGCGACTGAAACGCGATTTTTCTCTCTCTGCGTGGAGACGCCCAACATAATTCCGCTTCGAGATGCTTTTACTCAAAGTGTTTCCCCTATAGCACCGGCCAGTGCAGCTGCCTATTATTAATGATTACGCACGTGATACGCGCATACACATCGTGTAATCGGTTTACATGACGACTGCGGCCACTAGAGGCCGCTACATTAACTTCTGCGTTAAGAATCGGAGAATCTGCCCTTGAATTGGATCGCGACCCTGCATCGCGCGCAATAGTTTCTCCACCTCGTGCCGTCAACGGCACAGCAAAGAGAGGGCGCTTCCGTAAGAGGTGTCTTCACGATTTCAGCTCAGGGAACGAACACAGCTGGACAAACGAGATGGGCCAAAGAAAAGCGACACCCGGAACAAAGGAGACGGAATCGGATCCATTCCTGCATCGAATCGGGACCGAACATAGTGAGGCTGGGAACGGGCGGCTCTGGCGGAATTGTAAATAGCCGAATACAGCACGAAGGGAATGGCCACAGCGAAGCCTCGGCCCCCTGATCCCCAGGGGGGCGCAAGACTCGAGGTGCTCGTGGTGTGCGCCAGCTGCTTCGTGTGAATATTGCACAGGCGCCCGGCCCAACGTGAAATATTAATCGCCCCCATGCGAATGTGATCACTCGGGTCTGCCCCACTCAATGGATAATGTCTCAATAGTGTCTCAATAGCAGATCGCATGACGCACTTCTGCGCCATCTCATACTGATACCGCGCGTTTTTTAAAATGTAAACGCGCAAAGCCCATCATGTTTCCAATCCACTGCTGGATGATGAGGGTCGTGGGGTCCAATGCACCGTGCACCCGTCGTATACCCAGTGACGGATGTGGCGCGTGCTTTAGATGTGTGTCAGCACGCGAACAGTCAGTCACGTGGTGTGGACAGTCACGTGATGTGAAGTCACGTGGTGTGAATAGTCACGTGCCACACGTGGGTGTGACACACGTGTGTGTGGCACACGTGTGTGTGTGTGTTACAGGAGTGTGTGTGTGTTACAGGTGTGTGTGTGTGTTACAAGTGTGTGTGTGTGGTACAGGTGTGTGTGGTACAGGTGTGTGTGTGTGTGTGTGGTACACGTGCGTGTGTGACACACGTGTGTGTGTGTGGTACAGGTGTGTGTGTGGTACAGGTGTGTGTGTGGTACACGTGTGTGTGTGACACACGTGTGTGTGTGGTACAGGTGTGTGTGTGTGTGGTACAGGTGTGTGTGGTACAGGTGCACGCGCTGCACTCCGCGTGCGAGTGTCCGGCCCGACGGAAGCTGCGGCAGGCGGCGGCGTCGCTCTCTCAGGCGGTCACCCCCCCTACCCCCACCCCCCACGTGATTGGCCGTGTCGGGTTACCCCCTCCCCCACCCAAACCAGCCCCCACCCCTCCACCACCACAACCATGACGCGCCACTCCAACAACAACAACAGCAGCAGCAGCCATTCGCCTCTAAGTGGCCGTGACGTCACCACGGCGCGAGTTTGTCTCGCACAATCGTGGCCCCTTCCCGAATCCCCCGAACCAACGCGCCGCTCTCCAGCGTGCCGCGCGCTGTTCGGGACACGGTGTCCGACGTTTCGCTCCAGTGTTTGCTGAGCTAAATTCCGACCCGATAAATGCTCGCTAGCAAGACTTTCCCGAACAATACGTATTGCTACATGGGGATCCTTGCATGCGTGTGTGTGTGTGTGACGGGGAGCCGTAGTTGCATGGTTAACGCACTGCGATACGGACCCGGCAATCTTCGTTCGATTCTTGCTCATGACCAACGGAAGTTGCGACTCTCTCAACCTATTTCTGGGCTTCCGTTAGGTCGTCTCAGCCTGTAATGAATACCTGGGGCGGTGTATAACAATCCGTCTTGGGGAGACAAAGGCGACCGAACGTGGTGCTGGCCACCCACTCCTCCGTGTGCCGTGCCGATCTTCATAGGTGCTCGCTAACATCACTGGCCCCAATAGTCTGTTAAAGGTTAGACGGGGGGATTGTGTGTGTCTTTGTATTGTCTGCGAGTGATGTGCTCACTCTTCTACCTCGTGGCTCTTTCTCACGTTCGGCTGAAACGAGATCTGCGTGAGTTCCACCGCCTTCACGTCGCGCGCTGCCCCCTTCTGCCTCTTGAACGCGCGGCTCGTTTGGCTCGGGCCACAGTACGGCCACCCACTAGGGCCGAGACCCGGGGAGAATGAACGCGTGCACCCTCTCTCGACGAGCGAGAATTGCTCGAAGAATTCCACGGTGTCGGATGTACTCGGACGTTTTCATCCACGCTTGTGACTCGTAACCACAGCGAGCGCTACTTTGGATGTGGTGTGCCGGGCACCGACATATCGTGTGCCGTGCCAGCCTTCATCGGTGCTACTCCCGAGCAGAACTTTCCTCAACAGTCCGTGAAAGTTATACGGTGGATCTTTGTGTTTGTGTGTGCGTTTACACGTGCACCGATTGCATGTGTGTACGCATTTTTTATTAGGGTTGCTAAACGATTGCAGCCAAACCGGTAACCGTTTTCACGATTGGTTGTTGGGTCACACAAGTTGTGAAACTCTCTTCCAGTGGCCGTCAAGGAGGTCCCGTGCCGTGGCTCGCCAGAAGAACGTGGAATAATCTCCATTTGTTCAATCTGTGTGGGATAGAGTGTTGCCCCCTCACACGCATGAGTTTTTTCTGAGTGTTCTGGTTTCTTCTCACGTATAAACGCTCATTAATTGGCTCAAGACATTAATATGAAGAGTACCGCAGATCTTGGGAAATTGTTGTTGCTGGCTCACTGCCTCTCTGCTCGTCTGTGGCCTCTGAGCTGTTCTCCTCTCTCTTCAGGGAATGAGAAAATCCCGTGCGGTGCCGCGTACAAGTTGACATCATCATCATACAATTATTCCTACCGGTTCTGAAAGTCCGGATTGCACTTATTTGGTGAATACTCATGAAGGTTCATGGCGAGTGAAGGTGCAGCCCTGCAAGTTCTCACTGACACCACCGCTGGGGGAAGGGTCTCCACTAGAGGGAGCTCTAGAGGTTATTTGGCCTACTCTTCAATTTCATTACCCTAGCGCATGCAACCTGTCGATGGGCTGGTCGGTTTAAAAAGGTAAACATGCTGTGTTCACTGCGAGACTTCTGTAAACGGTTTGTACCGGTTTTATTGACAAAATAAAACGACGTTAACAGCCAGAGTGTATCCGTACCGACGTGAGCGCACGTGCGCACCTACGTGTGTATATGCGCCAATATGTGTGTGCGCGCGCACACGTGTGCGTCTATGCGCGTACCTCTGTGGGTACGTGTGTGTGCGCGCGCGTGTGTGTGTGAGTGACGCACGGTCCCTTTCACTGCCTTCTCCAGACCCCGCGCGCCTCATTACGGGCGGCATGAATAGAGGCGCCCAGACAGATGGGGCCCGCGCTGCGACGCTCGCGCGCTCTCCGGCGCTGCGCCCGCGCCACACAAAGACACTTGTAACCGCTCGCCGGGATCAGCCGCCCGGGACGCGCGGCGCACAAGCGACGCCTCTAACGAGCTCGGCCCTAAAGCCGCCCGCGTGAATGGCTCTCTCTCTCTCTCCCCGCGTGTACACAATGCACACGAGCCAGTGCGTGAGCGAGCGAGAGAGAGAGCGAGCGAGCGGTGTAAACTCTGCTCGTGTTCTACAAGGGCGCGCGAGCGAGCAGAGATTGCAGTTCAGGTGAACGGCGCTGATTCCCGAGAGGGGCCCAGCCGCTGTGGGTGGCGTGGGTGTCCAGACACCGCCGACACCACCCCTAGATACGGCTACGGGACACCCCTCCCTTCACGGAGCCCGCACTCACCAGCGTGGTGAAGTATGGTCAAATAACCCCATGACCCACAAGGCATGCGGAAACCATCATCCAACAGTGGATTGGCAAGGGGCTGTAACTAATTAATAATGATTTAAGAGAAACCCACGAATAAATGGCCAACATCTATCTCGTGTGTTTCTCCCTTGGACGAGGTGACACATGTTGTTGACGATGCCGATGCAATCAGCGCGCGTCCAGCAGCTTCTGCTGCTGCTGGGTGGGTCGTCACATTTCGTGCGAGCTGCGGCGGCTTTGGGCCCACGGCTTTCAGCCAGCAGTTGGATTGCTCATGGCTGGCGGTGACGACGATAGCAGCGATGAGCACGTTACACCGCGCGTGCGTCTTGACCAGCGAACCCGGCGCGTCTCGCCACGGTCTCATCCAGCAGCGGATAATCTGGGCTTGGCTCGGTGGCGGTGGATGAGTTCGGAGCGCCGCGTCCGCAGCGCTCGCTGTCAGCTGCGGGAGCTGGCGGTGAAACGCGAGCCGAGAGCCTCGGGCCCGGAGTCCCGGCTCATCGCGGGTATTTACCTCTCACACAGGACACCCTTACCGAGAGACATCCCCCATTGTGGGGCGGCACTCGGTGCTGCTGGGGGGCCCCGGGGAAATTCGACCCCACAAAGAGGCGCGAGGAGAGGAGAGAGGAGGCGAGCGAGAGACGAAGTGGGGGGGGGGGGGGGCGATGGATGTTGCTCTGCATCGTTTTACCAAAAATTACGTGGCGTATCGCGTGAGTCGCTGACGGTTTTTGTAAACGGGGCCGCGACAGAGAGACAGGGAGACAGAGAGACAGGGAGACAGGGAGACAGGGAGACGAGCCGGCGGCCGAGACGGCGCGACGCGGGGGTGGCGCTGCCGCGCTGCCGCCTGGCCCCGTGTCAGCGGCTGCCATTGTGTGGGCGCAGGGCGCGCATCGCGACGTTGGGAACTCGTTCAGTCCCAGGTCTCTGTCGAGGAAGAGCTTCTTTAATCTGAGCGATGGGCTTCCTCTTGTTCATGAGGACACGCACGGGTCGATGGGGTGTACGCACACGTGCGGCACCTTCTGCCGCTCCACTGTT
The DNA here is from genome assembly GCF_015708825.2 of Lethenteron reissneri. Lineage (NCBI taxonomy): Eukaryota > Metazoa > Chordata > Hyperoartia > Petromyzontiformes > Petromyzontidae > Lethenteron > Lethenteron reissneri. The sequence continues at coordinate 291,912 of NC_083835.1, forward strand.
GGATGAGGGCCTGCCCACACAGTCGTGCGGCGGTTGTCACGCTCGCAAGTGGGGGTTGGCAACATAGTACAGTACAACGGTGGCTTTCGGTGTACCACATGCTGCTGACAACGCAGCAGGGGTGCCAGCAGCCTATAGCACCTGGGTCATGCACGGTGGTGGTCGCTCATTCAAGCTCTATCCATGCTCAACCCTGCTCAGCTTCCGAGACGCGATGGGATGGGGCGCGTGGCGGGTGATCCTCCTCTTCCTCCTCCTCCTCCTCCTCAGAGGGAGCGAGGAGGAGGAGGATGAGGAGACGGAGGCCGAGAAACGCGTCCGGCGACGATGTCATCGCCTCCGAGTGCCGTGCTCGCATTCCGTGCCAGGGTCGCATGGCGGCTCCGGGCGCCTCGCTTTGTGGATCCAGCGAATGATTGGCCACCCTCCGAGCGGCGCTGCGGAGACTCTCCCGAGCGGTGGGAACGCCGCTCCGCGCGCACCTCTCCCGTGCTGGACGAGGAGATTGTCGAGAGGTTCCGTGAGGGTCGCCATCAGACGAACGGCGGGGACTTTATGTGTGTGCGTTTTAAAAAAATCTTGAATCGCTGCGGCTTCGTTGCCAGTCAGCTTTGTGCTGTCGGTGTCATCTCCCGAGGCGAAGCGCGAACTCTACGTTTGGAACGTGAAGAGTGATCGGTGCATCGCCCTGTGCCCCCCAGATACCGGGGATCGATCTCAGGGTCAGACTTCGATCCGCTCGGGTGGGCCCTGTCGTGCCCTCACCGAGAGTGATGCTCATCGCGTGGCATTCAAGATCATATTTTGTTGTTCTTCATGATCAGAGCTGGAATTTTTTTCACCCAAGTGCAGTGCGATGGGTGTTCGTGTGCAGCTAGCGGTGGTTGACTGGGCTGAAACCATCAACTCGCTGCACGTGAGAACCTGATTCAATCACGGGCGGGTGAAACTCCAACCCAGGGTCTCGTTGATGCTGGCTCAGGGCTCTGACCTCTGACCCAGCCACAGATATAACACTCCCACGTTTAATCGATTAATAGGAATTCTTACGTTCTCGATACGCGCATAAAATCGTGCAGATGAGAACTTGATTATTTACAGTGGATACGCAAACACGACGCTATTATTACATTCAGATCGAGCAGGGCGAGGACAAACACAAACAAACACAAACATAAAGGAAAACAATACAAACGAAACGGTGAAAATAAGGGAATGACGGTGGATCGATTAAAGCGATGAAATCAATTCCCACGCTCGCGACACTCGGCTCCTGCCCAGCTGGCCAGCGCGCTGTTGCTGAGCGGGTCACCTGACCCCTGCAGCCCCTCCAGGGGGCTTCCTCCACCCACGAGTCTTGTAAAGCGATTGCGCTGGCGCAGTTGCCCGCGCACACAGCGACCCGAGCTCGAGTTGCAGCCACGGCCACCGTCAGTGGTGATTCACAGCCGAACCGGTTCCGGTCTCCGCCTCAGCAGCTCGCAGTTAGTCACAGCGTGCACGCCACCCAGCACCCATGCCGCCACCTCGTTGAAGGGAGAAACACGCCGATGTCCCTCGATCTTCGTCCAAACCGCGTGGGTGCCTCTGGGCCACTCGTGGCCACGTGGTGGGCGTCTGGGCAGCGACGACAGCTACCACAGTGGCCGCACCTGTGCCCCGTGCCCCTTGCCCGGCGGCTCAATCGGACGGGGCCGCCGGAGCCCTGGCGCGGCTCCCGACGCGACCCTAATCCGCGTAGAATGATTAGCGGCCACCACCACGACGATGATGATGATGAGGATGATGAGGATGATGAGAATAGTTAAACACTCGGCGGGGCCAACAAAGAGGACCTTTTATTGGTCCGAGGCCCTCTCCTGCACCGCGCGCTCTTCCAGCGTTACCGACGGGGAGCGCGCGCGTGTGAGCGGGGGGGGGGGGCTGTGTGGTCCCCCTTGCGAGCGGGGGGGGGGGGGGCTGTGTGGTCTCCCTGTTGTCGGTGTTTGCGGTGAGCTGAGACATTTCCAGTGACGCACGCGGATGGGACCGCCGGCGGCCGGATGTGTGAGCGTGCCTCCTGCCGAGAAGCGATGCTGATGCTGCTGCTGATGATGATGCTGATGATGCTGCTGCTGATGATGATGCTGATGCTGATGATGCTGATGATGCTGCTGATGATGCTGCTGATGCTGCTGCTGATGATGTTGATGATGCTGCTGATGATGCTGCTGCTGATGATGCTGATGATGCTGCTGATGATGCTGATGATGATGATGCTGCTGCTGCTGATGCTGCTGCTGCTGATGCTGATGATGCTGATGATGATGCTGATGATGCTGATGATGATGCTGATGATGATGCTGATGATGATGCTGATGATGATGCTGATGAGTGTCCTTTGCCTGCCGTGCGTTTTGGAAACTCCCCAACTCTCAGTCTCAAAGTGTTCATGCGTGGGCACGGCCCTCCCCTCTGTGCGCAACGGAGAGTTACGATCACCTTCGAGTAGACGATCCAATATGAACCGGACGCGTTCTGTAAAGTCGTGCTGCCGTCAGCGGCTTCAGCTCGAAGCGGCCGCGTTGATAAAACGAGGCCGCTCAAAACGCGCGTCGTCTGGCGCGTGCCTCGCAAGCGTGGGGGGCCGCGTGGAGCGACGCACGCTGGGAATTACCCCGAGAGACAGAAAGACAAACACGGATTAGAGAACATAACGCAGATTCGTGGCCTCATTCACACCGTCAAGTGGGGCCTGGGGAGTGCACGTCGACAGATGGGATGGTGGCCCATGATGATGACGAAGGCATCCAGCGTACACGAGAGTGCGTCCACCGGGGAGATGGAGCGATTAAATCAGCTCGTGTGCAGGTGCCGGGTGGTTTATCACGATCATAGGATCGTTAAACATTTTGGTGGATTGGGGATGCCTTCATCCAGCAGTGGATAGATTATGGCTGATGGTGACTGTGATCGTGTCGTATATTCCGCCTCGTTGCACGCCGCCAGCAGCACGTGGTGCTGGAACCGGCGCGTGGCAACTCGGCCATCGCGATCGACTCGGGGAGGATTCACCCCACAGCGAGGATCGCCTCTGACAGCGGCAGCTTGGCAGGATCCTCCTGAAAGCCGAGCCACGAGACGACTCGGTGAGGCGTTCCCGAGTAAACAGGCGTCACAACAAGAACCAGATTCATACGGCGTCACAGTCACGGCGAAGTTGAGTCGCGCGTTAGCCGGAGTCGCGAACACGAAAGGGCCAATCTCGATTTGAAGTGTTCGTGACTGCAGGGATCCATATTTGTTGGTTTTTTCGGTAAAGTCACGTAGGTAGAAAATAAAAATAAAATTTTATAAACAAAATTTTGTTTTATTTTAAACGGTAAAGTCACCTACAATACGTGGCTTTCACCTACGTGACTTTAACGAAATAACCAAAGAGCACGAGAGGCCATTTAGATGCCGCGTGCTCGGGGGGTGCCGCGGGGCCTGCGAGCGAGCGGGGGGGGGGGGGGTCGCTGTGGCAACGGCCGTGTCCCCGGCGGTGGCCACGCGGCGAGCGGTGGCGGAGTGGGCGCCCCCCCCCCCCCGCGGTCACACAGCTACCCCCCCCGCACTCGCCGGCGTGGTCAAGGATGGTCGAGTAACACGACACGTGATGGCAGGGAAACTGACGTTTCGCGCAGTGATCCAGTTTTAAAAGCACACACGTCGTGCCGTGAAGAAGGGCTATCACCCGAAGCATCACGTGTTATATATCTATATTGTTTACTTTTAATGCGACAGTGTTATTGATGAATGGCCTCCAGGGTGGGAGTCAGCCTCAGGGTGGGAGTCAGCCTCAGGATGGGAGTGGGCCCCAGGTTGGGCCTCAGGGTGTGAGTGGGCCCCAGGGTGGGAGTGGACCCCAGGGTGGCCCCAGGGTGTGAGTGGGCCCCAGGGTGGGAGTGGGCCCCAGTGTGGGCCCCAGGGTGGACCCCAGGGTGGTAGTGGGCCCCAGGGTGTGAGTGGGCCCCAGGGTGGGAGTAGGCCCCAGGGTGGGAGTGGACCCCAGGTTGGTAGTGGGCCCCAGGGTGGGGGTGGGCCTCAGGGTGGACCCCAGGGTGTGAAGGGGCCCCAGGGTGTGAGCGGGCCCCAGGGTGGGATTGGACCCCAGGGTGGCCCCAGGGTGGGAGTGGGCCCCAGTGTGGGAGTGGGCCCCAGTGTGGGATTGGACCCCAGGGTGGCCCCAGGGTGGGAGTGGGCCCCAGTGTGGGAGTAGGCCCCGCGACACCGCGACCATCGGCAAGGCACCCGGCTGCTGGGCAATCCAGCCGCCTAATTTAATGTCCGCTCTTAAAAATCTCCCTCCGCGGTTTACTGCCTCCTCCTCCCCCCCTTGTGTTGTTGCCCCCTGCTGCATTACCCTGGGCCTGCCGCTGTCCCACCCCCTGCCCCCCGCCCCAGTGTCCCCCCCTCCCTCGGTCCCCTGCTACCCCTCAGTGGTTGTCATGGCGCTCGGGAAGAGCGCGTTAACGATGGCATGCGGAGTGATCCCTGCCGCCGCGCAGCGCTGCTCAGCACCGATTAATCACCGCCGATTAGCTATGGCGCTACACAGGTGCCGCCGTTAAATCATTGCCACTGTGCAGATGGGCCACAGGGAGCGCGGCAGACTCGGGGGTGGGGGTGGGGCGAGGCGAGTCGATGGCCCTGGTGGTGGTGACGGTGGTGGTGGTGACGGTGGTGGTGGTGACGGTGGTGGTGGTGGTGACGGTGGTGGTGGTGACGGTGGTGGTGGTGGTGACGGTGGTGACGGTGGTGGTGGTGACGGTAGTGACGGTGGCGGTGGTGGTGACGGTGGTGGTGGTGACGGTGGTGGTGGTGGTGACGGTGGTGGTGGTGGTGGTGACGGTGGTGGTGGTGGCGGCGTTGGTTGTGGCGCTTGTGTGCATAGGTGGTGTGCATATTCCGGTCATCTCAATCGACCCAGAACACATGGGTCTGTCCTGTGACCTGCCAGCGAGCCTTCCAAACTTCACGTGGCCCCAAAGTGCTCCTAGCCTGGCACAAGCGCCGTGGTGACGTTACCACCACTTCGCGGCGAACGGCGGTTGTTGATGTGTATACCCTGGGCCCATGGCAGCCTCGTAGCTGCTATAAGAAGAATAATAGCTGCTTTAGAGTAAACATGAATCCGCGCAGTCGGGTTCTGTGTGAAAGGTGAAACGTGAGTCTGGAGGTCCTCGAGCGGCTCCGGGTGGCGGTGTCGGCGGGCACTCGAGGCCTCGTGTGGAGCGTCGCTCCGGGCGAGAGGGGACGATGCCTTCCATTGTCCGCTCGCCGTCTCCGCAGTCACACCGGGACCTATCTTTGATCTTCAAAGTGAAAAAGCAGCTCTGCTTAGATTTTGAGTTAGAAATCTGAGCTCCCATTCTAGATCAAATGTTCCCCCCACCCAACTATATTCCAACGGTGCTGTCGTTGTCGTCATGCGATGAAGAGGCGTCCATTGAGAGCTCTCTGCGAGAAGGAGGAGGGCATCACTCTGTGCGTTCGAGAACAAAACCTCACGAGAGCAGTCAGAGGTGACCATGGCGACACCCTCAGCTCGCTGCACTCGAGGGCCCGGTTCAATCACGGGTAGTTGGACTCAGTGCTCTGATCCCGCGACTCCCGGCCCACGTCCAGCCTCAGCTCGAGTAAGACCGCCACCAGCATGACGCGCGATAAAGGTGGGAGCTTGGTCATCACTGACTTGTCTGACACAAACACTGAACAAAGTGAACTTGGCATGCGGTGTGTGTGAAGAGAGCTCGGCGAGTGCACGGGGGGTGGACGTGTTGACGGGCCACTCTCGCCAGCGAGATGAATCGACGAGCGAAGGGCGTTGGTGGGGCGATTGCAGCGTCACTGCCGACGGCTGAGTCGTCTCCGTCCTCGGCGTGCGCTCGTGCGTCGCGAGGCTCTGCTTCCCCCGAGCGGCTCTCCAATCCACCGATACAGGTGAAGCATTTGTTAGAATCGAAGTTGGCGCTGGGCCGTCCGCGCAGCGCCATTGCGAGTCCACGGACTGCGTCGTCAGCACGGCCGGCTGTCACGTCGCCTGGTGGACCAGAGACACTTTAACATAACGGGGCTTGTTACAAACATTGCGATGGTCTCGGAGCCACACCAGGACGTCATCTCAGTGTCTCGGAGCCGCCCACAGCGGCCGCTCCCCTGCCACCACTCAGGCGAGTGCTGTAGACCTCACCGAAGCCGCGGGCACAATCACCTGGAGACCTCTGCTTCCTCCCAACGTGCAAAAAATATGGCATTTGTGCGGGGAGGGGGGGGGGGCTGCAGTGGCGATCCACACAATTAACTCGGGGGAACTTGGGCCTAATCTCTTCCGAGCTCCAAAAAAACTGGATTACTGGCCGGGCCCACGGGCCCGCAGACCGCTGCTTGAATGGGAGCCCTCGTCAGAGAGACTCGCCGCCGCCGAGGGCCCCGAGGGCTGCACTTTCTTCCCCTCTCCGTCGCAGGAGCTCGTTAGGAGCGCCGTTTTTTACGATCCCTTTGTTGGGCGGTAAGACCCATTCAAGTAAACATTTTAACATCTGTGGGAGAGGAGGGCAGCCCCCCCCTCCCCACCCAGCCCCCCACCCCTACCCCCCTATTAAAACCAGGCTACACGACTGCCAGGACCCACCTCAGTGCTAGGACGACGCGAGCAGCATACCAAGTCCGGCGTGGAGCGGCGTGGCGCTCGCCAACGAAGGCGCTGCCTCAGGGGCGCGCTCATGGCCACGATGGGCGTATCATGAACCACCAGTGCCGCAGCAGTGCGCTGATAACAAGTCAACACACCTGTCAATAACAATGCCCTTGCAGAGGTAAACATATTTAGGATGGACGACGTTTCGGGCAATGACTCCTGATAGGAGAGAGCGAGAGACAGGCCAGAGAGGCTGAGGGACTAATAGTTCGTAACGAATGTAACTCACTTAACTACCAACAATTAGTCATGAACACAAAGTTAATTTTAAAATCATCAGAAATAAAATGTGCCATTTGCTGTAGAAAAGCAGTGTCCTCTTCGCACGGCCGCGTCTCCACGCGGACAACAAAAGTGTCACTGAGACAGAAAAACGGCACCATAGCTGACTCATAACCTGTACACGCAAACCCCGGGCCCGTTCCCACGTGCATCGTCTCATCAGCATGTTGAAGGGGGCGCATTGTCTGCTAATGTCACCGTGAGAATGTAGGTCAGTGATTCGGAGACCATCATCCCGTAGTCGCCGACTTGCTGCCCAAAGGAGTCAGCCCATTGGCTGCCCCGAGCAGTGGTGGAAATTCTACATTCCCGTGACAGGGGCCATTCTGCACGGGACGACCGCCGTTAACGTCCCACATAAGTAGTACAGATTTTATTGACCTTGGCCGGCTGATGGGTTACCTGAAACTGAGATGGGGATGTTGCGGCTCTGCGATTGCGCAACGCACGCGCAGGATGGTTTTTAAATGTAACCTTTGAAGCCTCAACAATAGTACATCTGGACATCAAAACTGATTCCTGAAATAGTCTAATCAATTAAGGCGACATCAAACACTCTGTTCATGACTCTAATGAATAAATGAATAATTTGCGGTGAAATATACTGCCTAATTACCTTTCCTTTCCATCAGAGAAATGCAAATGATAAGGGAGGCTATAGAGGAGGGGCTGATGGGGGTGGATTGTAATTTAGCCCTGTTCCTGGTCCAACTTATATACGTCCACTCGGTCAGTCGAGATACATATATTCGCGTGTTAGAAGGCCACGTGAGTCCAGATTGCACTGTCGTGTTTATAGCATGACAGTACTGGACCCCATCGCACAATTAACTTCCGTTGGGCCCATCAACAGTACAAGATTAGCCCACAGGTACTCCGCTAGAGTTGCCACCTGTCCTGATTTTCCCAAGGGCCTCTTCTTGTCGAGGAGGTAGCTGCTGCTCTTAGAAATCTCTCAATCATCCCGGGACATTAAACGTCAATAGTCCCGGGTTGTGTCAGCTACGTGCCAGTGATGTGTGCTTCCCCCATATCAAGGTATTGCGATATATTCTTAAGCTCATGATGTGTCGCCCCTCTTTTATTGGTTGCAACTGCATTTGACAAATATAACCTCGTCGTACACATTGGATGTGTGATCACAACCGTCACGGTGACGACTCGCACTGGACTCCCCAACGCAGAGGGCTTCATCCGGCCCCGCCATCGACCGTCGAAAGTAGACGCGGAACTTGAACCCGACCGTGCGTGGGCCTCGCGCCGCACGGGAACGGCCGCGCACGGCCCGGTGCCACTCGCGGAACGTCGCGCGCCTGTCCAGGAGGAGGCCTGGCGAGGGCCGATGGATCCCAACACGAGCAGAATTGCTCCATTGATGCTTGTTCAGTCTTACTTCCTACGGCAGGAGGGATGTGCAAGAGTGTTGGAACGTGTTAGAGTTGAATGTTGTGTCAATTACGGTTGCAAACGAGATTCATCCTGGTCACGTGAGTGCTCCCCTGGGTAAATCAAGAGATCTTGAACTCTTTGTATCTGAGAGGGGGCAACCCTCTATCCCGATAAGGACACTGACCCATCGCTGGCCCTTCACGGCAACTCGTGGGGCAACATTACCTCACGCCGTGCCCCGTCAACAGCACAAATGCCAAGATCACAGAGGGCTTGTAAGTATTTATTTTTTCAAAACTCAAGATTGAGGTCGCGTGCAGAAAAGTCGCTCTGCAAACACAAAACGCGGTGATCCAGCACAGCCCAGGGGAGGCGGACTTTGTGTGGACAGACAGAGGAGCCTGATTACCCGAGGCCTCACCTCCCGGCCTGTCGCAGAGATCACAACAAATTGCATAACGCGGAGAGGAATGTCATCACGCCGTATCTCCATCTACCTTCGCGAGCAAGCGAGCGGCATAGAGATGTCACGGCCGAGACGCGTGAGACATAAATAGCTGTGAGCCCCCCCACGTCCCTTGGCAAAAAAATAAAAATACAATATACTGGTTATGGAGATGCATAGTGGAGATAGGCGAGGGTGGGAAGAGAGAGAGAGGGAGATAGCGCGAGGAGATAGAGGGGGCTGGGAGGGCTTTCATTAAACAGCGGAAATGAAAGTGGGGGTCATGTGGTGACAGGAGCTGATACACAGATGAGCACAAAGCGGGGAATGGCTCCAGCTGCCTCCGTGCGGGTGGCTGAGGTCCAGAATTCGTGTTGCAATTATGACGCGTAATTTTTACCGTTTATTCTCTGTTAAGAAACTTTATTTGGACAAAAGAAATCTCGATCGTTGAGATGCATAAACATCCTGTAAATACTTAAGGTTTATGAACAAGTGATGCATTCAGATATTGGCTGGACTGATGAACAAATTGAGAGCAAAATCGAGTGAGGTATGTTGATTACAATGTTTCGATTCGTGTGCTTGATGAGGCTTTACCGGGACTGAGTTTGGGTCGTAATTCTGGCAACTTGAGCGCGTGACTATTTGTTACGTTCGCTGTGAAGTCGCGAATGCGGCGGCGATGTTCACAGTCGACAGCTGGGTTCCGGCTCGCCACACACAGGCCGAAGATGCTCCACTGGGCTCGTCGATTCACGCCGCCGCTCTGCTCCCTCGTGGGGAAGTCGCTGTTGGCAAGGTGCCCTCTCAGTGCTGGGCCCACCAAGCCGTCCCGTGTCAACGCCGACTCGTAACCACGTGAGATCTCGTCCCACTGCGGACGAGGGACAGCTCGCTCTGAGCCGGGGTTAGTTTCGCGGGAGGTGATCAACACTACGGACGATCCGGGTTCCGCCTTCCCGGCCGCCTACGAACACGAGAATACAACGCCGAACAATACAATCTGCATATATAGTGTTTAATTAGTGTGTCTAATTAGTTGCTATCTCGTAATGTTGCGTGGCAGTGGCGGGCAATGTGGGCGACGTCACAAGCGTATTTGACGGTTTTGGGAAGAGTGGTTCGGCTTCAACGGTTGACACTCCTCCGTCAATCCGCTGCTGGGTGAAGGTCGGCTCATGCAGTCTCCCCTCACTTCGACTCTCGACTCCCTCGTGTGGGTGGGTGGTGGCTGGGACTCGAGTGACGTGCCGTGCAAGTGGGAGAAAAACACAACAAAATAAAATAAAAGTACAATTGACTAAATTGAACTTCGCACAACTGTGAGAACAATTCTCAGCAAGTGGAAGGTTTTACGCAAATAATGAAGAGTAGTTTTTCATGTAGCGCCCCATACACCTGGGCGTCATACAGCGCGCTGCTCGCGAGACGTTGGTGTTAAAGTTGATTAATGAAGTCACCACAAACACAGCTTCTAATTTATCTGCGCTATTCCCTTTATTTCTTCACATGCGATAGCCACACACTTTTTAGGAAATCCACCAAGTCAGAGATCATTGAACGCACACTTCCCACTCCTACGACCGCCGGATAGGCGCTAATTTTCCAAATTTTCCAAAAGAAATGTGGACTTCCACTTTCCTCTCCGCCGTTTTAAAGAAGTCTCCCGTGTGGACCGCACCGGCGTCGTCGCTTCCATGCCCGCTCAATGGACCCCCCGCCCCTGCAACTCGCGAGCCCCACCACAATGAGGGCCATTCTTCACCAAGTGGCGGTGATGTCACCGCGCAGCACCGTGCCAGGCGCGGTGAATTCCGACCCTACATTGAGTATTCAGGGCGAACTGACAGCGGATCACGGGACGGACCCAGATGCCGGCCTGAATGATTGGCGTGCGCACCGGGCCCTCTACCCCCCCCACCCACCCCCCTTGGCCTCCTCAGCCCCCCCCCCCCGTCTCGAGGTTTTGCTCGCCCCACATTGAGCTCCTCTCGTAGCTGCCAGCATTCGTCTCCCACAGAGTCCATCGCTGCTTGCCGTCCCTGTGCCATCATTCACGAATCTGCCCGACACGCGATCTGTGCTGTGCCTCACAGCTCTCGGACGCGTTATTGGGCTGAACCGCGTGTCGGTCCGCACGATGTCCGACGTTTTTTTCCGCGCGCCCGGCTGCTTTTGTCCGCTGGACATCGCCATCGCTGTGCCTTCCCGTCACGCGCCACTCACTCCGGGCCATCGATCGGCCACCCGGAAAACATTCAATGAGAAATTAAGCCCCGCTGATAGGGCAACTGAAATGTGAACGGGAACACGTGGAGTTGGGCTTCCCGGGACCTTTCTCACTGTCCCCTGTCTCCACACCGAGCTGCCCCATCCCGTGTCTCCCGTGCAGTGCTTCTCGAGACGCCCTGCTGCGGCCTAGCCAAGGGACCCCCCAGCGACAGCTGCCCCTGTCAAGCGCAAGGTGCACGAAGCGTCGACCTGCAAGTGGCAGTCTCCCGTCAAGGGGACGCCGTCGCTACGCCACTTTCCCACTGACTAATTCGCGAGTAATTTTTATAGCATTCGGTAAATTGGTGCCGTGATGCCAGGAAACATGACCTCATTGTGTTTTCCAATGACGTCACTGGATCCTTGACGTCCACCGCGGAGCAGGCGGGACGCGGAGTCTTTGTGCGGGTGACGCCGCCGCCGCCGCTCGCAAGCCCACGGCGCGAGATCTCAACTCTGCCGTGTCGCGCGCATCGCGCCCGTCCCTTCCGCTTTGGAGTCCGACCTTTCGGGGTCAAACGCTTTGAGTTGCGGCCGCGAAACTTTTTGTGTTTTTTTATCGGCGACGTGACGTTTGGTCATTTCTTTTTAAAGGCACAAACACCTCCCGCTCACCCTTCGCTGCCCGAAAGGTTGAGCGTGCAGCTGCCGATATGGGGGATGCGTGGCAGTGGACGCGTGAATGTCACTTCCCATCTGATACGGCGTGTCGAGCTTTGTGCGCCGTGCGCTGCGTGGGTGTGGGTGACATTTCAAGAGGTTCAGATTGGTATCTGCACTCCCTGTGTGGCGCATGCGAGTGTGTGGGCAGGTACTTGCGCAAGTGTGCGTGCGTGCGTGTACTCGTGTCGTGGCAAACGTGCTGCGTTACGAACCCGGCGATCCGAGTTCGATTCTCGCTCATGGTCACCATCACCAGTTCCGATTATGTGAACCGGTCCTGAAACTCCCCTAGGTCGAATCAGCCTCAAACGAGTACCTGGTGCGATGTCAACATCGCCACTGGGGAGACAAAGGCGGTCAGGCGTGGTGCTGGCCACCCACCTCCTTGTATTCCGTGCCAGACTTAATATGTGCTCGTTGACAGCACTTACCCCAATAGTTTGTTAAGGACTCTAGAGAAATCGTTGTATCTGTGTGGAATGCGCGCTTGTGTTGGTAGGGTGTCGGCGCATGGGCACGTTTGGAGCCGGCGCGTGAGAGAGGTGGATGCGAGGTCAATGTGGGGGTTTTTCTGTCCGTGTAATAAATAACGACTCCTAGGTACAGCAACGTTGACAGCTGCAATGTGGAGCTAAGGTAATGGACATTGGCAAAGCCACTTCGTGGTAATGTGTTTTTAACACCAGTTCTTTTGGTTTACGTTTGAACACTCCAAAAGTACACAAAGCCCAGTTAAAGTTCAGTAAAAGTAAATAACATTTGATGCAGAAATTAATCATCGTCAGCCATGGTCGACCCACTGCTGGATGACGTCGGCCTCCCCAGACCACCACCACGCAGCGCAGGAACCGGAGTGAGCTCCTGTTCACAAGAGCATTGGTGCTCATCGGCTGTCCCCAGCTCTTCGCCAGTGGTTAAGGTTTCAGATTCCTCTGGCAGGGTCAAGTTTATCCATCGGAAAATCAATTTTACTCAATTTAGGATGATGTGGGCCGACTCAACCCCAACCACGATTTGAACTCACGACCTTCTGATGGCGAGTCGCTCGCTCGGCCCTCTGGCCCACACGGCCGCAGCCATCGCATCACGCGGAGCGGATGGCCCCTGACGGCGCTGTGCGTGCAGCCGCCTCGGGGCGGTGACGCGATCCGGTGGCTGCTCAGTGTCTGTGCCCCGCACCGGGGACACTCCTTAAGTATGGCTCGAGTTTCACTTTTCCGAGTCTCTTTCCCAGGTGCCCTGTTTCATGTTTTGCCTCCTCCATTATTCACGCGGTGACACCGGCGAGCGAGCCAGAGCGTAAGCAGTTGACACGGATCGCTTAATGAGACGGCGTTTCCATCTTCCACTGATCCGCCAACCCCAGACGAACAAATTAACGACAGCTGATTTTTGTCTACATACCAAAAAATGTCTAAAGATTTTGGGTTAACAGCCCCTTAGCACAAACATAATCAGAATCTTTATTTATACTGCAGGATTAGAATCCGATTAGCTATGAAGCTCTTTTTCACAGATGTCCAGTTTGGGCGAGTCATTTACAACAAACGATCAAGGAAAGAAAATCACAATTTTTTTTACCATTTTTTATTTTACCAGGTGAACCAGCAACCTGGTCGCAAATGATAGCTCAAGTGGATGGTCATGTGGAAATGTAGATCAGCCAAATAATAACAACGTGCCTTTGTACCGGTTAAAAGCCTCTGTCAATGTAGACCTCCCCGTGTTGCGTTGTGAGGGCTATTCGAACATACTTCACCACGCTGGTAAGTGCGGGCGGGTGAAGGGAGATGGGGTTTTATCACTCGCCACTGACGTTAGCCGTGGTCAGGCATTGAACTGAGAACGCGATCCAGTTTCTCGTTTGCGGATCGCACAGCACGAGCTGAACAGGCACTGAACAAGCCCCCCCCCCCCCGACCACGTGGAGCGGAACGTCGGACATTGTGCCGAACATCACGGAAAAGCCGCCGTGTGCCCCCTTCCCTGTTCCCATCCAGCTCGAGTCCTGCAGAGAGTCCACCGCTCGGCTCGACCGGCCCCACCACCCCTTGACGGCTGCTCTCTGCTCCCCCATCGCCCCCCGCGGGTGATTCCTTTCTCTCTGCTCAGCTCGGCCCCCCCGTGAATGCGGCGTGCGGTCCGCTGCCACTTCCAAACCGGTGTCACCTGCACCCCAGCTCCCCCCCTGCGCCCCAGCTCTCCCCCTGCCCCCAGATCCCCCCCTACCCCCAGATCCCCCCCTGCCCCCAGATCCCCCCCTGCCCCCCCTGCTCCCAGCTCTCCCCCTATTCCCCCAGCTCTCCCCCTGCTCCCAGATCCCCCCCCTGCCCCCAGATCCCCCCCTGCCCCCAGCTCTCCCCCTGCCCCCAGCTCTCCTCCCTGCGTCTCTGCCGAGCGTGAGAGTTCCGCTCGGGTCGTCGTCCCGCCGTTGTTCTCCTCTCGCCCCCGGGGCCTGTAAATCCCCAGCGCGCCCGTCGGGTGCTCCGAGACGCGCGAGTGTTGCTCTGCGAGCTGTCCGCGTCGATGCGAACCCTCCATACCCCGCGTGTCGAGATCGGCCGTGGGCGGCAGAGGGCGCCAGACGTTGTAGAAGTCGCATCAGACGCGGCTCCTGGGAGCATCGAGCGCAGCCGAATCGTCCACGGCAGCTTGCCCTGTCAGCCCTGAGTCAGAGTGCTGCACTGAGTTTAAGTGTGAGAGTGAAACAGGGGGATTGATGTCACCAGGAGAGGTGATTCACGTGTCTGTGTGTGTTTCATGGGATTGCTATTTGTGAATTACAAAGTGTTCTCCACAATGTGAGTCCACAGTCGTGCGATGCCAACGCCACACAAACGAATGTAAAATGAAACAACCCCGCACCCTCCAGCTGGACGACACGGCCGTGAACCCAGACATTAATTTCAGACTCGTCTGTCCACGTCACAAAGTTACTCGTAAAAAACCTCCACACACATCCAGGACCCCTCTCACGACGGCTGCGGTCACTGCGATACATGCGCCACCTCCTCCCGCCTACCAGTCACCCCGAAAATATTCCGTGAGAAGTACATCCCTGGTTATAATAGAAAACAAAATAAAAACAAACCTGGCAAAGTAATGCTTCCGGCAATGGCTCTTGATCAGTGCAGAGAGAGAGAGGGCAGAGTGATTGACGGCAGTGGAGGTCGCACCTGGATCGGTGGCATCCTGAACGTTGATGAGTTGGAACAATTGGCCCTGGAAGTTAGTTTAAGAGTCTCTCCCTCGAGCAGATGCTCAGTAGCAGACATATTCGAATGGTCGACACGACGATGAATAATGTCAGCTGATTCATATCTGAAATTAAAATGAATTTCGGCCTGAAGAACTGTATTCAACGTCACCAGCAGTCATGATCTATCCACCTCTTGATGGAGGACTGTAAATATGGGCCTATGAAATGATATTCAGCGCAGGAACTAATTTATTAATGTTATAGCATTGTTTCATTGGAGACCAAAAGATGATATAGTTTAAGTAATTGTTTGTGTACATGCGTCTTGGTGTGCGAATGTTGGCGTGTGTGTGTTAGGGTGTGTGTGTTGGTGTGTGTGTTGGTGTGTGTGTGTTGGTGTGTGTGTGTGTGTTGGCGTGTGTGTGTTGGTGTGTGTGTGTTGGCGTGTGTGTGTTGGTGTGTGTGTGTTGGCGTGTGTGTGTTGGTGTGTGTGTGTGTTGGCGTGTGCATCCCACCTCATATAGATTCTCATTAACAGCAAATTCCCCGATGCAACAATGCTACAAAGGGAATCTTTGTGTACATTCTGTGCCTGTGCACGTGTGTCAGTGTGTGCCATTCGGTATCTGATTATAGCCGCACGAATCTCAATAGCCACTCGCACGCTCACATTCGACATGCAGTCTCAACGGACTTTGGTCCACATTGCAACTCCGACTGCATCCCCCAGTAATTGCTGGCGCCGCATGAGGCGGTGGACGACATCAGAGCGCATCGTTCCCCTGACTAACGAAGTGCCTTCAAGGTTCGTGGACTTGTTTTCATCATTAGCGCGGAGAAAATAAAATCGGTAATGCCCCTTGAGTTCGCCGCGAAAGGCTCCGTCGACCCTCCACTCGCGTTCCGGGAGCACGCCGCTCTCGTGGGGTGTTTGGCCGATTCCCAATGACGAGAGTTTTGCCTTCGTACAGAATCCGGGGCGGGTGAATCTCAAAACTCCGCGCAGGTGGATTCAAGATTTCGCTGGGCTGGAATTCACCGGTCACCTTTTCAGCCCGAGCTCGCAACAGCTGTTATTCCCAGGCAGTATCCGACCCGGCGAATAACCAGGCTGCCCCAGCTGCTTATCTTGCAAGGCGAGTTTTGACGGTGATGGCGATTTCGCTTGGCTGTGTACAAGCTGTGGTTGGGGCACCCAGCTCACATTTATGTTAGAAGGTGACGAGTTCAAATCGTGAAGGTCACGAGTTCAAATCCCGGTTGGGGGTCAGCAGAGACCATCATCCCCTGGGGGCGGAAAAAGAGAGAGAACTACTTTATGGGATGGCAACAGTGGTCGAACTCGGCATTGCCATGGGAATGTGGAATTTCCACTCCTATTTTTGAGGCAAATGCCAACCACCACTCGTTTGAGGAAGGGGACACGTAGAACTCAGTCCGAGGGTACGTCAACCGTGGAGACGGAGTGAAGAAATAATCTCGTATGCAGGTGCTGGGTGGAGTATTACATCGCAGGCTCATGAGATGTGGTGACGGCTTGGGGAGGCCCTCATCCAGCAGTGGATTGATCGGTTTGTTCAAATCTGTTTGCCTCCTTATCGCGCTGCCATCGCTACTGCCACTGTTCCTGTTCCCATGGACCTCACTCCTTGCATCTTCCACCCAAGTTGAGGGCTCGGTTCAACCTGACACTGGGTGGCTCGTCTCTCATCCACACTGCTCGACCAGCATGCTGCAAGTCACCCCGCTCACTCAGCCCACTCACTCACCGACTGACCTACTCACTCGCCCACTCACTCACCCATTTATTCACTTATACCCATCCATCCACTCACCACACTGCAGGTCACAACAACCCACCCACCCACCCACTCACCCACGCACTCGCCCACTCACCACATTGCAGGTCACACCAACTCATTCGCCCACTTACTCACCCATCCATTTTGGATTTCCCTGCTCCCAGCATCGCCGTCTCTTCCCAAGTTCGTAGAACAACGACCAGATTCATTTAAGCAACAACGACCATATTCATTTAAGCAGCAATGTATCACAACGATGATCGTGCCCTTTGTTGCTGGCCGCTTGCTGCTTTGTGCCTTTAGGCCTGTGCCCAGTGAGCGTGATTAAAACAACGTTTTGTAAACATCGCCAACTCGACTTTTTAATATAGCGTTCTACATTTTAAACCAGCAGTGAGATTTGTGATTCGTAATTGAATTTTGGGTTAGGCCCCAGAATTGTCAACGTTTTTTGTTGTCTTAAAACCCTCGACCACCCGGCTTAGCCAAGCAAATTAAATTGTTACATCCACCCGGGGTTAACGCGCAAACGACTGCGGCATTCTTTAAGCTCATCGGTGAGTTGGAGAACAAATCCTGACAACCAAAACATCGCGGTGAGATTCGACGTTGAGGTTACGTCGAGTTGCGCCTCTCTTCCCCGGGGCAGGAACGTGCGTTCTGTTTGCCAGGGTCTGCTGTGAGCCGTGGTTATTTTGGGGGGAGAAGGTGGCATTTAAAGTTTAAATCAGTGTGCGCAGGACATGGGAATCTGTGGGTGGAGAGGGAGTGATGTCATATATGCAAATGTGATCGGTGGAGAGGAGCGTGGGGGGGGAGCTCTGGGAGCCACTGAAGCTGAAGAATAATCCCCGGGCTACGCGTGGGGTGCCGCCAGCGGCCTCCCAATTGTGAAAATGCCTGCACACACACACGGGCACACACACACGCGCGCACGCACACACGCGCACACACACACGGACACACACACACATATGCACACACACACACGGGCACACACACACACTTGCACACACACACGGGCACACACACACACGCGCACGCACACGCACGTACACACACACACACACGCGCATACACACGCGTATACACACGCGCGCACACACGCGCACACACACGCGCACACACACACGCACGCACACACGCACACACGCGCACACACACACGCACACGCGCACACGCGCACGCACACACACACGCGCGCGCGCACACACGCGCGTGTACAAAGACCCCTCGTATAGCCTTAACAGACTGTTGGGGAAAGTGCTGTTAACGAGCACCTATGAAGGTCGGCACGGCACACGAGGGGGTGGGTGGCCAGCCCCACGCCCGGCCGCCTTTGTCTCCCCAACAGCGATATTTACACACCACACCAGGTACTCATTTGAGGCTGAGTCGACCCATATAGCCTTAAGAGACGGTTTGGGCTTGGCTGTTAGTGACCATATATCCCATGCACACACTCTGAATTATCTTGCCCATACACACACATCACACACACATTGAAACAAAACTCACCCATACAAAGTCAAAGGTTCCCCAAATACACGTTTCAGGCTTTTGGGGCAAGGGCTGTTAGCGAGCACCTTTGGAGGCTAGAATGTCATTCGAGGTGGTTTGGTTTGGACGCCCGGCCGCCTTTGTCTCCCAAGTTCTGATGCTTACATACTAACCACACCGGATGCGGTACTCGTTATAGACTTTAGGGAGGCAGGACCATTTTGATTTAAAACTTTCGTCACTGCAGGGATTCATCTTCTTGGTTCTACTCGACAGACCTGCTCTACACCTGAGGACGGCTGCTTGCGTTGTGGCCGAAACGTCGTGAGAATTATTGTATTATGTTTTATTATTATTATTTTATTATTTCCATTCTACGTGACTTTACCGAAAGAACCAAGAAGATGAGGCAGGACCAGTTCTGATATTCGTCACTGGTGTGACGGTGTGGGCGTGCATACACATCGTGTCTTGCAGAACCAGCCAATGAATACCCTCTTATTATCTTTCTCATTTTAACTCGTATGATTGCTACTACTACCGCCTTGCAAACCAACATATAGAACGAACGCTGAAAAGTGCACAACGAATAGCGCAGAGACAGAGGGAGGAGCACGTGGCCGAGAGGACACGCGGGTTCCAGGCATCGTTCACGCTGCTGAGCGGAGTGAGTGAGGCTTGGGCAGGAGGGGACCCAAGATGGCCCATGGTCAAGAACAGCGAGGGAGGGATGGGACGCGCCAAAAAGTAAATGGTCGAGGAGTGGGGCCCGTGGAATCAGCTGGTGTGCAGGTTCTGAGTGGATTGTTGCTGCGTCGGGTCGGGAGAGGCGGCTGCGGCTTGCGAAGTCCTCGATTCAACAGTGGATTGAACACGGCTGCTGCTGGTGATGATGGTGAAAGTGAAGTGAAATATGTGCTGCTTCCGAGCAGAGAGCCACGTTTACCTCGTCTACTGGAGAGGGATCGCGAGGTGTCAGTGCGCGAGTCGCGAGCTGCCCCCCCCCCCCCCGCGCTGTGCGGGTGGGGGGGCAGCTCACGGCTGTTGGTTTAGGCGCAGCCTTCTCTTTCAGGCGACGCATTTGCTCGTCCAAACAACGTCTCATTTCATACACAGGCCCTACTGTATACACTGTATGTGGGTGTGTGGCGAGGTAGCTCGCACCCTGCACTACCAACCCAGCGACGCGAGTTCGAATCCAGGCAACGGCTAAACAACACAAGGGCGTCTCACGATGCCAGAACTTGTGAAATGTCGTCTCGATTGGTGGGTCATCATCATTATTATTATCATCTCACGACTCACGATGACCAGGGCTTGTAAGGTCCTGGGAAGACTTGGAGATTTCCCAGGGCAGCCCTCTTCGACGAGAGGACGTCGCTGGGAGAACCGCGACGAGTGGCAACCCAAAGTGGCATCTGAGCCGTGCCCGACACGGCACGCAGAGGGCCTCTATCCAGCAGTGGAGTGACGCCAGCCTGTGACTTGGAATTTGCTGGAATTGGCAGCGTGCTCGCGAATCGCCGAGGAACGCTCCCGTGTCGGTGTCGCGGGTGAAGTCCCCTCGGATTTGGGTCTCCGAGTCTCGGTCTTTTGCACACAATCTGAAGAATCTTAAATGAGGCTTATCCTGCCTTAAGTCGGCCCCTGATCATCACCGTCTTTCTGGTGACCCCCTGACCCTCACCCTTACAGGCGCTGTCTGTGAAGGTGGATTTATAAAAGAAAAACATCTGATGTTTGGGTCAAACTGGCGCTAGAATTCGCGCTGTATCTCACGCCGCCGAGTTCTATCGGCACTGCGCACCTCACGCACTTCTCGCTCCAATGACCGCGGCAAACCGCCGCGTTCCACGCAGCCCAAACCAAACAACTTCACACTCGCGCCAGCACGAGCAGCCCGGGCTGGCTGAGCGCCGTTTCGCCGGAGCTGCCCCCATCGTCTGTAACTCCCTCCCACCGCACACCACGCAGCCTCATCATCCACCACGCAGCCTCATCCACCACGCAGCCTCATCATCCACCACGCAGCCTCATCATCCACCACGCAGCAGCATCATCCCACGCGACCTCATCCACCACGCGGCCTCATCCACCACGCGGCATCATCATCCACGCAGCAGCATCCACCACGCAGAATCCACCTGCAAACAGCAGCTCCAGGCTCTCGTGTCCAAGCCCTCAACTGTCCAAGCTCTCACCTGGTTCAGGCTCTCACCTGGTTCAGGCTCTCAGTCGCCTAGGCTCTCACTCGTTCACACTCTCACCTGTTCCAGCTCTCACTCGTTCAGGCTCTCACCCATTCACACTCTCACCTGTTCCGGCTCTCACCTGGTTCAGCGTAACGTGCGAGGGACGTTGGCCTCTCGCTCCGCACCTCCGACTTGTTGATGGAACATCGCATCCGATTTACGAGATATGCGCGCGTAATAAATTGTGTTTATTATTTATTATTGATGTGTTTATTTTTCATTATTGATGTGTCAGGGTTCCCGCCCGTCCCGGTTTCCCAGGACTCTCCTCTGGTTAAGGAGTCAGCTGCTCTCTGTGGGGATCTGTCCGTTTTCCCGGGAACCTGAGAAGATTGTCTCGGCTGCGTAAGAAGAGCGGCATGAATGCACCACTCGAGACGACACCTTCACTCGGAGCCCAATCCTCGTCCGCTCTCTGAGCTATTCTCCTACTCACCACGATGTGTCCTAGCGTTGGTGTGGCTCAGAGGCGGCAGCTCTCTGTGTGCGTGCCACTGCACTTTGCTGCACCAGCGCCTCTGCACCAGCGAGGAGGAGGAGGATGAGGTGTAGTTGCGAGCTGGTGGTTCGCACGCTGCGCCGTGAGCTCAACGCTCCCCCAGTTCGATTCCCGACCACGAAGTGAGTTCATCCCGGGCCTCCCCTCAGCCGATTCAGTCTTAAATGAGCACTTGGTGCGGTGTGCAAACATCACCGATGTGGAGATAAAGGCGGCCGGAGGTGTTGCTGGTCTCCACACCACACCACCTCTTTGGTTTTGCCGTGCCGGCCTTCATAGGTGCTCGCTAACAGCACTCGCCCTAACAGTCTGCTTAAGACTATACGGGGCATCTTTGTCTTGTTTTGTGTGTTACGTAGCCTGGGAGCGTGACTACTGCGCTGCCTCTGCGGGATAATCGCTGAAGCGGGTCGCGTCGCTAAGCAATGACAGTCCGAGCATCTGGCGACTCGCACAACACCCACGCTGTGGCTGGGGAACGCTCCCCACGGTCGTCTAGCAGTGGAAGGAGCATGGCCCGTGATGGTGTTGCTGATGGCCGCTTGGAGAAGAGTACTGCTGTGTGACGCTCCTTTGAGAACGGGGACTCTAAAATACGAAACTTCAATCTACGTCGACCACTCCGTTTTTCTCATCATCTGTCACCTCTGTATGGCTCTTCTATCGCTACCACTACCACGGTTATTGTGCTCACGAACCTCACCCGTTGATTCCTTCACCCATGTTGAGGACTCGGTTCGACCAGACTGACTATGTCGTCTCATCCATCGCAGCGTGGTCAACCACCACACTTCAGGCCACGACAGCACACTCACTCATTAACTAATTCACGCACTCACTCACTCACTCACCCACCCACTCATTAACTAGCTCACCTCTTCACTCGCTTGTTCACCCAGTCACTCACCCACTCACCCAATCACTCACTCACCCACTCACTCACCCACTCACTCACCCACTCACTCACCCACTCACTCACCCACTCACTCACCCACTCACTCACCTAATCACTTACTCACCCACCCACTCACTCACCCACTCACTCACCCACCCACCCAATCACTCACTTACTCACCCACTCACTCATTCACTCACCCACCTAATCACTCACTTACTCACTCACTCACTCACTCCCCACACTGCAGGTCATTCTTTTAGCTTTTTCTCTAGAACTGATCCACTTTAGAATGACCCCCAACCTCTGAGAACTTTGCTCAATGTTGGATTCGCATTCAACTCTCGTCATAATCTTGAAAATGCTGCTTGTTGCTGGCCACTTGGCGTTTTTGGGCCTTCCTCTTGATTAAAAATTTTCGTAACTTGATGAGGTCGTTGGCCGACGGAGGTGTAATCTGGGTCGATTGGCGCGTTGCGTCACCTCTGTTTGTTCACAATCGCGCGTAATCTGTAATCAAACCCGCGGGCCCCTCCGCCGGTCTCCAATTCACCTGCGCTTTTAACTCCCAAATCTCTCGCATTGTCCTCGCAATCCGCACAGCCTCGCTCCTACTCGCCTGTCCGTTCTCATCTCGCTCCCCTCCGCCCCCCCCCTCCCCTCCGCTCCACAACACGAGACCCCCTCTGCCCGCACGCTCCACGCGATGCACCGCCGCTCTGCTGCTGCTCCTGTTGTCGAAGGCGGTGGCCCGGCTCACGGCGACTGCCTTAGCGATGACCGCTGACAGATGCATTCAGAGTCACGAGGTCACACGTGATTGTACGGGACGTGAGAAGTGACGTGGTCGGGTGCTTTCGAGATGTCAGCATCAGAATATGTATTTACACTGGAGAAATCCGATGAGCTATGAAGCTCTTTCCGACAGATGATGACTCAACACCCTGGCATAGCTCCTCAGCGGTGTCAGCAGACCGCTCGGAGTCAGATTGGCACGGGAAGACCGCCGTGCAGTCATGGGATGAGTTCCCCATGTGCACGAGTGAGGGGGGCGGTAGCAACGCTGTACCACGATAGGTGGCGATAGTTTTGGGTAGACCTTCATCCAGCAGTGGATCGACCATGGCTGCTGCTGCTGATGGGGTGACTGCCCTCTGCAGTGATTGCTGCTGCCGTGAGTCGCCGTCTCTCCGCCACCTCCCCTGGGCGCGCCGAACAAAGGCCGCGAGTGATACCCCTCCCTGGGCAGACCACGCCGCACCGCGAGACGCCCAGAGCTCCACGCACTCATCTCATCCCGACACTGAGAGAGAAAATAATACAACAGAGTAATGGCGTAATTGCAGCCAATTAGGGCCATTGTATCCACAACACTGATCCAAAGCGCGCTCGCTCTCTCCCCGCGTGTGCGCGAGCGGGACTCCGAGGGCCCGATCCGTGCATCCAAATCGAAATCAAATTATCGGCACCTTGGGGATTCTCGTCCTCGCAGCGCAGGGGCTGTCACCGGCAGGGTCCGTGGGGGCGATTTCGCTCCGTGGTTTTGCCCAATGGAGCAACTTGCGGAGTAATGTTTTAGATTGTTACAACTTTGGACCGTGACGTCGGCACACAATGGCCTCCACCGTTTTGACGAACAACGTCACGGGGTCGTTAACGTCCGCTGGGAAGCAGACGGCGCGGAGTGTTCGTGGGGAATGCGCCCGCAGTGTTAACCAGGGCGGACGTTGGGTTCGAATTCGCGCGAACCTCTGGTTCTAGTAACGTAGGGAGAACATTTATACTCCACCGCTGGATGAGCTACGAGTGAGCGCTGTGGGTGAGTGGTGAGTGAGGTCCGGATGAGCACTGCGGGAGGGGTGGGTGAGTTATGGGCGAGCGGTGAGCGATGGGGGGGGGGGGCAGCGGTGGGTGGGCCAGTGGGTGAGCGGTGGCTGAGTGTTGGGTGATCAGTGGGTGGGTGATGGGTGAGCGGTGGTGAGGGTGATGGGTGATCAGTGGGTGGGTGATGGGTGAGCGGTGGCTGAGTGTTGGGTGAGCGGTGGTGTGGGTGATGGGTGAGCGGTGGGTGGGTGATGGGTGAGCGGTGGGTGGGTGATGGGTGAGCGGTGGTGAGGGTGATGGGTGAGCGGTGGTGTGGGTGATGGGTGAGCAGTGGTGTGGGTGATGGTGAGCGGTGGTGAGGGTGATGGGTGAGCGGTGGTGTGGGTGATGGGTGAGCGGTGGTGTGGGTGATGGGTGAGCGGTGGTGTGGGTGATGGGTGAGCGGTGGTGTGGGTGATGGGTGAGCGGTGGTGGGTGATGGTGAGCGGTGGTGTGGGTGATGGGTGAGCGGTGGTGTGGGTGATGGGTGAGCGGTGGGTGGGTGATGGGTGAGCGGTGGGTGGGTGATGGGTGAGCGGTGGTGTGGGTGATGGGTGAGCGGTGGTGTGGGTGATGGTGAGCGGTGGTGTGGGTGATGGGTGAGCGGTGGTGAGGGTGATGGGTGAGCGGTGGTGTGGGTGATGGGTGAGCGGTGGTGTGGGTGATGGGTGAGCGGTGGTGTGGGTGATGGGTGAGCGGTGGTGTGGGTGATGGGTGAGCGGTGGGTGGGTGATGGGTGAGCGGTGGTGTGGGTGATGGGTGAGCGGTGGTGTGGGTGATGGGTGAGCGGTGGGTGGGTGATGGGTGAGCGGTGGGTGTTGGGTGAGGGCTGGAGATGTGGGGGCCCGATGATCCTCCACGCGGGTGGCTTAGCGACTCGCGGGCGGTGTTTCTCACGCCCGCCCTGGCCAGCCTGCCAGGGCGGCCGCCCCCTCGTCGTGCCAGCCTGCGTCCCGGGAGAGGCTCGGGATGATGATGGTGGTGGTGATGGTGGTGATGATGAGACGGTCAGCGCCGCGACTGAGAGCAGATTTTCTCCTTTTGTGTGCGGCTCAGTGCCCTCCCTCCCTCCATCTCCATCTCCCGCGCACCCCCCTCGCTCTCTCACACTTTCTTTTCTTCTCACCTCCCCCTTCCCCCCTCTCTCCTCCCCCCCTGTCGTAAATGCGTGAACTTATTTATTTATTTCACGACATCACTGCTGCTTCGTTAGGCGTGACCCCTTCCCCGGGCCGCGCGCTGGGGGCTGCGCGCTGGGGGCCGTGCGGTGTTTGTTGGTTGTTGTTTGTTGGTTGTTGTTTGTTGGTTGTTTGTTGTTGGTTGTTTGTTGGTTGTTGTTTGTTGGTTGTTGTTTGTTGGTTGTTTGTTGGTTGTTGGTTGTTGTTTGTTGGTTGTTTGTTGGTTGTTGTTTGTTGTTTGGTTGTTTGTTGGTTGTTGTTTGTTGGTTGTTGTTTGTTGGTTGTTGTTTGGTTGTTTGTTGTTTGTTGGTTGTTTGGTGTTTGAGTGCCGCGTTACTCCGCATCTCTGCGATGGCCAGGTGGCGCTCTCTTGGCCTTCTCCAACTCCAACTTCGTCTTTATTTTGCTCAACTGTACAACTGAAACAATCGTGAAATTGTCCACGAAATTACTTATTTACAAAGTGAGTGTTGGAAGTGTGTAAATTAATTAATTGCAGTGTTCCATATGTTTCGAGAAATATCTGAAGGGAGCCATCAATGTGAAGAGTGATAAACAAATGAGGTTTTCCTTGGCCAGTGGTGCACAAACAACAACAACAAAACTCGGCACATGCGTCAATAACACCGTGGCCGTCGAAGGAAAAATATACAAGAGGCGACGTTTCAGGAAATGGCCCTGGGTCGTGCACCTCCAAGTGTCCCTTTGCCCCCCCCCAAGTTCACTTCTCCCCTCCCAGTCCCATCATCGCCGTCATCATCACTGTAACGCGATGTGGCGCTTACCACATTACAATACATACCACCGGGAAACACTCACACTGTTACTTGGCTGATTAGTGTCACTGCAGAGTGCCGTTTAATGTAATTCACCCACTGTAATTATTGCTTTTATCAGAGCAACTAATCAGGAATAATAGCAATGCAATTTGACTTGCAGCGTGCGATCTCTAAAAGAGCCACGCGCTGCTTTTGCTGCTGCTGATGCTGCTGCTGCTTCTGCTGCTGCTGCTTCTGCTGCTGCTGTTGATGCTGCTGCGTGATTCCGGGGTCTGAGCTGGCAGACAGCCGTGCAGCAGCCCCGCACGGCTGGACACGGCGTCTTGCAATGGTCGTGATGGAGCCGCCCTCCTTACCCGCGATCAGTGGACGTCTCATCTCGCCTCGGCACATTTAGGAAGAGCACCCCCCCCCCCCCCGTGGCAGCTGCTGCCCCTGTGTGCGGCACAAGGTCACTCAGCAGCCCGGGGCATTGGGGTGGCGAAGATCGCTGCTGTGCGTGATACCAGTTCAGCAATGTTCTGGCAATGTTTGCAATTTGGACACACGGACGGACCACTCCACAACACCGATGCACCATTCCTGTGTGTCAGAGCGCGGCAGGAGTTTTGTTTGTAATACATCAGACGTTCAAAATAATAACAACGAAAATTATTTACTGGACTTTGTCCACTGCTGGATGATGTCCTCTCCATGTCGTGTTGGTCACGGTGTGGGTGGGGGGGGGGGTCGTTTGAACATATCACTCGCCACTGATGTTAGCTGTGGCTGGGACTCAAACTCGGGTTGCAGAGTTTATAACGCGGCACGCTAACCACTGCGCCACCACTCCCCTCTCAATTCAGTGGTCGCAATTCCATACTCCTATGGCAAGAGACAGGGAAGCCATCGAAAAACCCGCTGTTGACTTGCCACAAAGCGGTACCTATTTTATCGACCCCATGAATTGACCGTTTGACCCGCTTATGATGGGCTCAATGGTTGCTCCAGCGGAAGTTGATTTCGCTCGCCTCCCTCTGCTCGCTCCGTGGCGCCCCTCGCTGGAGATGCGGCCCCGCGGCCTCCCGGGGGACGCCGCTGCCCGCAGGGAAAGCGAGCCAGGGGTCACGTACCCTGCGAGCGACTCCAGAAATCCCGACACAGCCGCCCACACATCGAACAGCGGCGGCGGCGGCGGCAGGCGTCCCGGCGCGTGTGCCTCCGAGTCTGGCTGGGCGTGCACCTTCCATGAGCAACAAGCGCACACCTGACATTGGCACGAGAAATTACTAGAAACAACACGAAACTTCATGCGCGGCCGTTTAAAAGAATGCTTGCTGCTGTTGTTGTTGTCGCTGTTGTTGTTGTCGCTGAAGTATTAGGCGCGAGATAAATCACGAGCTCGCAGACGAGCGGCCTCCCGCCCCGCCCGTCCACTCCCACCGCCGACAGTCCATCTTTCCCTGTTTGCCAGTCTTGTCCATTGAGATGCAAACGAGGTCATTATACGCCGCACACATCTGTTGGCTGGTAAGCACGCGGTGAGCACGCGGGCAGCTGCTCGGGGCGGAGGGAGCGCTCCGCCTCCGCCGTCCACGCCGAGGACGACGATGACGCACGGCGCGAGGTCTCGAGTTTTAATCACCGCCGCGCTGCGGTGCTTTTCGTAGCCATCATCGGAATCGTTGCCGTTGCTATTATTACTATTCACATTTCTCCTATAGACTGGGAGCCAGCGAGCGAGGGAGGTGGGGGGGGGGCGAGCGAGGGGGGGGGGGGGCGAGCGGGGGATGTCCTCAGGGAGCCCTGTTGGGCCCCGCGCACGGATCTTGTGCCCGGAGCAGGTGCAGAGCGGCGGCGGCGGCGTCAGCGCGGTCCGCGTGCTTGCGTGGGCAGCTTACTCACCGGGGAGACGTGCGTCTCCCCGGAGAGGAGTCGCCACCACCCCCTTCCTTTCCCAGGACCGGGACCCCACACCCACCGACCCATCCACTCGCCCACCCATCCTCCACTCCCAGCCTCCACTCCCAGCCACCACCGAGCTGCCCGCCCGCCCGCCCGCCCCCTCGGCCCTCGCAGTCCGCGCTGGTGCCCATGGCAACGCCTAATCGGGCAGCAAAATGCCCCTGCACACCGACCGTGGAGTGACGGTGCGAGCCACGGCAGCCCCTCTCTCTCTCTCTTACTCTCCCGAGACAGCGACAGAGAGCGAGAGGGGTGGGGAGAGCGCTGGGCGAGCGGCGCAGAAGACGAATGACGCCCGCGTCATGGTCTCAACTTCCCCCGAGAAGTTCGCCGCTGCCGCCGGTAGCGTCGTCGCTGACTCCCCGGGGGAGCTGCGATGGCGGAATGAGACGAGAATCCGCCCCTTTCGCCAATCCGCAGTGACCAGCGCGATGAAGTATGGATAATAAACAACGACCACCCCCCCCCCCCACCCATGACCGGCATGATGGGTCCTTTATTCAATGACGGATTGGGGGTGGCTGCAACGTGTTTATTTTATTTCCACATGCACACCTACGGCCGTGCCTTTGCCGGGCTAAACACTGCCTTTGCTTAAATCACGAGAATTGAGATTTCAATAAAAACTTGCGAAGTTGTTTTGGTTTCGTTTGGTCTCTCTGCATCGGCGAGGAGTTCTGGCGGCGGTGCCACTTCTGTCCGCAGCCCCCCGTGGCAGTGGCGTCGCTTCGTTGTGATGGGCCCTGACGCGGGCAATCAAACGAGGACCCCCCCCACCCCCCCACTAATCTTGGTCCGCCCAGAACCTGGGCCCCCCCTGACACCGCTTGCACACCCAGGGCGACAACGCGAGGGTTCTTGTCGAGAAAAGTGATTTTTCTTTCAAGATTCACTTTGAGCGAAATTCGCACCTGCGACGTGACGCCGCTGCCGCCTGCGGCGTCCTCTCCTCGGGGAGCGGCGGATGAGTTCCAGTCCCGCCCAGGGCTCCACTCACGGGGAGAGGGGCTGTCGACCACGTGGCGCCCAACCCCCCCCCCCCTGTCCGTAGAGGGCAGCGCAGAGGGGGGCCCAACCCCTCGGCCCGTAGACCCCGAGTCGTTGACCCCCGAGCCGTGGACCCCGAGTCGTGACCCCGAGTCGTTGACCCCGAGTCGTTGAACCCCGAGTTGTAGATCCAGAGTCGTAGACCCCCAGTCGTGGACCCCGAGTCGTTGACGGGTCTGCGTTCGACTACCGACTCGGGCGCCTTCCTGTGTAGAGTTTGTATATTCTAAATGGGTGTCCTCACGGTTGATAAAATAACGATTTAGTGTCACTCCTATTGGCCAAATATCCCAATGCTAAAACGTAATCTGCAAATGTGATGTTTTCTGCCGGGGCGAGTCGTCCTTGAGAAGAGTGTCTTAGCTCAAGGGGCTTCCCTCGGGAAATCGACTCCGGATTGTGAACTTCTGAAACGACTCACTTGAGATCACACAGCAGCGGCATCGCTCCCTCGTGCGAGACCTCGACAGGACCCTCCTGAAAAAGAGCCTCGAGATTCAGTGAAGCTTTCCTGGATAAACAAGCTTCATGAAAGTAATGAACATTTATATTACTTCAAACCCCTAGGGAAATGGTAAAGGCGCAGCCATGCAATGGCCGGCTCCCGCTCCAGCTGGCGGGTCGGCCTCCACTAGGGGGGGGGGGGGTTGCTACTCTTCGACGCCAGCCAGACATCTCTCAAGAGGTGGGAACACCCACATGTTACCCCACCACACGCGATCTGTTCGTCGACTGACCGTGGTGACCCCATCAACACTGCTGGGGATTTAAGAGGCAGCGGAAGGGTTTTAAGAACTCGCAAAAAAAAAGTTCAGCTGCCGCGCCCGGAGATTAAATGTAACTGGCGGATTGTGGATCACGCGCATCGTTAGACTACACGGCAGCCTCCAGCACCGCCAACACCTCCTCCTCCCCCAGTGCTGGTGTCATACAAACCGCACCTGGTACTCATTTAAGGCTGAGTCGACCCAGGAGAGGCCCAGAACCAGTTCAGATATTCACCAATATTTGGTCGTGAGTGGACTCGTAGCACAGTGCACTAAGCACCGCACTACCGCTCCCCACTCGTGTGTGTACATACATGCGCACAAGCGTATACGCACACGCGCACACACACCTGTGCATACAACCCCAACACACTCGCACACAAACGCTGTCATTCACCGCGTCGTGGCGGTCGCGTCGCTGCCACGACACCCGCGCCAGGCTCGGTGCACGTGGAGGTCACGCGGAGTCGCGCGGGGCCACGGGCCAGCGGCAGGAGGCTGCGGACGGGACGCGGCCGGGAGCGGTCGGCTCACAAGGCCGCGGCACCGACAGACGCGTCACCTGCGCCGCTCGCGACGAGGCCTCCCCGCCCGAGACACGCGACGCTCGTGAGACGCGCGACGCCGCCAGCTGCTCGCGGAGTTTCCCCTCCACGAGGCCGATCCTCACGTCGCCAGCCGCTCGCCAGCCGGCTCAGCTCCGCCCCCCCCCCCGCGCCACTTCGGCCGATCTCTCCGCCGGCCCCCACGCCGTGCCCATTCTGCCCCCCCCCCGACCCCCTACGTGGGCACGTCGGGAATCGCGGCCCAAGCAGCGAGCTGCACCGCACACAGCGACAGGAGCCGCGTGCCAGCGCCATGCGTTCTGTTATCCCACTCGGTTACCCAGGGAAGACTCACTGAGCCGCATGACTCCTTCTCAGGACATTCTTGATACGGTTTTTTTTGCAGAAAGACGACAATTGGACGATTGTTACGATGATGATGTAATCATATGCATGACTGATTCGTACAGGAAAGCCACCCTGAGTCCACTGACTCTTCTTCAAGAAGTTCTTGCTACACTGGGTTTTAATTGGTAGACAATTGATGAGAGTTGGATACAGGTGGACAGCACTCTACTCTCCGTACAGATGGAACGCAGAAGGAGATTTGTCCACGTTTGCTGAACTACCTGGAGTATGGCTCCTCCTTGGCAGAACCCTCGCTGGCTACACAACACAATGCATATCCACCACGTTGTTTCCACCTGACGAATCTGCGGTGGAATTGTTTTTATTTGAGACACACAATGACCTCCTTTTGCGAATGACGTCACAGGATCTACAACTTCCACGGTGGAGCAGACAGCGCGTCGTCTTCCGGTTGTTACACCCCCGGTGATAACCAGGACGGCCACTGGATTGGCATCGTGAACCTTGGCATCAAGTGGCGAGCGCCCGACGGCTGGGCCGCGGCACCGCTGACTGACGGCGATATCGCTGCAGCGCTGCTGCTGGGCTCGGTGCACTGTGAGGCCCCGTGAAGCGGCGGAGACTCGATGGCACCACGCGCAGCACGTGGCACACAGACATCGACCACCCGCGTCGCGTCTAGCAGGTTGTCGGGGCGAGTGTTTATCGGCGAGGAGAGCCGATGGAGGCCAGCACTGTGCACGAGGGGGTTGGGTGACCGACGACACTGCGCTCGGCCACCTTTCTTTACCAGGGGCTCACTTTAGGCCGAGTTGACCTTACGGAGGAGGCCTAGGACTCGTTGGAATGTTCGCCTCCCACCGATCTACTCAGCGGCAGAACATTTCGCTGCAACTTGGGGCTCAGACCCAAGACTGCGAGATGCACACAGACCCACACCGCTCCCCTGGCTCCCTGTGCTGGTGAACATTCCACCGCCGAATCTCCGCCGAGACGACAACCACCCACAGCCATCATCGACCAAGTTCACGACAAGGTTCCTCGCCGCCGACTCAAGTCGCGACCTCCTTCTGGGATCGCGCTGCTGCTGCTGCTGCTGCTGCAGCTGCTGCTGCAGCTGCTGCTGCGGGCACCTTCATAGAACCTCACTCACATCCAGGAGAATGCTGGCGAACAGAAGTGGAACAACGCGGCCGTCCACAATAAACTCCGCAACCGAGACCCAAACATCGCACTTGCTCCTCGCTTTGACTTTCCTCCTCCTCCCTCCTCCTCCTCCTCGAAGACACCGCTGATGGGACTATCCACCGCATGGCGACATCAACAGCAGGCCGATGCGCACAGCTCTTTCACGAATGGAACATCAAAGACAATTCACAGTGCGACCGTGGCCATGCAACCCAAACTGTGGACCGCGCAGTAAACCCGCAGGAGTCTGCGCTCATTCAATGGAGGAGGAGGAACAGCAACACGACACGAACTCTGTCTCTCTGCTGATGTAGCCAGACAACCTCAACGTTGGCATTTCGCTCCTGAACATATTGCCATAGAACATTGCTCGGGGGTGGGAGTCGAACTCAGGTCGCCGGGCTCGTAGCGTAGCCGGCTAAACACGACACTCACTACGGCCTCCCATCCCTACACCAGCTCACAAACCCACACACGCTACTCCGAGTGTCACACCTCGCGTGCCGCTAAACCGCAGCTCTCGCTGAATTTACCAGCGGATGCGTCCACTGAACACACGGACCTGTGCTCCATACACACACGCACACACACAAACGCACGCACACACACGCACGCACGCATACACACGCACGCACGCACACACACGCACGTATGCACGAAACGCTTCACAAGAACCGTGCGAGCAAATTGCTCGTGCGGTAATTATATCCAGCCGAGAGGGCCCATGGTAACAATCTACATAGCTGGAGGGTGCAGTCTAGTGGCTCGTGCAGAAGATGACACGTGGAGATTGCAGGTGTATTACAATTTGCACTTTGAGAGGGTCTTTGCGACAGTGTGTGTGTGGTGCTACTGCGGGGAGCGTTTTGCGGAATGGAAGACGCAAATTCCCTCGCGCTCTTCTCTCTCTCTCTGCCGCTCGCTCTCCCTCTCTGTGTCGCGGCGCTGATAATGTAATCGCTGTGTAATTAGCGGAGCACACGCGTGAGACCCAGGCCGCGCTTTGTGTTCGCGTGAGTTCTGCATTGGGACCGTGGGCCACGCGCACACACACGCACGCGCGCGTACACGTGTGTGTGTGTGCGCGTGTGTGCGCGCGTGTGTGTGGTGTTTAGATAAGGGCTTCTCCCCCGTGACATTTCATACGCGCACGCAAAACCGTGGCCGCGCCGCGTATTGAATGTCCCATGGCTGCCTCGCCGCAATATAAGATTACCGGCCAAATCGTGTGAGTTGACGATTAGTTTATTAATGAACGTTTGTGAAAAGCTCCCCCCCCACGGCCCCCCCCCGCGCCACCCTGCGCCATCTGCAATGCACGGGGCGACCGGCCCAGCGCCTCGATTCACGGCGCCGCTCACCGAGCCTGGGTCCTCGTCCCAGCGGCGCTCTGGGGCGGCTCGCGGGCAGCCTCTGCGTGGAGGGGGGGGGGGGCGCTTCCGTTTCTGGAGAAGTTCTGCGGTGCCTGCAGAAGCTCCCGGAACGCGGAGCGAAACGTCGGACGTGGTGCCGAGCAACACGTGGCACCACCCGACAGCGAAGAAGTCCAATCGCCAACACCCCGGCTGTTGTCTTAGTTAGAATTTGCACTGAGAATAGGGGGTTTCTCCTTTTTTCTGGCAACAAAAAACACCTTAAACAAGGAATCATGTCTGCATTAACCACAATACTTGTGGTCAGAATGCAAACAAAACACATACTCTGATAATATATGCAAAGGAGGTCCCATGATGTAGATGTTCACCCCGAGCTCTCATTACTCTGATAGTGGCTTTGTCTTTGTGCTGTGTATGCCTTTGGGCGTCCTCTGGTCTAACACCGTTTGAGACGAGGCAAAAAAAGCTGTCTCTGGTGTGGACCAATAAGTTTAAAATACAATGCATCTATTATACACTGGTCAAAAAAAAAAACATTTTTTTCTGGCCTGGACTTTTGCAGCTGTTTTAGACTAATTTCAGGGTGCTGATTCCAAATCTGATCTCAGATTTGCTCTATCACATCTCATTTATGCTATCGGTATATACCACATTTTCATTGATTTTACCCGAAATTATCTGTCACTTATGATTGCAAGTTGTTGCGAGTCAGTGACTGCTTTGGTGTTAAAATATGGTACTGTATTTTTAGGATAGTGTGTTTATAATATCATTTTGTGTAGATATCCACATTTATTTCATATTTTTCTTCTGCAGTTTTTATTGAAAATTCTATATTTAATATCTCAAAAACCTGATGTGATAGATAAAAACTGATGCCAGATTTGGAATCAGCACCCCAAAATTACATTAAAACCGTTGGAATACCTTATGCCAGAAAAAGTGTGTTGACCAGTGTTATCAGAGTATGTTTTTTGTTTGCATTCTGACCACAAGTAGTGTGGTTAATGCAGACATGAATCCTTGTAAAAGGTGTTTTTTGTTGCCAGAAAAAATGGGAAAAAACTATTCTCATATTTTGGTATATTGGTAAAGGAGGTCCCATGATGTAGAATATATACTTTATTATATTATTATTGTATTATTGCCTAAATGACTTTAGTTTGTTGAGATTTCAACTGAAGCATCTCATATTATATCAATCATGAGCGGTGGGCGTTCATGCTAATGCTGCCGTGTGGAGAGTGCCGTGAGAGGCCTATGCTGGTGTGAGTGGCGATATATCCTGACTGATTTATTGATGACCTGATGCTTGAAGTGCTCATTATTGGTACATTCAATGTAAACACACTTGGCAGAGACCACTCCAGCAGGAGCGAGACGTTTGTCGAGCCGTTGTGGTGCCGATGGTCCCCACAGCCACGCCGCTGATTATGCTGTGTTTGCCACAGCGGGCAGTTCAACTGCATGGGTCCATGTGAGCCCGACTCTGCTGCCGACGAGACACTGCTTGTCAAAACCTGCCGAGATTCTTGCTGGTGTTTATTGAACCTGTAGGTGGGGAATTCTGCACTCCCAGTCGGCCGTGTTGCAGACGGGATGTGAATTTGACAAAAATATACCAAAAACTCCTTTGCAGTGAACTTTTCTCGATCTTGTTGATCCATTGCTGGATGCAGACCCCTCCCGACGCGCCCGTCCCGCGGTTCGTTTGACGATTGCACCTCCACGCTGGTTGGTGTGGATAGGGGGGTGGGAGCGTCGGAGTACAGCACAACATTTGGCTTTGCTGCGCTGCCATCTGCTGCCCACCACGGATCCCGACAGCAGCCCTGTGGTCACGTGAACGCGTGGCGGTCGCCCATCCCAAGCGCTATCCAGGCCCAAGACTGCTTCGCTGCCGAGACCTGAGGCAGTCGGCAGTGTGGTCCAGGCACATCACGCATGCGCACAGCGGTGAAACACGGGCACACTATTTACATCAGGTCCATATACTGTAACATTATTGTGCAACAAGGTAAAGTAAAAATCGAATTATATTGAACTGTTTAACTTCCACAGAAACTCAAATGTCTCACTGAATGCCAACATTCAGAGTAACATTCTAGGAAGCGCTTTCACAGCTTGGTGACGACCACACAGCGGTACTCATTTTATCTACCCCATCAATTGATTCATCGTTGATTTTCTGGTTAGGCCCATGTGAGGATCTGTCCAAATTGCTGTCGTAAGACCCTCCATCACCTGACACACGCGTGCAAGCGTTGCAACGACGCGCCGATTGTTGTGATCGTTGTGATCGTTGTGATTGTTGTGATTGTTGTGATCGTTGTGATTGTTGTGATCGTTGCAGCTCTCTCAGCGGTCGCGAGACGAAAGAGCGATCCTCACAAGACACATTTAGCGGCAATTGGATGCGCGACGTTTCGCTTGAAGCTGCGTCAAGCGCTCTCAGGTGAGACCGCAGCAAGTCACAATGTTGTCGGGGCTCAATGAGATTCCTCTGCGGATTTCTCCATTCCCCCTTGTGGGGGGGGGGGGGGATTTGTTGTCGAGTCTCTGGCGGCGCGAGACCGGGCGACGCGGCTCGCGTGACGGCGTCACGATCGACGTGTGTGACGTCACTAGAATAAATGACGATGATGGGGGCGGGGTGGGGGGGGTCAGCCCGGGTGAAAACGCGCGGCTCCCCCCGGGAAGGGAGCCGCGTGGCGCGCTGGTTGCCGGGTGGGCCCGGCCGGGCTCCCCCCGCGGGTCGCCGGCCCCAGCTCGCTTCACCCGTCCCCGCGCCGGGCCCGTCCGCCTCGCGGTGCAGGTGGTGGGACACGTGGCTGTTGCTACACCCCACGCCGCCTACCCCGTGAGACGTCACTAAGGCCCTCAGCGCAGGCGCGCATCTGTACTCATAAAGACAAAGTTTCCCTCTCCCGTGTAGCCTTAACAGACTCATGGGCCAAGTGTTGTTAGCGAGCACCTATGAAAGCCGGCACGGCGCACGAGGGGGTGAGTGGCCAGCACCACGACGTGTCCTCACTGCACTGGGTGCTCAATGAGAGCGACCTCGTGATGAGGAGGCCCTGCATCGACGGGGCTACGAGCCACGGCAGTTTCCCGTGGTCGGGAATCGAGGGCGGCCGGGCGAGTTCGTCGCGCAGAGAGCCAACCACTGCCACCGCCGCTCTGCCATGCGCACAGCCGCACACGCACGAACACACGCGTGCACCTCCAGGGCAGGCGCAGTACACGTGTTGTAATCAGTGTAATCCGGGAGATTACCCCTGTTTAGGGGCAGCCGGGGCTAATGAGAGTGCCTGCCCCCGCATGGGGATGACGCAGCACACGCAGGCAGCGCGCGATCGCCCGCCCCGATAAGGAGCTGGTGGGGCCGGTCGCGTCTGGCAGGGCAGGAATGTGGCGCACCGCGGGTAGGGTTCCCGCTCCCCCCCTCCTCCTCCTCGTCGGCGGCGGCGGCGTTACCTGCACCGCCCCCTCCCCCCGCCCTTCCTCTCTCTCCGCCCTCTGCCCCCCTCTTTCTGCAACTTCCGCACCAGAGCCGGGCCAGCCGATGAGCACTTCGGACAGAAGGCAACGCCACACTGGCACGGCCACACCACCACGGCGACGTCGGGCAGTCGTGCTCATCTCCCGTTTACCGCCCTGAGCCAGCGCTGGAAATTCCACATTCCTATGGCGGGGGCGAGTTTATCCATAGGACATCCTCTGTTGACTTCCCCACGAAGTAGTGCTTATTGTTTCGACCCCCGAGGGAATTGAACTCCGATCGTGTGCCGCTCGCTCTGCCGCTAAGACACCCAAAGCAAATATAAACAGAGCCCCATTCTGTGTCTCCACATATTACACATTCATGTGGGTTCGTCCATCGGCACATTGGCCCTTTTCAAGTCCAGTATCAAGTCCGGTGCCAAGTCCAGTGACAAGTCCGGTGCCAAGCCGCATTGGTTTAAGCAGTCAGGCTGTTAAACAATGCTGCCGGAGCAAAGCCTCAACATTCTCTCTCCGGGAGTTGTCCTGCTGCTGCTGCTGCTCCAGAGCCGAGGCCATGAACCTGAGCTTGAGAGAGAACCCAGAGAAACGAGAGGGTAATACGCAAAAACTCCGCACAGATGGGTTCACGAATCGATTGCCGTACCTATACGCGGCCGCCGCCTTGCCGGCCGAGCCAATTCCCCCCAGGAGCTCCCAGCCAGGTCCCTGCGCTCGGTAGGCGAGTCCGACCGATGGCCAGGGCCGACACGAGACCCGGCCGGTGCCTCCACCCCGTCACGCGAGATGACGCTGCGCGCATCGGACTGCGAGCCGAGGAATCTCGGTGGTGCCGACGTGAGGCTGGTCACCGCAGCCACCAGAGGCGCTACCATTCACCGCGTTATGTTTATCAACTGGCTGATGACGATGTATCGACTCTCCGGGGCGGAGCTGAAGGGAGGGGGGTCTCTGGTGGAATGATTCACAGCTGTGGTGCAATGAACCCAGGCCCTGCACACGGGCTGATGTCATCGCTGCGTTTCTACGATCGGCGTCCTTCTGGCCGCGTTTCCTGCTTTGCTGCTTCTTCTTCTTGATTGCTCAAACATTCCGCAGGTGAAAGAGAGCGTGCACTCACATTCAAAATAGAGATCTGGTGCGTGTGTGTCCGTGTGTGTGTGTGTGTCGGTGTGTCGTGCTGGCATTCACAGCTCCTACTCGATAATAGCACTTGCCCCAACAGTATTGTAAGGCTATATGGGAGATCTTTGTCTGTGTGGGCGTTTGGCACGTGTCTCCGCCACGTGACACAGCACTCGCTGCATGGTGTCGGGGACTTTTGTTGAGCAATCATCAGGCTCTTGCAGCATGTAACGACTCAACCCGCATTCGAAAGGACGAGACGAATTAATTTGAATTACATTGAAAGTAAAAGTTAATATTAGGCCACGTTTTGGGCAATGACCCTTCTCCATGTGCGCTGAAAAGGACCATCGCACGAAACGTCACCCAATGTATATTTTTCCCTTGAAGGCCGCTGTGTTAACGACGGACGCGTTGGGTTGTGTATCTGTGTGCACCAAGGCAGCAGCAGCAGCAACGTCACCAGATTCCTTGTGTGATTTGGGTGAGCGGTGTCACTTAGAGCATGTTTAGCAATCATCAGGCTCGTGCGCCATGCATCAACTGTATTTGTAATCGCACGCACTCGCAGATTGGCGAACCACGACGAGACTCTGCTGTGGTTTGGACCACGAGGACTTCAGTTTGGCGAAAACTCCGCGCCAAACAACTTCGACATTCGCCTGAACGTAACGTCACGCCACGCTCCCGTCCCCTCACCACGGCCACCTGCACAAACACAGACACACGCCCCACCTGACCGCTCGGCCACCTCCACCGATCCGGCCCTCGCCCACCCTGACCACCCACTCGCCCACCCTGACCATCCACCCACCCGCCCGCCCGCCCGCCCGCACGGCGGTGGCGGTGGCCTCACGGACCACCCGCCCGGCCCGCATGCTGGCGCCGTCCGCGGTGTGACGCGGCGCACGCTACCCGCACGCTACCCGCACGCCCGCCCGTCCACACACCCGTCCACACGCCCGTCCACCCACCCGGTCGTCCGTCCGTCCACCCACACGTCCACCCACACGTCCACCCACCCACACGCCCGTCCACCCACCCACCCACACGCCCGCCCACTCACCCCCTTCTTGCCCGCCCGCTTGCCCGCCGAATCGTCCCAATTCTCACTTCCTGCCAACATTTCTCTCAGCACTGTAACGACGCTCCTTGGCACGGTTATGACACCTGGCGTGAAAACGCTAAACACAGGCGAGACGTGCCAATGTTATAAAAATAAATAACTCAATTATGCGACAAACAAAAAATGACAACCGAAACTTGTAACTTAAAATATGTAGCGAGATGTCGACGCCGCATCATAGGGGCATGTGGGTATGTGGCCACGTGTCTGGTATTGCTGAGACGCACAAACACAAACACAAACACAAAACAAAAAGACCCTCCCTCGTGTAGCCTTAACAGACTGTTGGGGCAAGTGCTGTGAGCGAGCACCTGTGAAGACCGGAAAGGTACACGAGGGGGTGGGTGGCCAGCACGACGCCCGCCTTGTCTC
This sequence comes from Lethenteron reissneri, assembly GCF_015708825.2. Taxonomy (NCBI): domain Eukaryota; kingdom Metazoa; phylum Chordata; class Hyperoartia; order Petromyzontiformes; family Petromyzontidae; genus Lethenteron; species Lethenteron reissneri. The sequence continues at coordinate 331,016 of NC_083835.1, forward strand.
ACGAGTGGCGATGTTTACTGTACACCGCACTAGGTACTCATTTGAGGCTGAATCGACCTAGGGGAGGCCCAGGATCGGTTCAAATAATCGTCACTGGTGTTGGCCGTGAGCGAGAATCGCACTCGGGTCGCCGGGTTCATAGCCCAGCGCGCTAACCACTACGATTCCGCTCCCCACTACACACGCACACACAAACACACGCAAACACGCACACACACAAACACACGCAAACACACGCAAACACACACGCACAAACACACGCAAACACACACAAACACACACACAAACACACGCAAACACACGCACACACACAAACACACGCAAACACACGCAAACACACAAACACACGCAAACACACGCAAACACACGCACACACACAAACACACGCAAACACACACACACACAAACACACACACAAACACACGCAAACACACACACACAAACACACGCAAACACACGCAAACACACACACACACAAACACACACACACAAACACACGCAAACACACGCAAACACACACACAAACACACGCAAACACACGCAAACACACACACACAAACACACGCAAACACACACAAACACCCACAAACACACGCAAACACACACACACACAAACACACGCAAACACACACAAACACACACAAACACACGCAAACACACGCAAACACACACACACACAAACACACGCAAACACACGCATGCAATACAAAAACAAAGACCCCCGTATACTCTCTTCTCAACATACGTTTGGGGCAAGTGCTGTTAGCGAGCACCTATCAAGTCCGGAACGGCACATAAGGGGGTGCCAACACCACGCCCGACCACCTTTGTCTCTCAAGTAACGATATTTGTACACTGCACCAGGTATTGATTTGAGGCTGAGTCGACATATGGGAGGCCCAGCACGGTTCAGATAATTGTCACTGGTGTTGGGCGTGAGCGGGAACCGAACTCAAGTTTCCTGGGATCGAAACAAAGTTCGATCACTTCTGCATTACTCAGTCGCGGTGTCCCACGTGACCGCCGTGGCGTCTCAGCTGGGAGCGTGACAGCCCCACGTGTCTGTGTGTGTGTCCATTGCGGGACGCGTCTCCTCCACAGCAGTCCGTCTCTGCACACAGACACAATGCCGCACGCATGGCCTCCTGGGAAGTGCTTGCCAGCAGCATTGCTTCAAGGCAAGCAATCTCTAGCTCGTTTCGCCACACAACGTGTCTCGTCAGCAGACTCTGCGTGCATCATCAGTGCCGGCTGGATCATTGTGAGCGTTGCCTGCACGGCGCGGACGTTACCATTACGTTACCCGAACGTTACGCGCGCTCGCGTCTGCCTCCACGCCGCGTCCGCTCTTGTTCCCTCCATTGCGGCTCAAGCCAAAGGATCCTGGTCGCGCCTGATCTCGTCGTAACTCGCGGAAGCTCAGCAGGTCTGAGCCTGGTTTAGTGCTTAGCAGATGGAAGATTGGCTCAGAGCAGAAGGTGTTGTCGGCTTTGTGGACGGGAGATGTAAGTGCCACAATGTGTTCTTGAATCCACCCGTGCGGAGTTTTAAGTGTTAACTCGCTACTGTGCGTGGTGGCGTTTCTCCGCGTTCTCTCTCTTTCTCGCGCGAGAAGCCAATCTCGCATTCAGAAAGGGCTCGGCCACACATCGCAGTGTGAGCAAGACCCTCTTGAGAACCAGTCTTGAGACTCCGTCCCAGTTGTAAGTCGTGCGAGTTGTCCATGCACTGCGTACACCTCACTCTGAACTTTCTTTTGCAGATATTCCAAAAATTATTCCCGTGGAGTCTACCCACACGTAAAGAACGTCATCGTTTTTATTAGTATCCGTAGGTTCAATGAATGATACAATGTTTTATCGTGAATTTAACCATTTCGCCCTTTCCCATCTCGTTTGTATAATTGTGTTGGTTAAATTGTCGCGTAAATAGAGAAACGTTCTCGTATCGCTCGCGTGGTCGGTCTGTGGATGCGCTCGTTTGAGGTAGGGGGGAGTCCACGCGTCGACGCGGCCCCCCCCCCCTGCCCCCACTGCTGCTGCTGCTGCTCCTGCTGCTGCCCCCACTGCTCCTGCTGCTGCTCCTGCTGCCCCCACTGCTCCTGCTGCTGTTGCTCCTGCTGCTGCCCCCACTGCTCCTGCTGCTGCTCCTGCTGCTCCTGCTGCTGCTGCTACCGCGGCTGCTGCTGCAGCAGCGGTGGCGTCGCTGTCTGTGCCGCGCCGCACAGCGGGTCTAGGGTGTCCGCGTGGCGCCCCGCCGGACACTCTACCCCTTGGGAACGCGTGCTCAGAGACAGCGGCGAGACAGAGTCGTATTGTCTCCCAGGGCGATCTTCATCTGCCAGGAGTCGGAGTCCTAACGTGGAAACGTCTTTCCGATGACAACCACCGCGGTGACTTCCAAGCACGATGTGCATGTCGCGTCCCTCCGCATGTCGCACTGAGGCGGCCGATTATCCCCCGTTAACAACCCGAAGACAGTGGTGGAAATTCCGCATTCATATGGCGGCGGCGAGTATATCCAATACGACAACCACCGTTGACTTCCCCACAATGTGGCACTCGTTTTATCCACCCCATAGATATGATGGGCTGGGTCAACCACCCTAACCGAGATTTGAACTCGCGACCTTTCGATTGCGATCCCCTCGATCCACTGCTGGGCCCCTGTTCTGGGTGACTCCCTTCACCAACGCGCACCAACCCACGTGGTGAAGTATGGCCAAACCATTCCCTTGACCGATATGGCCTCGGGGGGCCTTCATCCAGCAGTGGATGGATGAAGGTCTGCACGTGTCAGTTGTGACTGGCCGGCTGGGGCGGTGCGTTCAGCTTGGGATTCACAACCTGACACCTTTTTTTCGATTTAAAGCTTTCGTAACTGCAGGGAATTCATCTTCTTGGTTCTTTCGGTAAAGTCACGTAGAAGGGAAATAATAAAATAATAAAAATAAAACATGAATAAAATACTATTGTTTTTTATTATGTTTTATTTTATAAAATACAATTGTATTTTATAATGTTTTATTTTTATTATTTTATTATTTACCTTCTACGTGACTTTACCGAAAGAACCAAGAAGATGAACCTGACACCTCATCGTCCTCATCGTCCTCCCGCTCATCCCCATCCTCCTCCTCTGCCGCCGCCGTCACTGAGTGATGAGTTCCGTGGGCGCGCGCGTTCGCTTTGCGTGTTGACCCTGAGAGCGCCATCGCAATCAGGAAGTAAAAAAAACATTTTTATTATTCAGTCGAGCTTCGGTTTTTCCATGCACACTAGAAACATGCGAAGCGCCTGCGAGCACTCGTCCCATTGTGCCAGCTCCGAGATGAGTTTGGGGGCCTCTCTTCACGATGCTGAACAGGGGCCGCCTCGACGCTTTTGTCCGGGATGTTGTTGTTCGGAAAAGCAACAACACAACAAAACCTCGCGATTTCTACAATTTGTCCTCTCGTCTCGCGGCTCATCACATTCGGAGACGCGGCCGCGAAGTCGACCGCCCGGGAGCGCGCGTCGCGTCCTGAGCGAGCGCGACTCCGCGCCACGGGCCGCCGAGTTCGCCTCGAGGAGCCGTGGACGGAGCCGCCGCCTCTCGCGGTGGCCGCTGGGACGCCGCTCGTTTCGCGGCCGCCGCGGCGAGGGCTCACTCCGGCCCTCTACACCGCCCAGACGCCCAGGCGGCGTAGCGCCGTCGGCGTGGGCTCCGGCGCAGGTACAGAGACCGGGGACCCCCTGCCAACCCCCCCCCCCTCACTCCCACTCCCTCGTCGTGGCCCGGCGCCTGGGCCCCTCCTGGCCCGTGGGCCCCGGCGCAATTGCACCGCCTGCGCCCTCCAGAGCCACGCCCCTTGCACACAGCGCGTGGGGCGGGGGGCACGCGCGCCGCGTGGACCGGAACTCACGGTGACGCGCGCTCGCCACCCTCCGCAGGACTTTATGGTTCAAACTCAGCGGCCGCCCTGGTTAACGCCGCGGGAGCGGTTTGCCCAAGTAAGGGTCCCTCCGTTCTTCTCCCACGCGAAGCCATTCGTGGAATGGGTCACGCGTCCCCTACCGCGAACTGCCGCGCGTGAGACGCGGCGCCTGCGGCCGCGCGCCACGGGCACGCCACGAACACGGCACGGACACGGCACGAACACGGCACGAACATGGCACGAACACGACACGGACACGCCACGGACACGGCACGAACACGGCACGGACACGCCACGGACACGGCACGGACATGGCACGAACATGGCACGAACACGGCACGGACACGGCACGGACACGGCACGAACACGGCACGAACATGGCACGAACACGGCACGGACACGCCACGGACACGACACGAACACGGCATGAACACGGCACGGACATGGCACGAACACGGCATGAACATGGCACGAACACGGCACGCGCTCCCGAGTTGAGCTCCGTTTGAGACGCGGCGCGAGTCGCCAAGTTACAGCTGCTGCCCTTCGCGGCGTCCGCCCGAGTGAGTTTCCGTTCGTCCGACAAACATCACGACGACAAACATCACGACGCCACGCGCACACACCTGAGTGGGAGCACACCCACGCAGGTGAGCCACACACAGCCATTACTCAGGGCCGGGGTGGGGGGGGGGTCTTGCGTTGTCTCGCAACTCGCTAGCCCGCCGGTCCCCAGCGCGTACACACACGCGGACACACACACGGATGCACACACACACGGATGCACACACAAGCTCGTTCGCTCAGTCGTTCGTTCGCTCGCTCGCTCACTCGCTCGCACGGGTCACTAACTGCCGGATGTGCACGACCGCTCGCGCTGTTGTGTGTGCGGGAGAGCGTGTTTGTGCATCTCTGTGTGTGTGTGTGTTCGCTGGATGGACGTTGGGAGCGAGCGAGTTTGCGAGCGAAAAAAAAATCGAAGGCGAGAGCTGCCTTTGTGAGCAAACGAATAAATGCGCGTTTGGACAGATTTTTTTTGTGTCCACACACACACGCACACACGCACACACACGCACGCGCACTCTCACACGCACGCGGGCACTGTTATTATTAGAGCGGCTGTTGACAGCCATGGGAAAAAAATGCATGGAGCCCTTCCGTGTGGGTTTAGCAAACGGGACGCTGGCGCGGCGGGGCCGTGGTTCGTGCGCCGAGCTTGCGACCCAGAAAGTCTCGGGTTCACTTCCACGCACTGCGCGTTCGGTCGGGTTCCGTTGGCAGGTCACGCGCAGTGGAGTCGAGCGTGGGTGCTCCTCCCGTCTCTCCCGAGACGTCTGGCCAGCATGGAAGAGTAGGCCAAATACCCTCTCGAAAAGAGTTCTCCAGCGCCCCCCCCCCTCCATTAGCCAGCAGTGGCCACGAGCGATTAATTGCACGGCCGCACTTTTACCTTCGAAAATCAGTTTCAGTGCTCAGGTATCGTTGTTGTTGTTCATATGTGACAGACATGTGAGGTAGAAGGAAATTAATGTTGATTGCACAGGGAAAAACACGTACAGTGTGTTAAAATCCGTGGCACAGTGACAGTTTGAATGCGTTAATCAGAAGGCAGCGGTGCAGTTGAAGGCACCGGTGTTGCCGATGTCTCCAAGTGGCACCGAGACCCTCTCGGGAGAAGTCTAAGATTTAAACTTGTCGGATGATCGATTTTTCTGATCTGTAAGGAAAATGTAAGGTCTTCTCCGGATGTGTAGACGATGCCCACTGTGTAATAACCCAACTCGACCTCGTGCTCAAGACACGGGAAATCGTCCATTGCGATGCAGGCGGGATGTCGGGATCGTGACCTCACTTCCCTCGACGTCATATTTTCCAATCATCCGAAATTCCGTATCTCGGCCGAATATTTCAATTTTTTTATTGATCCAAAAATTGGGAGCTCGTCCCGACACCCCATCCTGGTTGGCCTTTTACCTATCTCCCAAATCCTCCCAGAGCTTCCTTGGCCCAGCTTTCACCTCAAGATTGTGCCCAATCCACATCATTTGCCTTGTCAGGATTATTCTATGATAATTTGTTTTTTACCCTTCTATCTGGCAACAAAACTGACACCTTTTTACAAGGAGTCATGTTTGCATAGACCGCAATACCTGCAGTCATAATACAAACAAAAGACATAACTCTGATAATGTGCACTGTCCTTGAAGTTGATTGGTCCACACCCGAGACAGCTTTCCTTAGAGCCTAGTCTCACATGGGTTGGACCAGATGACGCCAAAAGGCCTTTTGGCGTCATCTGGTTCTAGAATGTCATAATTGCCCCCCCCTCTCTCTCCATCTGACGCCAAATCCCAACTCTCGACACTCTTCTGCGTCTTCCTTTCTCAGAGTCTGAGTTCCTATCGCTCGCGTCAGCGTGCTGCCAGGCCCTCTCTCACTCCACACTCCAAAGCCACTCTGGGACATTGCACAAACCGCGCACAAATGTTCCGGGCGCGTTGTTTGAGTGCGCGCGTGTGCGCGTGTCTTGCGCTGTGTGCGTCCGAGAGGGAGGTCGAAGCGTCTTCTCTGGGAACTCGAAGAAACGATTCACTGCCAACAAAAGAATTCGTGTCAACGCTGCAGCGGAGACCCCCTCTGAGCGGCCACGCGGTGCCACGGCAGGAGCGTGTGACTCGCAACTGGGGCGGGCGTGAGTTCAAATCCCGGTCACGGGCTGACTCGGCCCAACGAGTACAGCTCTGTGTGAGGCCAGCAGTGGATATGTTGGGAAGAGGCTGCCTTTGAGGAGTCACCTTGTGGCTAAAGCTGCGGATGCCACCACGCCCGCACTCGCTACCAACACTCTCCACCCGCCCGGCCGTTGCCACCCCCAAGAGCTTTGCTGGCAGCCTCCCACCGTCAGGGGCGTCACAGTGGAGAGATGTTGACTACCTCGCCTGCTACACAGGAGGGAGGGCGTGGGTTCGATCCCGACTCTGACACCTGTTGCTGTATATTTGGAGTTTGCGTGTCTCTCTCCCCGTGATCGCGTGGATTTTTTCTCCGGGTTCTTCAGTTTTCCTCTGCAGATTTAGAATCCGCGTGATAAGCCAGGTCAAATCTTGACTTTAAAGCGTTTCGTGACTGCAGGAATTCATTCTTTGTGTCTTTCGGTAAAGTCACGTCGATAAGTTTTTTTTGTTATTTTCTTTGCACCTATCTACGTGACGTTACCGAAAGACCCAAATAATATAATCCTGGTTGTTTCAGAAGAAAGTGCTCCATAGCTTAGTGGGCCTTACCTGATCAAATAAAAAAATAATACAGACAGCCATAGTAGTATTAATAGAACAGAGGTTGCGGGTGGTAATTTTAAGATTTCAAGAATCTTGCACCATCGCTGTGTCGTCACACGACCACCTCTCGGCTTTGTAGTCACTCCTCGGCTGGGGGGGGGGGGGGTCCCCCCCGCACCTGCAGAACGCGCAGCATCGCTCCGCACACACACAGCGCCCCCGATGCGGGGCCGCAGATCGCCCGTAAAGGCGGCGTTTAAATAAACATCCACGATTCCCCGCGCCCTTTGATGATGCCTTGAGAGATACAGGGCGAGCCCGTTTGAAGAGGCCGCCCGCCCGGCCGCCCCGCGTTGCCCCACGGCACAGGCCCCGGGCTAAGTGCGATGCCGCCGTCACCCCTCTCTCTCTCGGGGGCACGTTGCCCCCTCCCTCTCTCCCTCACCTCCCTCCCTCCCTCCCTCCCTCCCGCACTCCCTCACTCTCCTCCCTCCCCTCCCTCACTCCCATCCCCTCCCGCACTCCCTTTCTCCCTCCCTCCCTCCCCTCGCTCACCTCCCTCCCCTCCCTCCCCTCCACCCCTCCCCTCACTCCCTCCCTCACTCCCTCCCCTCCCTCACTCCCTCACTCCCTCCCCCACTACCTCCCCTCCCTCACTCCCTCCCCTCTCTCACTCCCTCCCCTCCCTCACTACCTCCCCTCCCTCACTCCCTCCCCTCTCTCACTCCCTCCCCTCCCTCACTACATCCCTACCTCCCCCTCCCCTCACTCACTCCCTCCCTCCCTCACTCCCTCCCCTCCCTCACCCCCTCCCCACCTCACTCCCTCCCCTCCCTCACTCACCCTCCCCTCCCCACTCCCCTCCTCCCTCTCTCACTCCCTCCCCTCCCTCACTACCTCCCCTCCCTCACTCCCTCCCCTCTCTCACTGATCCGTCCCCCTCCCTCACTACCTCCCCTCCCTCACTCCCTCCCCTCTCTCACTCCCTCCCCTCCCCCCTCACTACCTCCCTCCCTCACCTCCCTCCCTCTCCTCACTCCCTCCCTCCCCCTCACTTCCCTCCCTCCCTCACTCCCTCCCCTCCCTCAATACCATCCCCTCCCTCACTTTCTCCCTCCCCTCCCTCCCTCACTCCCTCCCTCCCTCACTCCCCTCCCTCCCTCACTCCCCTCCCCTCCCTCACTCCCTCCCTCCCTCACTATCCCTCCCCTCCCTCACTACCTCCCCTCCCTCCCTCACTCCCTCCCCTCCCTCACCCCTCCCCTCCCCCTCCCTCACTCTCTCCCCTCCCTCACTCCCTCCCATCCCTCACTCCCTCCCTCCCCCCCTCCCTCACTCCCTCCCCCTCCCTCACTCCCTCCCCTCCCTCACTCCCTCCCCTCCCTCACTCCCTCCCTCCCCTCCCTCACTCCCACCCCTCCCGCCCTCTTTTTTATTATTTTTATTTTTTACGATCAGTGGAAACAAGAAGATGATCGGTGTATTCGGCACTTTGTTTCGTTCATCATTTCGTAATTTTTTTTTTTTTAAACGGGGCTTTATGTAGCCCTCGCTCGCTCGCTCGCTCTCTCTCTCACTCGCTCTCTCGCTCTCTCTTACTCGCTCGCTCTCTCTCTCGCTCATTCTCTCGCTCACTCTCTCGTTCTGTACGCCGCCCCCCTCGCAGTCCTACGGCCTCCGACGGGTAGCTCATAACAGCATGCAGAGCTCCCCGTCACCTGCCACGGAGCACACGGCCTCCTCCATCGCCCACTGCTCCTTGAAGGCCGGCACGGCGTGGGTCAGCCGCGCATGGCGGAACTCCAGCCACACCCTGGCTCCGACCAGAGCGCGGAAGATGCCCAGGCTGCTGGCCGGACGTTTCCCCTCCAGGGCCACCTGGAGGGGAAACGTCCGTCCCCCGTGCCACGTCCCGCGTGCCACGTCCCCCGTGCCAGGCGCGGCGACACTGCCCGTCGCTGTGGCCCGCGAGTGTCTCGGGACGTCGATTCGCACCGATCATCGCTCTCGCGACGCATTGGTGGAAACGCGAACCTCAGGATGTGTGCGTGTGTGAGTGTGTGTGAGTGTGTATGAACCTGGCGACCCGGGTTCGATTCCCGCTCACGGCTAACACCAGTGACGATTATCTGAACCGGTCCTGGGCCTCCCCTAGGTCGACTCAGCCTTAAATGAGTACCTGGTGCGGTGTGTAAACATCGCCACTAGGGAGACAAAGGCGGTCGGGCGTGGTGCTGGCCACCCACCCCCTCGTGTACCGTTCCGGCCTTCATAGGTGCTCGCTAACAGCACTTGCCCCTACAGTCTGTTCAGGCTATACGGGGGATCTTTGTAAAAATCTTTGTGAGTGTGTGTGCGAGTGTGCGTGTGAGTGTGTGTGTGAGTGTGTGTGAGTGTGTGTGTATGAGTGTGTGTGCGTGTGTGAGTGTGTGTGTGAGTGTGTGTGTATGAGTGTGTGTGCGTGTGTGAGTGTGTGTGTGTATGAGTGTGTGCGTGTGTGAGTGTGCGTGTGTGTGTGAGTGTGTGAGTGTGCGTGTGTGTGCGTGTGTGAGTGTGTGTGTGCGTGCGTGAGTGTGTGTGAGTGTGTGTCACAGCGTGTGTGAGTGTGTGTGTATGAGTGTGTGTGTGTGTGTGTGCGTGTGTGAGTGTGTGTGCGTGCGAAGGGCATAGGAGCGATGCTCACAACTGGCAGAGCTCCGGGCAGCTACAACGCAGCAAGTTGACACAGGTGGTGCATCTGCCAGTGATCTCAGTCGACCCATGGCACCTGGGTCTGTCCCGTGACCTCCTGCCGGCGAGCCTTCGACACTTCACGCGGCCTCGAAAGTGCACATAGCCTGGCACAAGCGTCGTGGTGACGTCAGTGGCGAATGGCGCTCACCTCTTGATGACATCATGTCCATCCCCGCTCCACCTTCAAAAAGTGTCCAAGACATACAACAACAACAACAACCGCCATTCGCCACTAAGTGGCGGTGACGTCACCACGATGCTTGTGCCAGGCCAAGTGCACCTTGAGGCCACGTGAAGTGTCGAAAGCCCGCTGGCAGGAGGTCACGGGGCAGACCCAGGTGCCACGGGTCGACTGACCGAGATGACCGAGATGACTGGCTGATGCACCACCTGTGCCCCCTACTGTACCAACTTGATGTGCTTTAGCCACCCGGCGCTCCGCTCGTTGTTGTGAGCGTCGCTCCTCCGCCCTCCGTTGTTGTTGGAGGGCGACTGCCTCCAACTGCCCAGTAGCGTCCTTCACGAGCCTCCTCCACTGAGGCCGATCTTGACACCGCTGGTACCAGTCATCGGCAAGTCCACTCAGCTCCACGTCCTCCTGTACCACATCACTCCATCTCTTCTCCAGCCAGTGCCGCGCCCGTCTAGCCCCCTCGATCCGGCCGAACAAAAGCTGTTTAGGCATGCGGTGGCTGGGCATGCGGGCTACATGACCCAGCCAACGCAGCCTTGCCTGCCGGAGGAGCTCACTGATGGGACTTTGCCCAGATCTTTCAAGGATTTGTGAGCTCCTCACACAATCCAGCCTGGTTAAACCCAGGATGGATCGTAGGCAGGCCAGCCTAAATGTTTCCAACCGGCGAAGATGCTCCACCAGGGGGGTCCACGTCTCGCAAGCGTAGAGAAGGGAGGGAATGACCGTGGCCGAGAAGACCTGAAGCTTCATGCGGAGCGACAGACCAGGTAGCTTCCACACAGCGTTACGCAACCGATGAAAAGATATTGCCGCTCGACTGATTCGGAGTGAGACCTCTGCTGTTAAACTGGAGCCGGTCATAAGCACACTGCCCAGGTATGGGAAACTCTCCACTCTCTCCACTACTGCCCCATCACCGATTGGGAATTGTGGGGGTGGAGTGTCCGATGGTACAAAATACCCAGGCAGGTGCTTGGTTTTGGTGGGGCTGATGGTAAGGCCCCACCTCTTAGTGGCACGCTCCAGTCTCAGCAGCAGCGCCTCCAACTCCTCTTCTGAATGAGCAGCTATTACCAAATCATCGGCATACATAACGTGGTTGACCAATAGGGAGCCATCCCTTGATCGCACCCGGGCGTCGATCAGCCTCCCATTATATCTGTACCAAACGGAAATTCCCCCGGTACAGCTATTGAAGGCTTCACGAACTACGCGGTCAAAATAGATGTTAAATAATGTGGGAGCCAGAGGACATCCCTGTCGCACCCCAAGGTGTACAGGGAAAGGCTCCGACTCCCGGCCACGTAGTTTAACCCGGGCCCACTCACCATTATGAAGGTCCTTAATGATCGTGAGCAGAGGGTCAGGGACTCCGAAAGCACGAAGAACAACCCAGAGCCCAGGCCTACTGATGGTGTCATAGGCCTTGACCAGGTCAATAAAGCAGAGATGTAGGTCTTGTTGAAATTCCCTACACCTCTGTTGTAGCAGACGGACAGAAAATATGGCATCTGTGCAGGACCGCCCTTTCCTGAAACCGCACATACACACACTCACACACTCACACACACTCACACACTCACACACACTCACATGCACACACCCTGTCCACCCGGCAGGGTAGATGTCAATTCGATTTTTATTCCCATCCCGTCCAAGACGCATGGCTACCGCGGAATAATAAAAGAGACTTTCTGTAGCAGTGCTACTCATCATGATTCACTCTGTAGCAGTGCCACTCATCATGATTCACTCTCTAGCAGTGCTACTCATCATGATTCACTCTCTAGCAGTGCTACTCATCATGATTCACTCTGTAGCAGTGCCACTCATCATGATTCACTCTCTAGCAGTGCTACTCATCATGATTCACTCTCTAGCAGTGCTACTCATCATGATTCACTCTGTAGCAGTGCCACTCATCATGATTCACTCTCTAGCAGTGCTACTCATCATGATTCACTCTCTAGCAGTGCTACTCATCATGATTCACTCTGTAGCAGTGCCACTCATCATGATTCACTCTCTAGCTGTGCCACTCATCATGATTCACTCTCTAGCAGTGCCACTCATCATGATTCACTCTGTAGCAGTGCTACTCATCATGATTCACTCTGTAGCAGTGCAACTCATCATGATTCACTCTCTAGCAGTGCTACTCATCATGATTCACTCTCTAGCAGTGCTACTCATCATGATTCCCTCTCTAGCAGTGCTACTCATCATGATTCACTCTGTAGCAGTGCCACTCATCATGATTCACTCTGTAGCAGTGCCACTCATCATGATTCACTCTCTAGCAGTGCCACTCATCATGATTCACTCTGTAGCAGTGCTACTCATCATGATTCACTCTCTAGCAGTGCCACTCATCATGATTCACTCTCTAGCAGTGCCACTCATCATGATTCACTCTCTAGCAGTGCTACTCATCATGATTCACTCTCTAGCAGTGCTACTCATCATGATTCACTCTGTAGCAGTGCTACTCATCATGATTCACTCTCTAGCAGTGCTACTCATCATGATTCACTCTCTAGCAGTGCCACTCATCATGATTCACTCTCTAGCAGTGCTACTCATCATGATTCACTCTCTAGCAGTGCCAATCATCATGATTCACTCTCTAGCAGTGCCACTCATCATGATTCCCTCTCTAGCAGTGCTACTCATCATGATTCACTCTCTAGCAGTGCCACTCATCATGATTCACTCTGTAGCAGAGCCACTCATCATGATTCACTCTGTAGCAGAGCCACTCATCATGATTCACTCTGTAGCAGTGCTACTCATCATGATTCACTCTGTAGCAGTGCTACTCATCATGATTCACTCTGTAGCAGTGCTACTCATCATGATTCACTCTGTAGCAGTGCCACTCATCATGATTCACTCTCTAGCAGTGCCACTCATCATGATTCACTCTGTAGCAGTGCTACTCATCATGATTCACTCTGTAGCAGTGCCACTCATCATGATTCACTCTGTAGCAGTGCAACTCATCATGATTCACTCTCTAGCAGTGCTACTCATCATGATTCACTCTCTAGCAGTGCTACTCATCATGATTCACTCTGTAGCAGTGCTACTCATCATGATTCACTCTGTAGCAGTGTTACTCATCATGATTCACTCTCTAGCAGTGCTACTCATCATGATTCACTCTCTAGCAGTGCCACTCATCATGATTCACTCTCTAGCAGTGCTACTCATCATGATTCACTCTCTAGCAGTGCCACTCATCATGATTCACTCTCTAGCAGTGCCACTCATCATGATTCACTCTCTAGCAGTGGCACTCATCATGATTCACTCTCTAGCATAGTAGTGCTACTCATCATGATTCACTCTCTAGCAGTGCCACTCATCATGATTCACTCTGTAGCAGTGCTACTCATCATGATTCACTCTCTAGCAGTGCCACTCATCATGATTCACTCCTCTGTAGCAGTGCTACTCATCATGATTCACTCCTCTGTAGCAGTGCTACTCAACATGATTCACTCCTCTGTAGCAGTGCTACTCAACATAATTCACTTCTCTGTAGCAGTGCTACTCATCATGATTCACTCCTCTGTAGCAGTGCTACTCATCATGATTCACTCTCTAGTAGTGCTACTCATCATGATTCACTCCTCTGTAGCAGTGCTACTCATCATGATTCACTCCTCTGTAGCAGTGCTACTCAACATGATTCACTTCTCTGTAGCAGTGCCACTCATCATGATTCACTCTCTAGCAGTGCCACTCATCATGATTCACTCTTTAGCAGTGCCACTCATCATGATTCACTCTGTAGCAGTGCCACTCATCATGATTCACTCTCTAGCAGTGCTACTCATCATGATTCTCTCTCTAGCAGTTCCACTCATCATGATTCACTCTCTAGCAGTGCCACTCATCATGATTCACTCTCTAGCAGTGCTACTCATCATGATTCACTCTCTAGCAGTGCCACTCATCATGATTCACTCTCTAGCAGTGCTACTCATCATGATTCACTCTCTAGCAGTGCTACTCATCATGATTCACTCTCTAGCAGTGCTACTCATCATGATTCACTCTCTATCAGTGCTACTCATCATGATTCACTCTCTAGCAGTGCTACTCATTATGATTCACTCTGTAGCAGTGCTACTCATCATGATTCACTCTCTAGCAGTGCTACTCATCATGATTCACTCTCTAGCAGTGCTACTCATCATGATTCACTTCTCTGTAGCAGTGCTACTCATCATGATTCACTCTGTAGCAGTGCTACTCATCATGATTCACTCTGTAGCAGTGCTACTCATCATGATTCACTCTCTAGCAGTGCTACTCATCATGATTCACTCTCTAGCAGTGCTACTCATCATGATTCACTTCTCTGGAGCAGTGCTACTCATCATGATTCACTCTGTAGCAGTGCTACTCATCATGATTCACTCTCTAGCAGTGCTACTCATCATGATTCACTCTGTAGCAGTGCTACTCAACATGATTCACTCTGTAGCAGTGCCACTCATCATGATTCACTCTGTAGCAGTGCTACTCAACATGATTCACTCTATAGCAGTGCTACTCATCATGATTCACTCTCTAGCAGTGCTACTCATCATGATTCACTCTGTAGCAGTGCCACTCATCATAATTCACTCTCTAGCAGTGCCACTCATCATGATTCACTCTCTAGCAGTGCCACTCATCATGATTCACTCTCTAGCAGTGCTACTCATCATGATTCACTTCTCTGTAGCAGTGCCACTCATCATGATTCACTCTGTAGCAGTGCCACTCATCATGATTCACTCTCTAGCAGTGCTACTCATCATGATTCACTCTCTAGCAGTGCTACTCATCATTATTCACTCTCTAGCAGTGCCACTCATCATGATTCACTCTCTAGCAGTGCTACTCATCATGATTCACTCCTCTGTAGCAGTGCCACTCATCATGATTCACTCTGTAGCAGTGCCACTCATCATGATTCACTCTCTAGCAGTGCTACTCATCATGATTCACTCTCTAGCAGTGCCACTCAACATGATTCACTCTCTAGCAGTGCTACTCATCATGATTCACTCTGTAGCAGTGCCACTCATCATGATTCACTCTCTAGCAGTGCTACTCATCATGATTCACTCTCTAGCAGTGCCACTCAACATGATTCACTCTCTAGCAGTGCTACTCATCATGATTCACTCCTCTGTAGCAGTGCTACTCATCATGATTCACTCTCTAGCAGTGCTACTCATCATGATTCACTTCTCTGTAGCAGTGCTACTCATCATGATTCACTCCTCTGTAGCAGTGCTACTCATCATGATTCACTTCTCTGTAGCAGTGCTACTCATCATGATTCACTTCTCTGTAGCAGTGCTACTCAACATGATTCACTTCTCTGTAGCAGTGCTACTCAACATGATTCACTCTCTAGCAGTGCTACTCATCATGATTCACTCCTCTGTAGCAGTGCTACTCATCATGATTCACTCCTCTGTAGCAGTGCTACTCATCATGATTCACTTCTCTGTAGCAGTGCTACTCATCATGATTCACTTCTCTGTAGCAGTGCTACTCAACATGATTCACTTCTCTGTAGCAGTGCTACTCAACATGATTCACTCTCTAGCAGTGCTACTCATCATGATTCACTCCTCTGTAGCAGTGCTACTCATCATGATTCACTCCTCTGTAGCAGTGCTACTCATCATGATTCACTCTCTAGTAGTGCTACTCATCATGATTCACTCCTCTGTAGCAGTGCTACTCATCATGATTCACTCCTCTGTAGCAGTGCTACTCAACATGATTCACTTCTCTGTAGCAGTGCTACTCAACATGATTCACTTCTCTCTAGCAGTGCTACTCAACATGATTCACTTCTCTGTAGCAGTGCTACTCAACATGATTCACTCTCTAGCAGTGCTACTCAACATGATTCACTTCTCTGTAGCAGTGCTACTCAACATGATTCACTCCTCTGTAGCAGTGCTACTCAACATGATTCACTCTCTAGCAGTGCTACTCAACATGATTCACTTCTCTGTAGCAGTGCTACTCAACATGATTCACTCCTCTGTAGCAGTGCTACTCAACATGATTCACTCCTCTGTAGCAGTGCTACTCAACATGATTCACTTCTCTGTAGCAGTGCTACTCAACATGATTCACTTCTCTGTAGCAGTGCTACTCAACATGATTTACTCTCTAGCAGTGCTACTCGTCATGATTCACTCCTCTGTAGCAGTGCTACTCATCATGATTCACTTCTCTGTAGCAGTGCTACTCAACATGATTCACTCTCTAGCAGTGCTACTCATCATGATTCACTCCTCTGTAGCAGTGCTACTCATCATGATTCACTCCTCTGTAGCAGTGCTACTCATCATGATTCACTTCTCTGTAGCAGTGCTACTCAACATGATTCACTCTCTAGCAGTGCTACTCAACATGATTCACTCCTCTGTAGCAGTGCTACTCATCATGATTCACTCCTCTGTAGCAGTGCTACTCATCATGATTCACTCTCTAGCAGTGCTACTCAACATGATTCACTTCTCTGTAGCAGTGCTACTAAACATGATTCACTCCTCTGTAGCAGTGCTACTCAACATGATTCACTTCTCTGTAGCAGTGCTACTCAACATGATTCACTCCTCTGTAGCAGTGCTACTCAACATGATTCACTCCTCTGTAGCAGTGCTACTCAACATGATTCACTTCTCTGTAGCAGTGCTACTCAACATGATTCACTCCTCTGTAGCGGTGCTACTCAACATGATTCACTTCTCTGTAGCAGTGCTACTCATCATGATTCACTTCTCTGTAGCAGTGCTACTCAACATGATTCACTCCTCTGTAGCAGTGCTACTCAACATGATTCACTCCTCTGTAGCAGTGCTACTCAACATGATTCACTCCTCTGTAGCAGTGCTACTCATCATAATTCACTTCTCTGTAGCAGTGCTACTCAACATGATTCACTCCTCTGTAGCAGTGCTACTCAACATGATTCACTTCTCTGTAGCAGTGCTACTCAACATGATTTACTCCTCTGTAGCAGTGCTACTCATCATAATTCACGTCTCTGTAGCAGTGCTACTCAACATGATTCACTCCTCTGTAGCAGTGCTACTCATCATGATTCACTCCTCTGTAGCAGTGCTACTCAACATGATTCACTCCTCTGTAACAGTGCTACTCAATATGATTCACTTCTCTGTAGCAGTGCTACTCAACATGATTCACTCCTCTGTAGCAGTGCTACTCATCATAATTCACTTCTCTGTAGCAGTGCTACTCAACATGATTCACTCCTCTGTAGCAGTGCTACTCATCATGATTCACTCCTCTGTAGCAGTGCTACTCAACATGATTCACTTCTCTGTAGCAGTGCTACTCATCATGATTCACTCCTCTGTAGCAGTGCTACTCATCATGATTCACTCTCTAGCAGTGCTACTCATCATGATTCACTCCTCTGTAGCAGTGCTACTCATCATGATTCACTCCTCTGTAGCAGTGCTACTCAACATGATTCACTTCTCTGTAGCAGTGCTACTCAACATGATTCACTCCTCTGTAGCAGTGCTACTCATCATGATTCACTCCTCTGTAGCAGTGCTACTCATCATGATTCACTTCTCTGTAGCAGTGCCACTCATCATGATTCACTCTCTAGCAGTGCCACTCGACATGATTCACTCCACGGCTCTCACGCTTTATAATTGGCTCCACCTCCGGGGCACATTAACGGGGATGGGAGGGCTGGGGACTGACGGCCTCTGCTGCCGGACTCAACCGCACTGCTCATGCACGAACAATCGAGAGGGGAGGCTGAGAGGGGCTGGATCGGCCACTGAACGGCACGGAGGAGAGAGTTCGTCTCTCACGGCTTGCGAGCGGCGAGGTTCTTTCTCTCCTTCGCTGTAATTCCGACACCACCACGGCTCCCATGGCCGCTCCAGGAGCGGGGGCCCCTTCCGCCGGCAGTGGCGCGCGCGAGCAATTGCTGGGGCTGCTCCTTCAGCTGGTGCCCTGAAGACAGCGGCGGTGCGATGACTGGACTCTTTGTTGAGGCTGGAACAATCCGATGTGGTCTGCCGCTCTTTTACACCGATGTCCAGTAAGGAGGGCGCGGGGAGACGGTCGGCGAGTCACAACAACAAACACAATAACGATAGAAGTGCATCATAGAGAGAAAGGTAAACGAGTCAATAAATACAAATAAATAAGTGAAAATAAAGTACTGTATAGATGTCCCATTTTCCCCCACACTGAATGCAAGCGTGTGCACGCCAGCAAAACGACGACAAAAACAGTCCCAGACCACACAGAGCAGTCCCTCAAAAATTGGCGCACACAAATTGAACTATCGATACACGGGTAAGGATCACATTCGCCAAAGTGATCGCATCCCAGCGCCACTCGAGCGCCACGGCCGGCCACGCAGACTCCGAGGGCGAGACGCGGGCGCGCTAAACCCTCCTCGCGAAGCACGTGTGCTGTTTGAACGCGATACATAAATACCGCGTACATTACTTCCTAAGTAGCTTTAGCGAGGGCTTTGTGAGAATGCACAACTGTTATGGCAGCGTGCGTCTTAATTGTGGCTCTCGAGTCCCGGGTAAATCTGTTGTTATTTTCTCCGGGCCTCGCTCGCCGCTCTAATCTTTCAAAATATGCTCGGCGCGTTCGCCCCGAGTTTGTGTGTTTCTCTCTCTCTCCCTCTCGCTCTGGCTCCTAATCCAATCCGGATGTTCCGCTCTCGCTAGAGCGTGGAGTAGTGAGTCAAGCATACACGCACAAAGACAAAGCTTCCCCGTATAGTCTTTAACAGACTTTTGGGGCGAGTGTTGTTAACGACACAATACACGAGGGCGTGGGTGGCCAGCACCACGCCCGGCCGCCTTTGTGTTCCCAGTGGCGATGTTGACTATGGCAGCAGGGACAAGGCCGAGTACACCTGGCACGACGGTGAGTGGACAGGTCCTCATTGGAGGTTGACCTCGGGGGAGCCCTGAGCCGGTTCAGATGTCACTTTCCACCGATGTGATTCGTGAAACAGCGCAGTGTGTGAACCGCTGCACCACCGCTCCCCACATACACAGACAATTATCCCCCATGCAGCCTTTAGCAGACTGTTGGGGCAAGTGTTGTTAGCGGGCACCTGTGGCGGTCTCCGGCACGGCCACCTTTGTCTCCCCAGTGATGATGTTTACTCACCGTTCCAGCTACTCATTGAAGACGGAGTCGACCTGGAGGAGGCCCAGGACCTTTTGAAATGTTCGGCACTGTGGCATTGGTCGTGAGCGGAATGGAACACGGGCGGGTCACTGGGTTCGTAGCGCATTGCGCAAACCATTTCACGACCGCTCCACACACACATCTACATACAATACAAAACACACGCACACATACGCAGATCTCTTTTTTTATGAGATTGAAAAGGATGACCCTTGGTTTAACACAAATGCAGAATGACAGCCAGCAGCTGCTGCTGCTGCTGCTGCTGGTTGGCAATCACCGACCGGGCAGGCCGCTGTTTGTGTTTTGGGCATCGCCCAAACAGCGCGCGGTTCCGCAGGAGCGGCACCAGCAGCGGCAGCGGAGGCGCTGGGCGGGTGGGAGCGCACACGGCCACAGCGAACTCCTCCTGCGTGTGGCCAGCTCCGACGCTCTGTGTCACGGCAGGCCTGGGGAGGGGAGGATACAGACATGCAGACAGGTGGCAGGAGTGAGAGCAACGCAGCGGCGCTGGCGTAGATGTTAAGTGTGCAGGCGGTGCAACTGCGCCATGGTCGGCCGACCTGGCCTCAGGGGCCCCGGCTATGGCGAGTTGGGGGTGGCGGGGAGGGTCCGGGGGAATGGACAAGGGGGGGGGGGGGAATTTAATTTCTTACACCTCGGACCCAAGGCAACTGCGCTAGGTCTCGTATATTTAAACAAGTGAGAAAAATCTTGCATACGCATGGGATTGCGTAACACTTTCCCATGTGGGAGTGTCTGCAAAAGTATTTAATTATCGGCACGGACACTGACGGATTTTAACAGGTCAAATGTATTTGCGTATTTTTTCAGGTTGTCCTTTTAGCACTCGTTTATCTGTCTCCGAGTTTTGGGCAACGCTTTGATCAATGTGTCCAGTTTTCTCTATGGTGAGTCCCATATAGCAACACAACTTTATACAGAGCTGATGCTTTGACGCTTTCAACTTCATATAAAATAATAATTATTATGTAATTTGGTGGAACAAGCAGACTACTCCACTCAGCTCCCACCTCGGACGCCGTGGAATGACTGACCACACGAGCAAGTCATTTTATTTTTGCTTAACACGTGGGAGCCTCCCTGGCAAAAATCGGCCACCCAAAGCGCCTTTAAACATACAATTGTAGCCCTGCTGATTATTATTTTTCTCCAAGCGCCATACGACAGAAGGCGATAAATATGTTTTTCAATCAATGACTCATGCTGCATTATGGCTATAATTAGCCGATGGTGGAAGGTAATCCCTGATAGACGGAGACAATGGGCGCGCGTGGGTCAACAAAACAGGGCGCCCCACTCGAGGGCTCACCCCAATATTGCAAATGGAGCCCGGGGCCGGCGGGAGGAGCGGCTCCGCGTAGCGCCGCGTAGCCAGGGCGAAGGCGTGGAATGCTCGCAAAGCCTCCCGGCCATCGGCCTGTATTTGTAAAGGGCTTGGAGTTGGGGGTGGGGGTTGAGGGATGCGTGAAGGTGGTGGTGGTGGTGGCGGCGGCGGTGGTGGTGGTGGTTGTGCATTGGTAAGTTTGGAGTCTGGTTTGGGGTAGGGTGGGGTACGTGTGTGCGCGTGTGTGAGTGTCTGTGTGTGTGTGTGCTCGCTAACAGCACTTGCTGTTACAGTCTGTATAGTCTACACGGGGGATCTTTGTCTGTGTACTGTGCCATGAGAACGGCTACAGAGCTCAATTCGCGTTCACCACCAATAACAGTGGCAATTATCCGAACCAGTCCCGGCCCATTCAGCCTTAAATGAGTACCTGGGGCGGTGTATAAATATTAGCGCCTCATATTAGCATGGCTAGCTACGTACGGTGCGAACAAAGTTCAACATTAATACAGCACTGGGGAAACAAAGGCGGTCGGGCGTGGGTCCTGGCCCTGTGTACCGTGTCGGTCTTTATAGCTGCACGCTAATAGCACTTGCCCAAAAGTATGTTGAGGCTATACGGGGGATCTTTACCTTTGTCTTTGTATGTGTGTATGCTTTTGTGGATCTCTGTATTGCCTTCAGAGGTGGTGCTGGCGAACAACACTTGGGACAACATTCTGCAGGGTTACACGGGGGGATCTGTGTGTGTGCGTGCGAGTGTGTGTGTATGTGTGTGTGCGTGTGTGTCCGTGAGCGTGAGAGAGCCCTTTCAGAGTAAATGCGCCGATCGGCACAGCTGAGCAAACTCTGCCCGGCTTTAGAGACACACCTGACTCAGGTGGTGAAGCACGGCCAACGCTCAGCCGGCACGCGAGCCCCCCCCCCCCACGCCCGCCGCTCTTCACCCCTCACCCCGCACAGCCCCCTCCCCCCCTATCCCCCAACCCTCCAGCCATACTCATCAAATAATCATCATCACGGTGGCCATAATGATCTCGTAATGATCTTCAGGCCTTTGGCAATCCACCGTGTAAATAAGTAAGTAGATTCCACTGCTGGACGAGGGCTTGCCCACGCCGGCCAATGCAGCGTTGGTCGTTGGGGTTGTTGACCAGAACTTGACCACCGAGCTGTATTCAGCAAATAATAAAAAACAATAATAATATAGAATCACCATCGTCATCATCACCGAGATGATCGTCGTGATGCTAAGCCCGTTGTCAATCCACTGCCGGATAAGGCGCTCTCCATGGCGTGTCTGAGCCATTGGGGTTTTTTGACCATACTTCACCACTCTGGTCATTGCTTCCCAGCGCCGTAGCCATACGCACAACATCATGATAGTCGGTAAGTGACTAAACCGTACTTTTGTTGGTCAGCGGCGACACAGAAGGGAGGCCAGGGTGTGTGTGGGGGTGACTGTCCACGACGTGTCGAGCCGGGAAACACGAGCTTGTTGAGTCGTGTTTGCGTTCAGCAGGGCCCCGTAGTTTAGATGGAATCTCCTTGCTGATGAGACCACAAGGTTTAAACCGGGCCAGAATGTGCTCGCTTGAACGCTGCTGGATTATATTTGTCTGGAAAGACAATGGGCCAGTGGACTAAGAAACATTTTATTGGCGTGTGTCGACACAGAATGAAGTTGTGTTTATAAACGTTACAACCCATGATGCTCCACAGCAACGAATACCGAGATGTGTATCATAATACTAATTATAATGACCGGTCTTCAATCAAACCATTTACCCGTGGCGCCGCACTCCGTGTATGGGAGTAGAGCCGGGCGCGCTAAAGGGCAGCAGACAGGGGGCCAGGGTGACCGGGAGGGAAGCGATGCCGGGATGGAGGTCCCCGAGGCGGGCAGAGAGGAGGGCACGGCTCAAAGTGAGCGGCAGGGAGAGAGAAGGAGGAGCGCCGGGCAGGAAGGGGAGGCGGGGAGAAGGAACGACCAGCCCAAGGTGTCGGGAGGAGAGAGTGGTGGTGGTGGTGGTGATGAGAGGCGAGAGGGAGAGAGAGGGACGGAGAGAGCAGCGGCGAGCTGCACGGAGGAGGCGGCAGCAGCAGAGGCTGTTTCCACAGTGGGCGGTGGCGGGGAGAGGGGAGGGGCTCACAGTGGGCGTGGCCACACAGAAGTCACGTGGTTTACAGGAGGTTTTAGCGGATCTCGATTTAGAGATATTTACTGATGTCCGTACGTCGCATGCTCGAGTTGTGCGGCTGTAACTGGCTCGGTGGGTTCAAGCTTCTGTTGTTTACTCGAACTGATGTAACTATAATAATAACGACGATGGCGAAAACGACGATGCAGTTCATTTCAACCGAGGAGGGAGGAGCACGCGATGCCGAGGACGCGTGGTCGTGGCACGCGAGGTCGAGGGAACGCGGTCACGACTCTTCTCGGTCGCCACGAGGACGCGGCACGATGAGCGTGGCGAGAGGCGATCCGTTAGGTGTCCCGTGGGCTCTCGGAAGCGACACCCTTGTCGAATACTCACGTAGCGTGCCGTCATAGCACGCGTAACGTAATACAACACACGATCCATATAGCCCCATTTAAAGCGATAGTTTTACTACAATAGCATTGTGCGTGAAAATACATTACAGCTAAATTTAAAATATTGCCATGTAATCATTTCCCCCCGAGGCCACGTTGTTGGCAGTCGAGGCCAGTGCAGCAGGCACGCATTGTCCTGTACTTGCGTGATCCCACGCCTCTTGCCTGACGGACCTGCACTGCCCAGTGCGGTGAAGTATGGTCAAACAACCCCGCCCCGCCTCCCACCCCCACGCCGACCACGGGTGCCCCTCATCCAGCAGTGGAGTTCTACCTGTGCGATATTTTCCCCTCCCGTGCGACGGTTGTGCCAGGGACCCCGATGGCTCCCGCCGTCAGGTTCCCAGGACGCTTGGGTGACATTCGTGAGTCGTGGGGGGGGGGGGGGGGGGCTGCAACGAGCCCCCTGTAAGGCGACGCCCGGACCCCGGGGGCGTGGGGGTCGCAGTCGCTGTGCGAATGTTCGCACCGCGGCGTCAAATGCTCACGCAGCAGCCCGACACCGCCCTCCGGCACGTAACGCGGTCTCCAGTTCGCCGTGGTTTTGTTAACAATAAATAATCGCCGTTGATTGATATATATTTTTGGAGGGGGGAGGTGGGAGGGGCTGGAGAATTATCGTCGCGTTTCCCTCCCTCTCACCCCCGTCAGCCGTGCCGTGCCCACCTCTCGTCTTGGCTTTTGTACCGCGGGTCCGCTTTGAACAGAGAGACGCGTAAAGTCGCAAAATCAGTCACCGGCTCTCCCCCAATTCTTGTTTCATTCGGTTGCCGCTAATGTAAACATTTTACCATCCGGAGCTGTTTCATCACAGTGGAATTCATGCCCAGAGTAACTGCTGTAATTCCTATCTAATCGCTAAATGATCTCAAATCTACGTGTCTGGCACCCGTCTCACAACATCTGATGCGCAAATTGATAATTTAAATCTCGCTGGCAGTGTGTGGCGACTGTGGGCCTCCAGCAGACAAGAACTACGCAACGCGCAACGGCTCAATGCCCGATTCACAGCGACGATGCTCCACTCCGCTACGTCTGACTCCGCAATCATCTGGCTCATCAACCACTTCAGCCACACGCGGCAGAAGAAGGCGGCATAATCTTCGTCTGCCCACAGTCGGCTGGGCTCTGCGAGGGTTCAAGTCGCAAGACACGAAGCGATACGGAGCCCAACTCCTCGCGCGGTAATTATAGTCATAAGCAAGTGACAAATCATGTTTGCCAATTATCAACTGGGCAAATTGCGCTCGGAAGGAATAGAAAAGAACTGTTATAATCCGTGCAAATAAATCACAAACCGTTTAATCGCTCACAAATTACACCGATATCCGAGCTGTGTGCACAAACACGTTCGCGTAACATGAAACCAAGTGAAGCGGTCATGCGGGTGTGGCTGTGTGTGGGTGTGTGTGGGTGTGTGTGTGTGTGTGGGTGTGTGTGTGTGGGTGTGTGTGTGTGTGGGTGTGTGTGGGTGTGGGTGTGTGTGTGGGTGTGTGGGTGTGTGTGTGGGTGTGTGTGTGTGGGTGTGTGTGTGGGTGTGTGTGTGGGTGTGTGGGTGTGTGTGTGGGTGTGTGTGTGGGTGTGTGGGTCTGTGTGTGTGTGGGTGTGTGGGTGTGTGGGTGTGTGTGTGGGTGTGTGAGTGTGTCTGTGGGTGTGTGTGTGTGGGTTTGTGTGTGGGTGTGTGTGTGTGTGGGTGTGTGGGTGTGTGTGTGGGTGTGTGTGTTGTTGTGTGTGTGTGGGGAAGGATGGGGGGGGTGAGGTTCAATTCCCGGCCACGGCCAACGTCGGTGACCGGCGGTATCAAACCTTGTCTAGAGCCTCCCCCTAGGTTGACTCGGCATTAAATCACAAGCCGGTGCAATATGTAAACATCACAATTGGGGATGCAAAGGGGACAGGGCATGGTAATGACCACACTACCGCAATAGGCGCTCGCTAACAGCACTCGCCCCAACCGTCTACGTAAGCTGCGCCGGGTTAGAGCGGCAGATATTTCACTTGTCCCAGATCTCTTGCACATGAGATGCGTGTCTCACAGCGTCTTTGCCTGGCTAAGCGGAGACCTCCACCTGTCTGCTGCCCGC
Source organism: Lethenteron reissneri (assembly GCF_015708825.2). Lineage (NCBI taxonomy): Eukaryota > Metazoa > Chordata > Hyperoartia > Petromyzontiformes > Petromyzontidae > Lethenteron > Lethenteron reissneri. The sequence continues at coordinate 356,398 of NC_083835.1, forward strand.
GTCTCCCCGGCAATAGGCCTCGGTGGTCAGGGCACCACCACGTGTCCATGATCCCTGCCCATGCCCACCACCCCAGCCACGCGAGGCTGCCCTCCCTGCCCCAGCGGTGGTGAACAGGGCGCGGGCTCAAACCCCTCCAGCATCGCCTCCCTCTCCACCGCTATCGTTCTTTCATTATAAGCAGCATCATCGTCCGCCATGATCTCTGCACTGCTGGATGAAGGCCTCCATCCCCAAGTCACCACCTCTCACTATATAACGATCCACCTAGCACTTGCAAAGCGAGCCGATGTATTTGCTTCATCTCCTTAGATGACGACCTCGTGGGTTCGTGTAACAGTCTGCATCAGCAGTCGGCCATGCTCTCCCACCTGATGACGGACACGCTTGTGTTGCGCCCGAAACGTCGTGATTTAATTGAGTTGTTTTCATTTATTTTAAATTTTCACCTACGTGACTTTACCGAAAAAACCAAAGAGTATGAATCCTTGCAGTCACGAAAGCTTCAAATCTAGAATTCGTGTAACCCCTTTGTGTTTTCGTGTCCACTTTGCAGCTGCCTGGTGATAAGTGACCGTTAAAGGCCCTTTGAGAGGTGCCGTCTAGTTTATTCGAACTGTTAACGATGTTTAGGTGATTTCGATGTAACCAGGTCAGAGCTCGAGAGAGACGTGCAGCATTGGGTTTCGTTCGCACGTTTGTGCCAAAGGCCCCAGTGCACGTGGGCGATTCCTTGCTTCGAACCAGACCCCTGTGGGAACCCTGCACACTTGAGAACGTTGTGGCCCAAACCAACACCGCGCCCCGGAGTGGGATTGGAGTTCACCCGGAGTGCAGGGCCGCCTCCCCGTAGTGCCACTGCAGTGCCCCCGAGGGTCTGGCGAGGTGCTGACGGGGACACGCGCACCCGAGACGGGTGCCTCGGGGACGTGCGGAGAACGCAATGTTGATTCTCGAGAATGATTCCAATAATTGTGGTGGGGTGTCTATACATGAATCACCCTGTTGTAGGTTTCACAGAGGACGCGGACATTCAGACGCATGCGATATAAATGGCGCCTGCGACAATTTTCGGGTTGTGCCGCTGCATGTTGTTCGGTTACGAACTGGGACGATGTCCGACGTTTCGCTCCAAGTGTTGGGACCTTCTTCAAAGACTAAACTGAATTGAAGATGCTCTCGGAACTTGAAGCGAAACGTCGGACATCGTCCCGGTTGGTGTTCCCCCGTGTGGCCCCTGTGCACCAGCACGACGCGCCGCTCCTCGCGAGCGCAGCGCCGCACACCTGCATGGCGGTGTCGCCGCACCTGCTGTGGCCACACACGTGGGTGTGATCCCTTTCATCTGGTAAACCTGCGCACACACACGCACGTACACACGCACACAACAACACACGCACACGCACGCACACGGACACACACACACGCACACACATGCACAGGGGCGGCCGTGAGAATCGAGCTCTGTCTGGGCACCGCCCCAGCTTGAAGTGCGGGACAGATCTGTATCAGAGTCGGGGATTTATATCAGAGTTGTTGTAGTTGTTGTTGTCAGGGACCGATAACCTCCCACAGCCAGCAGCAGCACCACCACCACTGACGCCACCACCATCACCAGCAGCAGCACCACCATTGCCACCACCACCAGCACCATTAGCACTGCTACTACCACCACCACTAGCACTGCCACCACCAACACCACCACCATTAGCACTGCCACCACCAACACCACCACCATTAGCACTGCCACCACCAACACCACCACCATTAGCACTGCCACCACCAACACCACCACCGCCAGCACTGCCACCACCAACACCACTGCCAGCACCACCACAAGCAGCAGCCCAGCCACAGCGAGTCAACGTTGTTCTCACACTATAGAAAGTGGATGGTCTCTGTCTGGTTCATGTTAAATTTAGTTTGACACTTAACTCGACTGAATTCCAGGTTTGAGTCTTGTACTTAACAAAAAAAACTAATTTCTTGTGTGTATACTGCATCTAAATTACATTGACTCCAGTTACTTCTAATTTAATTCTATTTCGCCGAGTCTCTGCTGTATCACGGTGGCAATTCCCCTAACACGTCGCTCTCCACACTCTTGCCGGGTGGCTCGGCTGTGTAGTCCGAAGGCCGCAAGTTCAAATCCTGGTTGAGGGTGGTTGACTCTGCCCATCATCCTATCGGGCTCAATAAAATAACTACCACTTTGTGGGGAAGATCAAAACCTGTTGTCCTCTGGGTATACCTGCTCCCTCACCGCCATAGGAATGTGGAATTTCCACCACTTCTGGCTCTGCATGGCTGTAACGGGAGATTGAGCATCAATGCCTCAATGCTCATTTGAGCGGGAATACCACGTGGACTCGTTGACTCCTCTCGGGGTGGAGCGAGCGACACGGAGCCTGGGAGAGACAGAAACTGGTCACCCCGCTTCTCAGATTCCCCATCGCGGGGTCCGCCCCGAGGCCCCGATGCGGGAGGCCGTGGGGTGGTGCCGAGGGGTGTGCCCGACTCTCGCCCAGGGGCGGGGGGGCGGGGGGGCGGGGGGGCGGGGGGAGGGGGGGCGGGGGGGGGGCGGGGGGGCGGGGGGCGGGGGGGCGGGGGGGGGGCGGGGGGGGGGCGGGGGGGCGGGGGGGGCGGGGGGGCGGGCGGGCGGGGGGGGGGGGGCGGGCGGGCGGGCGGGGGGCGGGGGGGGGGCGGGGGGGCCGCTGTTGCCCCCGGGGCGCCTCTCCCTGCGGGGCGCGGAATCCGCGTGAGCTCGGAGGCCGCGCGAGTTTTTGTGTAAACAAGACACGAGGGTGGGGGGGGGGGGTGAAGGTGCAGCCCCTGCAGTTGCTCGCCGAGGCCCGCTGCTGGCTGAAGGGCCGTGCACGGGAAGGAGGCCTGCGAGCAGCTCGACAGAGTGCTGGGGCCGCCTCGTTCAGGCTGGACTCATCAGACCGTTTATTGTTACTACCACTATGACCACCTTTTACTTATTGCTTTTCATATTGCATCTAGACTCAATGCCCAGCGCTTTGAGACATTTCTATATGAAAGGCGCTTGGTAACACGCAAGACAATTCCAGTGTAGTTGTGTCGTGACTCCGGCTTAGCCCGGCAGGCCGTGAAGGGCGCGGTGCGGGCCCGGGGGCCTCTCGGGGGGCCGGCACCGACCGCAGCCCTCGGCACCGACCGCGATGCCGAGGTCTGGAAAGCCCCGTCAGGTTGATGGGACTCAAATCTATCTTGATGAGCTCGTGATTGCCGTACCCGAGTGATTACATTGTGATTGTGCCCAGCGCAAATCCCACAGCGTAGGCCATCCGACACCTTCAAACTAAATCGGAAGCGTTACATCTGACAGAGTCACGTCGAAGCCTCCCCCCCCCCTCAATGGCGGGGCCCCGGGCGGTCTTCCCGATTCTCCGTACCCGAGGGCCGGCTCTGCCCACAATGCTTCACAGCAAGGCGTGCTGCCACTTGAATGCAGCGGCAGGAAGGGGTCAGCCCACGACCCCCCCCCCCCCACCCCAGGAGCCCTTACCTGGATGGCGCCCTCCACCCCCACAGCTCACTCCGCGGGGGGCGGGGGTGCGGAATGACCCCTGCAGAGGCTGCCTGGGACGTGAACACAAACACAGGTGGAGCCATTGCTAAAAGGGGATATTGGCGAAATGTTCAAGGTGCTGCTCCTTTGTCAGGATATGAGTTTAGTAGCGGTTATAAATCACCGTGTTATGTTGTGAATCCAGCTGCTAGCTTCAGAGGGAGTGTGAATCCCATTCGTGCCCTTGGAGGTCACTCACGGTGGACACGAGTTCACACTGAGACCCGTAGACTCGCACAGATGCACATGGACTTACACGCAGATACCCGTAGTCTCAAACACAGAGACCCGTAGACTCGCAGTGGACGTGATCTTGTGGTGTATCCATCATAGCGGTGCGATGCAGTCACATTTGAGAGAGCTTTGTGTTTTGTGTTTGTTGAGAAGGGGTGGAGTGGGGACCAAACCCCAAATCCTGAGACCCGGACCCGCCCGGGAAATGTATATTTTCTGTAACTCAGCCCTTGACACCCCTGGGTGGAATTAAATCCCACAGGGATTTTTGTGGAATATTACATTGAATACCGATTCCGGGCACGCATCCTGGTGTGCGTATTTTCAGAGCATCGTACAATCCGGGGAATACAGTGGGGGCGCTTTGCCCGATCGTCGAGAGTGGCTACGTTCAAATAAAGGCTCAGGGTCTCTTTTTGTAATTTAGCCTTCTGATTGTATTCAGGCATCGTTTGCAATTATTTTACCGCTTTATGCATTATTCCATTCTACTTCTGCACGTTTATTATTATATCGGTCTTTTATCGCAACGCTAGTCTGTGTAAATGTGTGTTTTACCTTAACCTGTGTGGTGTGAAAGGCGCTCTATGAATGCAGATTTGTATAATTATTGGGGAGGTCTTCATTGAGCGAGCAGTGGCTTGACCACGGCCGATGACGGCGGGGACGTTCGAGTGATCGCACGATGCTGTGCGGCGCGCCGGGTACACGTCAACACGCGCGGGCTGGATGCGCCAGATCGCACGGGAATATATCCGGGCTCCACGGCTGCAATGGGTGGCGGCCGGCCGAAACCGGTGTCGCAATACTCGGCGAGTGTCGTGTTTCCAGGTGTCAGGTGACAGTGAATGTGCGCGCGCGTGCGTGCGTGCGTGTGCTCGTGCAGCCTGCTATCTTTAGTCCTTGGCGTGAGCCAGCACTGACCGCGCGACGCCGCGGATTTACCGCTGCTCGGGCGATCGCACACACACGTGGAAACACACACGTGGAAACACGTGGAAGCACGTGTGTGTGTGCTGCTCTTACTGTCCTACCATGAGGCGCTATCGTGGCGCTGTGTGTTGTTCAGCACGATGTCCGACGTTTCGCTCCAGGTGCTAGCGGCTTCTTCGGAGGGGTTGCCACCCATCCTGGGTTTTCCCTAGATCGCCTCCTTGTTGATGAGGCAGCTGTTGTCCTGGGATAAAAAAAAATCACCGTTTTGCCAGTTGGGTAATAATAGCAAAAACAATCAACCACTTAAGACGATGCATTCACATGGAGCTCTCCCCTCTTCCAGTGCTGTGAGATATTCTTCTTCCCCCGTGATACATCCCGGTGTTTTGCACCCTGGAGGAGACATCCTATTTCTTCGGTAACTGCTGTTGAAGAAGCTCCCAGCACGTGGATCGAAAGCTGGGAGTGAAACGTCGGACATCAGAACAATGGGCGGTACAAACCGCAAACGCCACAGCGGAGGGGTTGTTTATTTTTTTGTGCCTGGGGCCAGAATTGCAGACGACGAAGATGGGCGAATTGACAGTCCATTGCCACGCTCAGAAATAATGGTGGGGGCGAGTGTTTTAAAAGCATATTAGCGTGTTGGCCACAAATGCGGGGACAATGATGTTCTCTCAGCGGTGACGGGCGCCATTGAATCTGTGGCCCTCTCGAGACGCCGCAAATCAATACGGCAAATCCACACGAGGGCGCGACGTTTGTCCCGACAATTCCTAGCTCATTGAACGAATCAAAAACACACGGCTCGCGAACGAGTGGATCGAATAAACGAGTGCGGAATCTCGACGGTGCTCCACTCGCGATCGCCGGAGGCCCCTTGGGAAGAGCCGCCGCCGCCGCTGGCTTCCGTAGCGCCGCTGCGCGTGATCAACCCGCTGCTGGATGAGGGCCTGCCCTCGGCCATTTGGGCCATGGGGGTGGTTTGACCATACTTCGCCACGCTGGTCAGTGCCGGTTGAGCTCAGACGCCAGAGCATAGAGGTACTGCACAACGTAGTTTGAGATGCCGTTCTGTGCGGTTTTGCTTGTGCCGCTGCGTGCCCTGCGGCGTTCAGTGCGATGATTCGCTCCACGAGCCGGAAGCTCCTTGGGGAGTTCGTGGCCAAAGGCCCCGCGGGACGACCGCAAAACTCTTCGCAGAGAGCCACGGTCGCTGTCGAGTTTCTCGCACAGCTCCCCCAGAGCAGAGCCCAGCTCCCTCTCATGGTTGGACAAGGGAGAAATACTAATAATCATTATCATCATCATGGTGCAATTAGTAATGCGCGCAATCTGTCATGGACAAGAGTGAGCGCGTCTCCGAGGCGAGGAGCCAAGCTGCGTGTCACCTGGACGCCAGGCAGTAGAGGTGGGGTCTTTAAGTGTCTCAAAGTCGGTGTAGACGGAACGCTGCTGCTGTGAATGTGCAGCAGCGGGGTGACTATGATGATGACGATGATGGCAGCATTCCAGATGGCGGGGGCTGCCACAGACAAACGATGCCCGGCAGTGGCCCCGGTGGTCTCCTGCTCCTCGGTGGCGCAGGTTGCAGGTTGCGGGTGGCGCTGCTGCTGCTGCTGCTGCGGGTGCAGTGCAGAGTTCTCCCGTGAGCGGTAGTGCAGGGGGACAAAAGCGAGGAGAGATATGGACAAAAACATACTTAAAAAGGAGCATTTTTATTCACACATAAAGTCAACTGATGCTGCGTAGCCGTAAAATTAGTGGGGGTGTGAGTGCGTCGGTGTGCGCGTGTCCGCGAGCAGATGTTTTTATTGTACAGTCAGATCCCCAAACGAAACCGAGGCTCCATTATCGGATGGGTTTTCCAGCTTGTTGTTGTTGTAATCAGATCGGAGCCGGTGATGGGAATCGGTTGAGGTCAGGGATTAGATGCTCTCTGATGTTTGTTTTCGGGTTGAAATGCGTGTTGTTCAGCGCAATGTCTGACGTTTCGCTCCCTGCCTCTGGCACCGCGGTACAACTGAAAAACACACCGGAGAGCCAGACAGCACGGCCGCGGCACGTGCACAGGAGGAGTCTCGTCAGAGTTTGGATCGGTGTCTGATCGAATTACAAGTGTCTGGGAGAGGTTATCGTGAACTCTTCAACATTAACATAATTCGTTTGAGCAATGCCTTGTTCTGCGGGTGACTAACGCGTGTTTAGATGTGCGGCCCTTTTGTCCATCCACTGCTGGATGAAGGCCTCCCCACACCCTGCAGGTCATGGCAGTTGTTTGACCATACTTCACCACGCTGGTCAGTGTGGATGTGCGTAGACGGGCAGCGGAGACACGGAAGCGCAGAAGTGCAGCGTAGGCAGAATCACGTCCACCTGCGGAGATGAAGTGGCCATGTTACACTCGTGTACAGGTGCCAGATGGATTGTTACAGGTCATTGTGTGCTGGCTCCATGGTACAAATTTGCCAAATTTAAAAAATTACCCTACTAAATTGCTAAATTGTGATCACATGCAGCAGCACTCCCCCGATGAAACCACTGCAGGCGATGTCTGTGAAACACAGCAGGGCCTTCAATTGTGATCACTTTGTGAAAGAGAACACGCATTACCAAATGTACTACGCAATTTAGATAACAATTATTACTAATTATCTGCGAATTTTCCGTGACGCCCGCGTGGGTGATGTCGGGGCGGGGCGGAGCGGGCTGCTCCTCGCGCCGCTGGTCCGGAGGTCTCTCTGTTGGCCTCTGCCCGTTTGAGGAACCCGAGCGGTTTCGGTCGTGCGTCGTCGCCCGGCTCCCCTTGTGCGTCCACTGCGGGGAGGGGGGCTGCCTGCGATCGCTATCGAGATCGCGATGTCCGAGCTGTTGATGCCGCTAGCGCCACCACCGCCACACGCGCCCGCCGCCGCCGGACCCCGCGGCCGCTGCTGCTGCTGCCGCCGCCGGACCCTGCGGCCGCTGCTGCTGCTGCCGCCGCCGGACCCCGCGGCCGCTGCTGCTGCTGCCGCCGCCGCCGCCGCCGCCGCCGCCGCTGCCGCCGCCGCCGCCGCCGCCGCCGCCGCCGCCGCCGCCGCCGCCGCCGCCGCCGCCGCCGCCGCCGCCGCCGCCGCCGCCGCCGCCGCCGCCGCCGCCGCCGCCGCCGCCGCCGCTGCTGTGCAGGAGAGACGCGCTACCTCCTGCAGTGGCGGTTATTCTGATGACTGTAGTGAAATGATTCGCGGGGTTGAGTCGGCTCCTAAAACTCTCATTACACCCAAACAATGTTGGTTTTGTTTTGCCTTCAATAATTTGTGCGTGACGGGGTTACATTCTCAGGTCGTGTATGGGTTTTTCAAAAATTTTTTTTTTTCAAAACTACACTTTCCACACTATTTTAGAAGGCGTCGCGTCATCACGAGACAAATAATCTATTGCGACATCTCGCAGAGCAGCGCGGCCCCGTCCGTGTTAGAACACGGACGGCGGCGGCGGTGATGGCTACGCACGGGGCTGGCTGTGATCCAGCGCTGTGGAGACAGCGGCGGGGTTGGTCGCTCAGCGCACAGAAGTGATGTGGAACTCCCTTCCCTTCGGCATCGAGTCGGAGCCGTACTCTGGCTTGTCAGGAGAAGGCAGTCCGGCAAACATGTGGACTCCATGGTTCTGGCTGCGTGGGATCGAGCGTTGTCCCCTTGCATGTGTGCGTTTTCTCCGGGTGCTCTGGCTTCCTCCCATATGATAACGCCTTAACATGTGGAGGACCGCAGAGCTTGCGATGGGAAATGTGGCCCTGCTTCCCCGCATGGCTGCTGCTGCTGTTGCTGCTACTGCTGCTGCTGCTGCCTCCCCCCTCGCCTGTGGCTCCTCCTCGCGCCTCCGTGTCGTCGTCACCCTTCGCGAGCCAGCGGACACAGTCCGGTGGCGGCATGGCACGAGATTATAACGCCCCACGGAAGTCGATTTGACAGAACTACTTTTGTCATCCCTGTCAAGTGAGCTCTGTTCTGCACAGCAGAAGGAAGCATCTTCAGCCCATCTTTGTCAATAGAAAGATAAACGATTGTGAGATAAGTTTTGCAACTTATTTAGGTGAATTGTGTATTAAAAACTAGTAGCTTAGTCGATCGCACAATGTCAAAAACACCCAGCACGGCCATCATTCCCACTGCTTTGTTGTAGCAGGAAAAGAACGAATCGGCTAAGACTATGAACATCGTCCCTAACAAGTGATTGAGTAATGTGGAGACAGCTAAATGGAAGGCCATAATCGCCAGCATCTTTGAGAAAGGACGCGGGCTCACAGAGAAGTAGATTATCCATCTTCTCATGAATATTCATTCATCAAGACTGCGATGGCTCGAAGTTGGTAACGCGAGATTCACTATCTCGGTTACACAAGCAAAGCCTCTTGACTCACAAACAGCACATTCACGTGCACGACACACGCAAGTTACCCAGGAAACACGTGCGTGCGTGTGCGTGTGTATTTATAAAAAAAACATATTTTGACGTGACGCATCCGATAGGACGGTCGCCGTGGATATGTCTCGATGAAATCGGCTCGTGTGCCGCTTGTGGGGCAGATCGTCCCCGAGCTGCCGAGATAGGCGCCTGCCCACTGTGCGTCAAAGTGACCTGAGATGCAGCCACAACGCGGTGCCGTGCGAACGTCCACGCGACGTTCGTCTGAAGCGTCGCGCGGCTCGCGGGTGCCGCGGGCGCAGCGTCGTGACACGCGGCAAGGGGAGGGGGCCTTGGTCCAGCAGTGGATAGACCACGGCCGGCGATGACGCTGACGACGAATGAACTCGCAGCGGGCAGCGAGGCGGTGCTGGAGCGGGTTAAGCCTGCGCCGTGTTTACCCTCGTTGGGGCAGCGAGGGATGAGGGCGTGGGGGGGGGTTGTTGAATCTGTCATCACGTCCCACCCAGCGGAGTGCGTCTGGGAGGTTGAACTGCGGCTCAGCCGCTCGCTGCCCCCCCCTCCCTCCACCGGCGGGGCCCCCTCCACGAGTCCTCGCAGCCGCCACCCACGGCCAGCCAAGCCGACGAGCCAGAGCCACCTTGCTCACACAAACACACATACACACACTCACTCACACACACTCACACACACACTCCCGCACACTAACACACTAACACACACACTCACACACACTCACACACACACACTAACACACACACACTCACTCACACACTCACACACACACTAACACACACACACTAACACACACACACTAACACACTAACACTAACACACTCACACACAAAACAAAGACAAAGATCCCCCGTATAGCCTGAACAGACTGTAGGGGCAAGTGCTGTTAGCGAGCACCTATTGGTTCGATTCCCGCTCACGGCTAACACTCACACACACACACACTAACACACACACACTGACACACACTCACACACTCACACACACACTCACTCACACACACACACTCACACACTCACACACACTCACACACGCACACACATTCACTCACACACTAACACACACTAACACACACACACTCACTCACTCACACACTCACACACACACACACTAACACACACACACTAACACACACACACTCACTCACACACTCACACACACACACTAACACACACTAACACACACACTCACTCACACACACACTCACACACACTAACACACACACACTCACTCACACACACACTAACACACTAACACTAACACACTCACACACACACACTAACACACACACACTAACACACACTCACACACTCACACACTAACACACACTCACACTCACACACACACACTAACACACACACACTCACACACTAACACACTAACACACAGTCACACACACACTAACACACACTAACACTCGCTCGCCGGCAGCAGGATATTCTGGTTCCGTCTGGCGCAGAGCAGGGAGCGCCATCTTCGCCATCTTCGCCGTGGCGACTGCGCCCTGTCCGAGGCGAGCCGGTGCCCTGCTGGACACAACTCACGAACCCTTCCCCAGGAGTTTAAACAATAATAGTAACTAGATTGATAGTCCATAATAAACGACGTCACCCTGCGGATCTATTTAAGACCGGGAGCGAGTGAGGGCTTCACTATTCTGGCAAATTGCCCGATGATGCTGGATGTATTTACCAGCGAAGCGTCGTACTGAAAAAATGTAAATGTTGTGGAGTCACTCTTCAACACACCGGTGGGCTAAAGTAGTGAACTATTTGTCTTTTGTCAACGTGACACTTTTTTTTACTGATTGGCCGTGTCGGGTGGTGGAGGGTTACGACACATTTATAAATAACGCGATCTAACCCAAAAACGTTTATTATGTATAATATTGGTCGCGAAAGCCTGCCACGTGTTAAACGAGAATATTAGTGATGAATTAGTAGTAATGTAATGTTTGGGTTGGATCATGTGGGTGTTGTGTAACATTACGGCTGTGCACCCTCCACCATCCGACACAGACAAACCAAGTTGTCACGTGGACCTCCGATTAGCTCGGTTGGCTAGGTAGGGTGCGAAAAAAGTTAAACATACATACAATCACGTTGTCGTGAGGACTGATCACGTTGTCGTGCGGACTAATCACGTTCCACGTGGACTAATGCGCTCCAGTTGGTTCTGTTTTTCGGCAAGCCGGCTGTGTTGAAGAAGCGAGCAAAAACGTGACCATCTTTGTCTCCCGTTGTGACGGAGACGACGTCCAGCGTGGCGAGGCGCGAGGCAGAGCGCGGAGCCGTCGCGCCCGTCCACGACTCGTCGTGGTGCTGCGCTGCTTGTGGCGGTTGCGCTGCCGTGGGGCTTCCCGGTTGCACCGCAGTTCCCCACGGTGTAGCACGGCTTGTTTATTACTCCACCTACCGCTGGGAGCTTCGGAAAAAGCAAATCGGCATGCGGCACGACCCAAAAACGCACCGAAGGATAATTCCCGGCTCTTTATCCGTCCGCTGCCGATCAGTGGGAGTTAGCGATGGGAAGAGGCTGATTGGGGTATCGTTCGCCATTGACGTTAGCCGTGGATGGGAATCGAACTTGGGTCATGTGGGTTTGTGGCGGGTTTGTGGTGCCAATCGCCGCACCACAGATTCACTCGCTCATCTCCGGCCACTGGCAGAGCACCCGGCTCACAATCGGAATGTTGCGAGTTAAAACGCTGTTTGGTGGTCTACTCAACCCATCATCCTTACAGGGGTGATACAATGAGTACTACGAAGTGGGAAATCAAAGTGGATGTCCTGATCTGAAATTGCGCCATGCGCCGTGGGCTACGCAGAGGAGGAGGAAATTGGACGGGGGGGGGGGGGGGGAGGAGCGGCATTTCACTCCTTGTAGCGGGGCCCACGCCGGCCACACTCTGCCACTTGACGTTGGCCGATGAAATCTGTGCGTGCGAGTGCGTGCGTGTGTGTGCATGTGTGTGTGCGTGAGTGCGTGTGTGTGTGTGTGCGTGTGTGCGTGTGTGTGCATGTGTGTGTGCGTGAGTGCGTGTGTGTGTGTGCGTGTGTGCGTGTGTGTGCATGTGTGTGCGTGTGTGTGCATGTGTGTGTGCTTGCGTGCGTGTGTGCGTGTGTGCATGTGCGATAACTCGTCTCGTATGTCACTGTGAGTGACGTCTCTCAGCATCCTCCCCCCCTCGGCCTCCTTCCTCCGTCACTCGGAATTTCCCAGGGGCCCAAAGGTGTCTCCGCAAACCTGGGGCAAGGGGATCCCCCCTCGGCCCAGGTGCGAGTGTCTTCTGACAAACCGGAATGGCGCTGGGGGGGGGGGGGCACGATAGGGGGGGGGGGCCCGCGTGTCCGGCGCCTCACGCGGGGGGGGGGGGGCGAGCGGACGGTGTCGCGGTGACGTCGGCCAGGCGCCGTGCGTGCCGGGTCACGGGGAGCGAGCCACGGTGGAGGTGTTGATGTGTCCGACTTACGGACCGAGAGGGGAAACGCGTCAGGAGGTTAACCTCCCCCCACACCCCCCCCCCGTTGGGGCTTTTAAGGAGCGTCACGCAGGCAGGTGCTGAGAGAGCGGCGTTACTCGGCGCGCTGCTCAGGTAGCGCCACATGAGTTGTCACGTGTCCACGCGTCCGCTCGCCGGCCACGCTGACAGCCCCTGCTTAGCAAGGATTTGGTCAAACAATCCCATAGTAGCAGGAACCTCTTCAAATGAGTATCGAGACTCAGCGGGGCTTTCCGAACAAAGGTTATTTTAGTCATCATCATCAACCATTGTCTATCCACCGCTGGATGAAGGCCTCTCCAACGCTGCCACCATCTGTCTGGGTACCCTGCACTGCCACAGGCCATCGAACCTCAATCTCCAACCAATGCTGACCAGCTTGGTGATGTATGGTCAAACACCCCCACCCCCCGCCCCATGACTGAAATGGTATAGGGAGGCCTTCATACGTCATTGGGTTGTCAACGGTCTATTATCATGAACCATGACCAATCCACTCCCCATGCTGTCACCAACTCTCATGATCCTGCGATGCAACACATACATCTGGCTCCTATTCTATTCTATTTGGGATTTATAGAGCTCCGCTTGGAGGCGTTCCATTGCTTGCCTGTCACTCCGTCACCACCCTCAACCATCCGACGTCAACACTTCTCGCGACAAGCCCTGCCCCAGCATTGCTACTTTCATAACAGACACAGAATGATGTCTCTGACATGATTACGTTCTCTAAAGCACGTGCCCCTCGTTGCGTGTCTCACTGTCAATGATTCCTGTTACTATTTAAACCCAGGCCTCCGGTGAGAACGAGCCTTTCCTTGGGCCCTCCCGTGGATTTGGGGATGGTCTCGGGCAGTGGAGGCGTTGGTCACGGGACGTAGTGCGACTCGGCACGGTGGGGGTTCACGATGGCGCGTCATCATAATAATAACAACAATCTAACTACGTGTAAAGCGCCTTTCATAGCGACCAGTTCAGATATTCGTCACTGTTATTGCTTGCGAGCCGGAATCTAACTCAGGTGGCCGGGATCGTCGTGCAGTGCGCTTAACCACTGCACACACTCACACACACTTATTTATTTATGAGCCCTTTCTGGCCTACTCGGAAATCTGGCTTTGCGAGGTTTTTACCGTGGGAGTACGGGACTGACTCTCTTGGGGGGTCGGGGCGGTGGGCGCTGAGAAAACACGTGGCGGGGGGTGGGGGCCCAAGGGGGGGGGTGGGGGCCCAGGGGGGGGGGCCCAGGGGGGGGGGGTGGGCAGGTGAAGAGAGCTGACACGCCGCTGCTGTTTCTGCAGCGCTCACTTCCTCGCACCTCAGTGAAAATAGCATCAAAGTTTGCATTGTCCCCTCGTTGAGTTATATAACCGCACTCGGTGTTGGTAGAGCCCGCGGGCTTGAGCAATGCCACGGGAATAGCCTGTAATGCTCCAGTGTGGACAAAGCAATCGCTTGTGCCAAAAAAAGTGTGGCCATTTCAGGACACACTAAAAAAAAAACTTTAAGCAAACTGGAAATTGGTGGTGTGGGTGCCAGCCTGGTTGGGGGGCCCTGAGCTGAATTTATCTTTGGGGGGAGGGGGGGGGTCTTCCCGTTTTCAATTTATAAACTCCGAGACGACAGAGGAGCCATATGTGAGTGTAAGTACATTTATAGACACGGAACTCTTATAACCGAGGTAATCGCGAGTGCACAAAGATGAATAGATGTCGCGAGATTCTGCTCGTGGAGGAGTGGTTAGCGCATTTGGCTACGAACCCGGCGACCTGAGTTCGATTCCCACCCTCAACCAATGGCAGTGGCAACATTTTGAACTGGTCTCGAGCCTCCCCTAGGCCGACTCAGCCTTAAACGAGTAACTATCACGATGGTGTGCAAATATCATGGCCACCGCATCCCCTCGTTTGCCGTGCCAGCCTTCATCGGTGTTTGCTAATCGGCACTTGCCCCGACAGTCTGTTAAAGCCTACGCAGGCGACCTTTGTCTTTGTGAATGAAACCACGCCGTCACTTCAGAGCTGCTTAATTGTCACGTGAGCGACAATTACACCGACGACAATCCCACATCCGCCCTCGTAAGCGGCGGTTATAGCAGGAGGACACTGGGCAGGTCACGCGGCATGAACTCCACTTGTCGGCTGCCCCAGGCTCCCGGCTCCCGGCTCACACCAGCTTCGGTGGGAAAGTGGCAAAGAAGATCCCGCCTCTCCGTGCGTGGTCAATTACAGGGGAGGCTTACTGGGGCCTGCACTGCCCTGTAAACGCACATGCTGAGAATCATGGCAAAGTTTCTCTCTCTCTCTCCCCGCTCCTCTCACCGCCTTGCTGTGCTTATACCCACAGTTGTGTGCTTGTATCAGAAGCTGCCCGCTGCCTTCCCCCACAAGTGTGATGACGTCAGCATGCGTGTCTCAGAGCCGTGCTTACGTGCGGTGTGCTTATATCCAACTTCTTGTAGTCGTTGCTCCCGTCTGGGTGTGACCTCCGAACTTTGCAGTGTCGACCCGGCTTACAGCACCACGACGCCGTTCCTCTGGCTTGTTGCGAGCGCGAGCCGCGCGTGTGAACACGGCTTATTCGGGGGCACTGCTTGGCGGCGAGTCGCTCTCAGGGGGCCCCCCACACAGTAGCTCGACTGGCCCCCCAGCCCGAGCTGGGTGCAGGTCTCACCCCAATCGCGATAATTAATGGGATCGCAGCAGGGGGGCGGATTGTTACGGACCCGTTCCTTGCACGCGCAGCGTTAACGCAAACTCGCCCAGCGCTATACCCCCAACCCCCCCGTCTCAAGCCGATGTGTGAATTGAGCCCTCGACGTGGTGTGAATGTTTACGTGTCTGGTGTCAACACATTGCAGGGATTGTCGCACGCACCGTGTTTACACGGCGCGTTCATTGGGCCTGTAATTCGATTGGTGTGAATCGTTAACACTCCCAGCGTTAACGCACCCAGCGTTAACGCGTTAACGCACCCAGCTTTAACGCGTTAACACTCCCAGCGTTAACACTCCCAGCTTTAACGCGTTAACACTCCCAGCGTTAACGCGTTAACACTCCCAGCGTTAACACTCCCAGCTTTAACGCGTTAACGCACCCAGCCTTAACGCGTTAACACTCCCAGCGTTAACGCGTTAACACTCCCAGCGTTATCGCTCCTAGTGAACGCGATCGCTGGGTCCGCGCGACTGACATTGCATTGGGAGGCCTACGTCCAGCAGTGGATTAATAAAGGAATTTAAATTATTAAATAAAATAGATTACAAGCAATTGTGTTCATCTTGTCCAAATGAACTGTCGGTGCTTGCTACCTGCTCTCGCATGCGACTCAGTCACACGATCATTGACAAAACCATGGAACAAATCTGAAAAGTATTCAAAAGTCATGCTGAGATGGACAGCAAGAGCAGGAGGGGCTGGCTGGGTGGCCACATCGCAGGATTGTGGCTGCGGTTGGGAGAGTTCTTCGTCCCGCAGTGGACTGATCGTGGCTGATGACGACGGCGGCGGTTGTGCTGCGTGGCTTTCCGGTGTACTTTGTCGCGTCGTGCCGCATGCCGTCTGGCACGATGGCCGGCACGACTCTGTACGGTAGGTTAGCGCGGTTGGCTACGTACGGTGCGAAGAGGTTCACGGACACCGAACAGCGCTGTGAAACTCGACCAGCACATCGTGGAGAGCCGCACACCCACACAATGAATGTCGTAGTGCGCTCACGCGCCCGACGAGAGCCGGACTGGAAACTCAGGTTCTCGCTGTCGTCCGCTGTCAGTCTTTCGATCGCTACGGCGGCGGCGGCGGTGGGGTTGCAGGCAGCGTGCGTTTGCGTTTCCACACGGAGTCCCTTGGCTAAGCCGGGTGACAGGGTGGATAAACATCACAGTTGCGATGCCCCACTGATCAAAGCGCGGAGGCGACGCGGCTCCAAGCCGCGTATTTGCATCAGCCCTCCTCGGCGTGCCGTCCGGCCCGGCCCGGGAAGTTTTAACCAAATTTTCACGAGGCGTTGTTGTTACAACTCTCTTGCACGACACCGGTAGCAGGAGCGCATGGGGGAAGGTGCAGCCCTGCGATTGTGTGCTCACTGCTGGCGGAAGGCTGTCCCCAGCCACATATCTCGAGAAGCGGTCCAGAGAACCCGTGCAGAGTGCACAGCACCCACGCTTTAGGCCGCCGCACGCGGCTGGTCGATCGGCAAGCGGCGGCCTCCTCTGTTCACCGCTGGGTGGACAGATGCGGCGCCGGGGTGGGGGTTGGAGAAACCTGCTCCGTCGGCTCAACTGCGGTGCCAGGAGATGGAATCGAACCGGCGATCTCTGAATTGCAGGTCTGGCGCGCTGCCCATTGCACCGAAGCGGCGGCTTCCCCGTGAGTGGCGGTCGTCGTGACGCTGACGATGTCGTCACCTCCTCCTCCCAGCGCGGCGAGCCCTCTGGCTGTGCCAGGCCTCTCTGTGGCCGCGCGCGCGCTGATTGGGCCCCGGCTCTGGAGGACGTCTTGCCAGGGGGGGCCCTGGGCACAAATCAAAGGGTGTCGATTATCACTCACAGCTCTGTGGCAATTCACTCCTGCATGTCACTCATGGGAATTGTTTGACCATACTTCACCGCGCTGGTCAATGACAGGGGTGGGGGGGGGGACAACACTTGCCACCAACGTTGGCCGTTGCCGTGAATCAAACTCGGGTCGCCGGGTGTCGCAGCGCAGCGCCCTGAGCGCTGCACTGCGGCTCACCGCGCCACCCCACGCACCCAGCGCGCCACCCCACGCACCCAGCGCGCCACCCCACGCACCCAGCGCGCCACCCCACGCACCCAGCGCGCCACCCCACGCACCCAGCGCGCCACCCCACGCACCAAGCGCGCCACCCCACGCACCCAGCGCGCCACCCCACGCACCCAGCGCGCCACCCCACGCACCCAGCGCGCCACCCCACGCACCCAGCGCGCCACCCCACGCACCCAGCGTGCCGCCAGTCGCTTGTCGGTCAACTCATCACCCGCAGGGCGCCTGGATTGCGCTCAAGGGGGGGGGGGGTGCGGTTCCCATGGCCCGGGGACGCGGCCCTCTCCGCCCCTCGCCCAAGTTCACGATCGCGGGAACGCCTCGCGGCTGTTGTCTTAGCCGGGCTGTGAAACGCTCGCTCGCATTGCCCGTTCCTGGCGCTCGTCAAAACACGGCGCGCCAGAACAAATAGAGCGGCCCCTCTGTGATTGTAGCCCCCCCCCCCCCCCCCGAGCCCGCAGAATGTCCCTCGCGCCACGGACCATCTCTCCGGCTGGTCGGCGGGTCGCCCCACCGCGCTCCGCGCCGTCCGGAGCGACGTCCCGACACGCGTCGGACGCCACGTGGAGTGACGGGCGGCGGTGGAGCACCACCGTGAATCTCTGCGCGCTCGCAAGGGCGCCGCTGAGAGGTGGTGGCGGCAGATTTTTGGAAGCCTTCATCCAGCAGTGGATTGATCATGACCGGTATTTACGGTTCTACGTCCGGTACAGGCGTACAGGTGCGAGGCACGTTTGCTGAACAAGGACCATTGCCCGAAACGTCGCCTATTGCTGTACACGAGTGTTGTTATTGACCAATGGGTTGAGTTTACGTGCTTCTGCACCTCGACTGCCAACGCAGCAGCGGACAAAACTCACGTTTCTACTTCTTTTAGATCGTGGATGGGGCACGGTCAAGAATCATAACAGAATTGCAGACAAGTAATGGAATGCATCCCAGAGTATGTATACCGGGGAGATGGAGCGATAAAATCAGTTCTGGTGCTGGGTTGGATCGTGTCGTCGCAGGATCGCAAGAGATGGTGGCGGCTTGGGGAGGCCTTCATGCAGCAGTGGATCGGCCCTGGCTGCCGACGGTGGCGATGGTGAATTGGGCGCCTGCTGAGCCTCGGGGCTGCTATTCCCGCGCGATTACCCGGCTTGCCGAGGCCCCGGGTGGAGCCGGCTCGGCAATCCGGCGGCCCACCGCGAAATTTCCTCTTCCGCAATTACCGAGGCGCGGCGAAGGCGGTGGCACCCGCTCGGGGGATATTAAACACCCCGGGGCGCCGCTTACAGCAGCAGCCGCAGCAGCCGCAGCAGCAGCCGCAGCAGCAGCCGCAGCAGCAGCCGCAGCAGCAGCCGCAGCAGCCGCAGCAGCCGCAGCAGCAGCAACAGCGCGGCACCGCCGCCTCCTCCTCCTGGGGCCCGCGTCTCGGTGCCGCTCGCACCGAGACTGTCCCGCGGGGCCGAGCGCCACGGGGCGACGGGGCGCAGCGTGCGCCCGCCACCGCTGCACGGAGAGTGCGTTGGACCCCCCCCCCCCACCACCACCACCACCACCCTGCTCCACCGTCACCGCCTCCACCCCCGCAGTGTGGGGATGTGGGGGGGGGGGGGGTGATGGGAATTTAATTTGCTCTGCGTTGATGGTTCTCAGCGACACGCTCACGACGGAGACGTTCTCAACACGATGGCCACCGGCGATATCGGCCCGGTCGTCGCGATATCCGTTTCTGTTCACCACCGTAATTGTGTTTCGCATTATTATCGTTTTGTTTTTGTGAAATCAAGACGTACTTCAAAGTCCCGTGAGCGCGGTCCACCCGACATGAACCTGCAGGGTGATACGGTGCAGGGTGATACGGTGCAGGGTGATACGGTGCAGGGTGATACGGTGCAGGGTGATACGGTGCAGGGTGATACGTTGCAGGGTGTCCTGCGTTGTGGCGATGCTGCGCGATGTATCGTGTTGGCGCGTACGCCGAGTGAACCGCAATTCAAGAAGCGGTGGATTTTCTCTAAAACCTCGGCATGTGCGTTGTTAACAAAGCGACTTACAAGGGCACGTTTCGGGCAACAGTAGGGGGCGATTTGTCCTGAACCCAACGTTAGTGGTGCAATAACAACGTAGCAGTAGCATCATCACCTGATCATTTGTATTTTCTGAGGTAAACATCGATCAAATACAAGAGTTTAGTGGTCAACCCCATCGCCCACAAACCTCCCCCAGTATCCGCCTCTAAATCGTGGGGAAGTAAAATGTAACCCCCGTGCTGCACCATGAACAACGTTCAGTGTTGGGTGAGTGGGGATGAGGATAGGAGTGAGTGAGGAGTGAGTGAGGGTGATGAGGGTGAGCGATGGTGAGGAGGGTGAGTGATGGTGAGTGAGCAGTGAGTGATGGTGAGTGAGGAGTGAGTAATGGTGAGGAGGGTGAGTGAGGGTGAGTGATGGTGAGGAGTGAGTGATGGTGAGGAGGGTGATGAGGGTGAGTGATGGTGAGTGAGGGTGAGTGATGGTGAGGAGGGTGAGTGATGGTGAGTGAGCAGTGAGTGATGGTGAGTGAGGAGTGAGTAATGGTGAGGAGGGTGAGTGAGGGTGAGTGATGGTGAGGAGTGAGTGATGGTGAGGAGGGTGATGAGGGTGAGTGATGGTGAGTGAGGGTGAGTGATGGTGAGTGAGGGTGAGTGATGGTGAGTGAGGAGTGAGTAATGGTGAGGAGGGTGAGTGAGGAGTGAGTGATGGTGATGAGGGTGAGTGATGGTGAGTGAGGAGTGAGTAATGGTGAGGAGGGTGAGTGAGGGTGAGTGATGAGGGTGAGCGATGGCGAGGAGTGAGTGGAGGGCGCGGTGAGACATCTGCGCAGGGGACAGGCGGCCCCCGTAAAGCCGCCGCCGCCGCCTCTCTGGTTACTAATCAGCGGGGCGGCAGGGACACCTGAGCGCAGATCATCTGCGCAGGAACGCCGGGGCTCATACCTGGGATCAGGGAGGCACGAGGGGTGGGGAAGGGGGGGGGTGGAGGGGGTGGCTTTCTGCACGGAGCCTACAGGCAGCGGCAGCGGTGCTGACAGAGGTTGCGCGTTTATCTGGCCGCACCCAGATGGGCGCAAACCCATCGTTGAGTTTTGTGTGAGACCACCGCGTCACGATCTGACCAAATCCGTGTCATTGGAAACCCTCCACCACCCGACGCAGCCAAACAGATTAAATTGCCACTCGTGCAAGCGTTGTGACGACGCGCCAATGATGGTTGTTTTACCTTGCTCAGCGGTGAGCTGGAGAACGATTCTCACGACCGGATTATGTCCGCGAGGTTTCTCTCGAGACGACGTCGAGCATCATTAGGACCACAGCCGGACAGCCAGGGGTCATGCGTGTAAGGAGTACCGCGTCATTCTGACTCCCTGGACCTTGTCCTGAAGATGTTTGGTGCAGTTTCAAGCTAAACGCGGCGTATTTAATTGGCGCTCAAGCGGGCCGTGAGGATCGCTCTCAGTCTCACCGGCGGTGTGGTGCCCGGCCGCGGTGTGTGCAGTGAGGCTAAGGCCTTCATCCAGCAGCTGGGAGCCCAGCGACCCCCGCGGGAAGGAGACGCACCCTCGAGGAGGTTGTTGTTTGATGTTTGGGGGGAGGGTGGGGGGATGCAAGGGGGTGAGCCGAGAGGGGCGGTGGAGTGGACGGAGCGCGATGATGGATGGGACGGGTGATTGGCACAGCACGCCGCGACAAGACCGGGTGCGGTGTGGCCGGGGCCACAGGGACGGCATGCGCTCGTGAGCTGCTGTTGCCACCTCTGAGATACAAGATAACCAAGAGACATCACGGAACGAGGGAGAATATCTCACAAGAGCCAAAGAGGGGAGAGCTACATTGCCTTGTATTGAGTGGGTCATATCATGATTGTTAATGTTATGCGACTGACAAAAAACAAGACTTTTAACATCGTGGGAAGACTGACAGATTGCCCCAGGGCATTAGCAGCTGCCTCCGGAAAGAGAGGACGGTGCTGGGAAACCCGGGACAGGTGGCAACCCCTCCCGTAGAAGCTGCTGACACGCTACCTGTGGGCTCCTACCGTGGACCTGTCGCTAGGCCTTGCTTCGCGCCGCATTGCTAACGCGAGCTGCCAGACACTCTCCGGAGAGGAAGCGATGCGCCCAATTCTTCTCTTTAACTTCCACTGTGAGAAGAGCCGTGGCGTCTTCATGGAGCCACGGGGGTTATCGGAGCCACGGCGCTTAACAGAATCGCGGCGGCTACCAGAACCATGGGTGGAAAAACCCCGATTTTTCCGGCGGCAGGCATCGGGTTTTTTCTTTAATACAATTAAACCCGATTTCGGTTAATTAAAACCTGGTTTAATGAATACGAAACTCTGATAGGCTTAGGCTGCTTCCTCGTCGGTGCTGCTGTCGTACTCGGGGCCGTCGGGCACGGGGTAGTTGTAGAATGCGGCGGGCAGGTTGGTCTGGATGAATACGAGCTTCTCCACAATCGTGGGCGCCAGTGAGTTCCTTAGCTTGGAATGGATAAAGCCCATCGTTGAGAAGTGTGATTCTGCAATTATAACCAATTAAACCGGATTTCTCCCAATCTCAGATGATCGGGTTTAATATAAAAGACAATTAAACCCGATTGTAAAAACCTCGACTGTGCCACCCTTGATCAGAACTGCGGAGCTTATTGGAACTATGTCTGTTGTAAGAACCGCAGTAGCGGTGATCAGAACCACGGTGGTTATCAGAGCCGCAGCTGTTATCAGAACCACAGCGGTTGTGAGAACCAAAGTGGTTATCAGAGCCACGGGGGTTATCAGAGCCATGGGGGTTAGCAGAGCCATACCGTATTCCCCTGATTACATGATGCTCCGGTGAGTAGGGTTCACGTTGTGCTTACGCATTACCCATAATTCTAAGAGCTTAAAACGCAATAATAGTCATTAATATCGACATTTGCTTCGAACTGGGACCCTATAGCATAAAGAAAGGGTTCCTTGCCTGTAAGATTGGCAATTCACCAGCATTCATTCAGTCAAAGCCTGGCTGCTGATGAGACACTGAATGGCGAAAACGCTGCCGAGTATTGTTTGTCTTGAAGCAATGCTGCTGGTAAATGAGACTCTCCCAGAAGGCCGTGCGGCGGCTGATGGGTTGTGTAGCAAATGCTTTTATTGCTTTGTATGTGGAGAGACGCATTTTGCGCGAGCGAGATGCATTGTGTCGGCTTATTCGTTTTGTGACGCAATTCTGGGAACAACGGTTCCTGCGGGCCGAGCCGGAGCGTCTCTGCGCGTGCAGATCCCTCGCTCGACGTGGACGCGAAGCGCTGCCGGTTTGTCGTGATGCCCGCGGTTTGACGCTCACGCCATGGCGCTCTTGCCCTGCCCTCTCCGTCGCCATGCCCACGCCCGGCTCGCGGTGCCTCCGTGGCGGCCGTGCCCTAGCGACCCGGGTCACCCTTGACGAAGAGACTCGAGGTCTCAGTGGGCTCTCGCCTGGCGAGATGATGCTTGTCGGTCGGCCAGGCAGTGAGCGGCGCCGCTGCCGCTAATCGTCGACAATACGTGTCGCGATGCAGGGTCACGCTTCAACTCAAGAGCTGATTCTTGAAAAATGAACGCAACTTGGTGAACGGTAGCACCTGCGGTTGCTGCGGTGGTGACGTTTCCCCATTAATTAGAATGCACAGGAGGTAAAAGTTTGGTAAAGGCGCAGCCCTGCAAGTGCTCGCTCACGCCACTGCTGGCGGTAGGGCCTCCCCTGGACGGAGCGCTAGACAGCCCCTCTACTGGATTTTTTAGCGTACCTCTTTGGCGCTGGCCAGACTTTTTCCCCACCACAAGCAACCTGGCGATTCCACTCACGATGGTGTCTACCCGTTTACGTTGGAGATCAAACTGGTGGTCTCGGGAGTGCGGCGTCGATTACCGTGCACGCGACGAAGCGACGATGCGAGTCGCGTGAGATTGAGAATCGATGCCAACAGATGAATCAATGCGTCGTCTCGACATGTCCGCCAATCATCTTCCAGGTGTCAATCAGTCTGCAAGTCTCTAATCCCAATTATGAATGAATTCCAAGCGTTTAAGCTCATGCGCAAAACCCCTGGTCATAATCATAATATTACAGCATAAATCTTTCCTGAACACTGAACCAATATTTTCTCACCCCCAGCGCAAAGTATGAACGCTAATCCTGACCTTGCGTACAATTCTAATCCCCAACAATAACCTGGTCTCCAATTAACTTTTTTTTTATTCGGTGCCATTTATCCAGGCGCTCTGGTTTCCTCCCCCGTGTAACATGGCTGAAAACATCTGAATATATAAAGGACTGTAGAGCTTGGGCATTAGCGGTGGATCACCGCATATCTGCTGCCTCCCCACTTGTCTGTGGTTCCTCCGAGTCTTTCGAGCAAATACTGTGCAGTGGAGGTGCGCTGCAAGTCGATTCAATTACAAAATTGTTTTGAAAATCGCATCTTCCAAAACGCGTGTTCTTCTCACAAGCTAGTCGGCATTATCCACGCCGTGTGTGGACGGTATCCAGTGAACGCAGTGAGGACGCAGTGCGCGAGTTTGAGTTCAGAATGTTCTACACGGAGCAGGTTCCATCCAATCACAGACGGTTCTTGTAAAAACGACACAAACATCTCCAGCGTTCTTCACCACCCCACGACAGAAGCGAAACGTCGGACACTGTGAAGAAGGAGATAAAGTTGGACAACCCGGGGTGAAAACGCTTCTATTGAGCAGTGCGGGAGAACAGGGGTCAGCCGACCCGATCTGCAATGTGCAGCGCTCACTCGCGTATCTGGTGAGAACGAGCGGTGTGCGTGGGAGCAAGCGAGGTGTACGGGAGCGAGCGAGGTGTGTGCACGAGCGAGCGAGAGAGAGAGCGAGCGAGCGCGAGCCAGCGGGAGTGAGCGGGTGGGAGAGAGAGCGAGTGGGAGCGAGCGCGTAAGAGAGCGAGCGAGCGCGCGAGTTGCGAACGAGCGCGCGTGTGTCCGTGCTCGTTGCTCGCCTGTCGTTCTCAGACGTTGCGTATGTGCGACTGGGTGGCTTGGGGGCATGTAGAGGCATGCAGTGCCGATCGTGAAAGCCACTGGAATCAGAACCCATTCGGGGGCACGTTGGCATTGCGCAAACACAGCCTCCCGCTGATGTTTACACGCACATCCGCACACTTGCACGCGCGTGAGCGCACACTTGCACACGCGCGCCCGTGTACACTTGTGCACACATGCACACACCTGTGCGTGCACAGCGAGTGCACACTTGAAGGCAGGCATATGTAGTTATGCAGCCTTGCATACAAAGACAAAGATCCCTCGTAAAGCCTCGAACAGACTTTAGGGGCAAGTGCTATTCATGATTCGCACCCACGTAGGTCGGCATGGTGCACGAGAGGGGTGGGTGGCCAGCATCACGCTTGGCCGCCTTTGTTTCGCTCGTGGCGATGTTTACAAACTGGAGCAGGTACTTGTCTGAGGCTGAGTCGACCTCGGGGAGGCCCAGGACCGGTTCAGATAATCATCACTGGTGTCGGCCGTGAGTGGGATTCGAACTTGTGTCGCTGGGTTCGGAGCGCACGGCGCTAACCACTTCGCACACACGTTCACCCCCACCTCGCTCCCCACACTCGTTCACCCCCACACACACTTCTCTACATGAACGGCCCCATTTCGCAATGGAGTTATGTGATGATGCTGTGCCAGCCTAGGTGCATTTTGAAGTCACCGCGAGAAGTTCAGAAGGCAGACCTGGGTGATCCGGGTGTTCTGACCGGGACGACCACCACCTGTGCTTCCGACTGTGGGACATAATGGTGCACACACAGACAGACACGCACGTTTATACAAACACAAACACGCACACGAGCTGCCATACCTGAGCAATGACATACAACACCAAGTGGAAATTAATAGCATTGTGCAAATGTTGGCAGTGTCCAGGTTGGAGGCCGTTACCATCGCACTGGCGTTTCGACACGATGCCACGCACACACCAGCACACGTACACACGCGTACACACAGGCACGCGATGACCCCCCCCCCCCCCGTGCGTGACTCGTGTGAGCTGACTCGCGTGTTTACAGCGCGGGTCTTCGCTAATCCGTGTCCTCACCGCCCCTTTGGCTGCAGCCCCAAACAATAACAATAGTGATGATGGTTACACCCGGCACGACTCGCCGCAGACATGAGATTGCAATCGACAACTGTTGTTGTGTTTATGAACCACTGCTAACGCAGCCTCTCCGTGCTGCCGCGTCCTCACCACCTACCGACTGACCTCACGTCGTCAAACTCACCCCTGGCCCTGCTTGGCTCCCAGACAGATTACAATGTCTTATGAGGCCAGCGCATCATGGTTTGGTTCTGGCTCGACTCTGTAAATTGCTGGTGGAAAAACACCTGAACCGTGCTGGCCCCATGCTGGCTCAGCTCGGATGTCCCAGTGGAAAAGTGGTATGAGGCAGGCCACTGCCCGTGAGTGAAGCGAGTTCTCAACCCCCTGGTCGTGAGTGACGCGAGTTCTCACCCCCTGGTGGTGAGTGACGCCAGTTCTCTACCCCTGGTGGTGAGTGACACGAGTTACCACCACTGGTGGTGAGTGACGCGAGTTCTCAAGCGTAGTCAGTTGATGATCTTGGCCCGGTCGCCGGCGAACGCATTTGAATAATTTTTATTTGCTACTCAATTCGGCGTCTTGAGCTTACTTTAGCGACAACTTGATTTGATTGGCTTTGTCACTGGGTGGTAGAGGGCTACAATTCCACAATTTATTTCATACCCTACACGATCTATCCCAAAATAAACGTTTATGAATCACCATATCTGTCGTGAAAGCCCGCGTCTACAATTTCACACGGTGGTCCGTTCAGCTCCTGCCATGGGGACGTGTTGTTATTTCCACCGCTGGCGTCAGGGCCCATCGGCGGAAACGAGCGCCGTGTTTGTTGGTCTCGGCCGAGCCGGGAACCGTGGCGATGCCGTCCCCAGCAGCATCGGAATGGCGGCCAAAAGGACCTCTCTGCCCGCTCGTAACAATTTCACCACCACTGCCAGACCGCTCCCTCGGGCCCGCGTGTCCGCTGCGGTCAATCAAATTCAATTAAGATTTAATAACGCGCCTCCTGCCCGCGCCGCCCACCCTGGCTGCTCGGGACTGGCGGCCCGAGTCGATCTGCGTGCGCGCCGTCCCATTAGCGACGGCGCCATTCGGCAATTAGCGCAACAACCTCTTTCCGCAGCCGTCCGTGCTGCCCGCCACGCTGCCAATACAAACACAGCCGCCATTCGCACGGCGCATGTGCCAGGCCAGGTGCACCTGGCCGTCGTCACCTTCGTCGTTTCCACGCCCTACGTCACTCTCTCGCCTCTCTTTCCACGCGCCGTGGAGAAGGGTGATTGAACGAAACGTCACCCGTTATATATTCTTCCGGTGTTATTGCTGAACGGGTCGGGTGTTTATTTATCTATATATATATATACACTTCAGTGGCAAGATATCGCTCCCAACTGCTGTTGGCCGTGGCTGGGAATTGAACTTCCGTCGCTGGGGTCGCGGGTCAGCGCGCTCATGTGTGGATGACGTTCACGACAGGGACAGGGGATCGAGGTTCGTGCCATCGTGAGTTGAGAGGATTCCCGGCATCGTTACGCGCCCCGGATGACGTAGTTGCGTCACACCGGCCACGCGCGCATCAGTCGCATTAAGCAACGAGGGCCTCTGTTGCGGCTACGATGCCGATGGGTATCGCCGTGCCCATTTCGAGTAAATTGCCCTTAAGTAATACGTGGCCGCCATTCTCTTTCTGAGGCGCAATTGAATGTCACAACAGAGGGGGGGAATTGTTCAATGATTACGGGCGAATAGAATTAAGGTGATTTCCCTCCCTTGTCTGTCGCGAATTTTGTGGGAGATAATTAACCATATTGAATGGAACGTGTGCCCCCCCCAGTCCGTCCCCCCGCCCTCCCCCCACTGCCTCCCCAATATACAACGTTGTTAACGAGATAAGGGGCCGTCCATAAATGACGTCACGCGATTTTTGACAATTTTTGAGCCCCCCCCCTCGTCACACGGCGTCATAAAATATGACATCACAAAGCTCTGCCCCCCAAAAAAATAAAACATGCTTCAAATCGCTTTAAACTATTGTCATTGTAGTGCGTATTTAATGTGGCGCTGCACTCTGATGTTGTAGGAGAAAACATTTATTAAGAAGTCGATTTAATTAAGTAGAACGTGCTGTTTATATTTATTTAAAGTTGCGCATTTTAATGTGACGTCACATTTCTCACCCCCCCCCCCATCGTCACACATCGTCACAAGTGTCTGACCCCCCCCCCCCCTAGGTGCGTGACGTCATTTATGGACGGCCCTAAACCGTTGCGGTGTTAGAGGCCCATTCACGAGTTGCCACGTCTCGGCGTGTTAGCGCACTTTGGTGGCGACCTGCCGCACGGGAGTGGTGCTCTGTTACCGGATCGTTGTAAATAATAATAACAACAACAACAACAATAAACAACAACAATCAACACGATGTATGACGTGCGCATGCGTGGCGAGTCGGGACACGAGCGACTTTGACGCAACTCAAAATTCCCACCAAACTTTTCTTCGTCTCCATAGCAACGGCGTTGCTGCCGTTGATGACGCCACACCCCGTGACCATGCGCCCAACCAATCACAGAGCCGTGAAACCCGCGTGGTCACTATGAGACCGAGTTGATCTGATCTCCTACTTGTCTTGTTTCATACTTGCTAAGATGATGCCCTGGCGTGACTTTAAGACGTTCACAGTCCCCGTGTTTATCAGTTGCATGATAATAATAATAATGACGACTCATCACACGGTATTATCTCTCACCTCTTACGCTATTGTGAGGCATTCCCCGTCTTGCTGTGCGCTGTGTCCCAGATGGTTTTGTAACTCGGAGGTGGCCACCCCAAATCCCATCGCTGACCCGCAGTATTGAACCAGGGGCCTGGTGAAGCCAATGTCGTCCGGTTGTCGTTCGTGCAGGAGACATACTACATTTACAACACTGCTCCAGGACATAAAGTCAGCACATTGCTTCAATAATACCGTGTGACCTTAACGTAACAATTGTACACAATAGGCGATATTAAACGACAAACCTAAAACTCAACTATTTTTTATTTTACCAGGTAAGGCCCACTGAGCTTCATAGCTATTTTTCATAAGCGACCTGGCCACAAATGATCGCTCAACGAAGTGGCTCATCGTGTGGACATTTATAGCAGCTAAATCATTTAAACGCGTGACGTTGATTCTAAATGTAGAGGGTAAAACCAAAGGTCCTGGAGAAAAATCCATGTGACCACGGGGAGAACATGCAAACTCCAAACATACAGCAGGTGTCAGGGTCGAACTCCTGCATACCAGGCGAGGTAGTTAACATCTGGCCACCGTAGGACCCATTGTTACATGCACGTGACCCTCCGTAAGTGCCCGTCAATTAGCAAGGGTTGCTCGCACGCCGCTCTCTGCTCCTCTGGCATTGAGATATTCCTCTTAGCCTCGTGCCCATGATAGCTCCTGGTCTTTCCTGATTCGCATTTGGCAACTCGAAGATGCAGCCATGGCGAGATGTGTACTGGATGTGGTGTGACGGGGTTACTCGTTTTTCGGGGTTGGCTGAAGCGAAGCGCTCGCGACGTCGGCGACTCTCACGTTGACGTGGCGTCCCCAGGTGATGGTTCTCTCCTCAAGCCCACGTCGCATCTTCGACTCGTCGTCAACCCAGATCGAGACGTGCTCTTTCGTCGGGAGTACAATTTGAGGGAAGAGCGATGGGAATTGGCTCCACTGTGCTTGTCTCTCTCTCTCTCTAACTCGCAATTAGATGACAAAAAACGCCCCACAACATATCAAAATGAGTCCCATTGAGAGTTGGCCGTTGAAGAAAAAAAACCTCTTAAGAAGGGGATAATTCTGGCTCCCGCTGCAAACGATACGGTGCGTCTGTACGGCGACGGGGTCTAGGGTTTAAGGTTCTGAGTTTCTCTGGAAAGAGAAAAAGTCGGGAGGGAAAAATCTCAACAGTCATCACCGTCTCAAAGATCCGCGGCGGTGTGGGCGACGGCGGCGGCCCCCGAGAGCGCTCGCGGCGCACGCAACAGCGGCGGGGGGTGGGGGGGGCACCACGGGGGGGGGCACCGCGGGGGGGGGGGGCACCGCGGGGGGGGGGCACCGCGGGGGGGGGGCACCGCGGGGGGGACACCACGGCGGGGACAGCGCCGTGGCGGGGACACGGGATACCCGTGTGAGTGCTCGTCCTCTCCGTGCCGTAAGTGGAGAGGCCAGGGCAGGGGGGCGGGAGGTGGGGGGATTGGTGGGGGGGGGGGGGGGTGCTGAGGGGGGCGCGCCGCACAATCATCATGTAATCCGGCCAATTATGACAGTGGAGAGAGAGAGAGAGGAAGAGGGTCTTTTAACCCTTTGTGTGCCGAGACGGGGGCGGCTGTAATCATCGCAGCGTCCCCACGCCCGCTCGCCCGCTCGCCCGCTCGCTCCTCCGCTTTGTCCGTCGCGTCGTGCCGCCAGCCGGTTGGCGCGGCTTCCGACGTTTCGCTCCAGGTCCTTGCGAGCCTTTTCAGGATCCGCACGGAGCGTTTCCCCGGGGGTTCAGTGGGGCCACCGCCTACTGTAGGTGTGCGAACGTTACTTTAATTCCCGCGTCACCCAATTACTGCCTTGTCTCCCGTGCGACCGACTGCGTTACGAGTGGCGTGGATGGGTGGGGGGGACGTTGCAGGCGTGAGGAGGAGACCCGCAGTGGCGTGACGCTCCAGGAAGCCTCGGCGCTGCGCGCACGGCGCAGGAGGCCGACGCAGCGACGGCTCTCGTGTCGGGGAGCGCGACGCTGAGCCAGGCGCCCGTCGGCTCGTTTGGCGTTGCCGGCTCGTGCCGCTCGTGCCGCTCGCGCGTGGTTGGGACGCGATGTCCGACGTTTCGCACCGCGTGCCCGAGAGCCCCTTCGAGGGCGCCGTGCCGAAACGATGCCCGGCACGACTCGGAAACTGATCTGGCAAATGGCCACCGACATGTTAACGTGGAATATTCAGCAGGGCTGCCGATGAACACGAGGAGTTCCCTCTTGCTCATTTAAGCCAGGAGAGACTTTAACGTGAATTTCCTATTCACGTGAGAGTTTGCCGTTCGCTGGGGTTGGAGTGTTTGTGTTGAGCGACCGGGTCATGTGACGGGGTAATGTTAGTGTCAGGGTTGGGGTATAATGTTCGTGTCAGGGTTGGGGTATAATGTTAGTGTCAGGGTTGGGGTATAATGTTAGTGTTAAGGCTAGAATTAGTGGTCGGGGTTAGGGCTAGGGGATAGTGTTCTTGTTGAGGGTTGTGTTCAGAGTAGGGGTAGTGTCAGTGTTTGGGTTAGGGCACAGTGTCAGCGTTAGAGGTCGGGTAGTGTTTGGGATCGTGTGAAGGTGCAGTGCTCGGGGTGATGCGTGCCACTGTTGTAACATCTCTGGCTTGTTCACTGCGTGAAGGCACGCATGTCGATGAGGAAACAGTTTTTCTCTGAGGGCGCGATTCCCGTTGTTACGTGGACGTTGAGATGTGCATGTTCTGTCACTACCAGACTCATCACAACAACACACTCACTCGCTCACTCACTCGCTCACCCACTCACTCGCTCACCCACTCACTCGCTCACCCACTCCCTCACTCGCTCACTAACCCACACACACCAAATCACTTACCCAACTCACACAAAAAAGTACAGTATACAAACTCGTGTGTTGTTGAGGAGCATTGTGAGTAATTTTGCGAATTCAGTGATCGCGATTTCAGTGTACGTGTAGGCTTTCATACGTAGTCCAGAAATTGTCAACATTTTGGTCGCTTTTCAACATTTATCTGATTTTTATGAGGAATCAAGTTGTCACATTTGCCTCCACGTGACAACTTGATTTGATTGGCTGTGTTACTGGGTGGTGGAGTGCAATAGCTGACAATCGGCATTACACCCACAGGACGATCTAACCCAAAATAACTCGTTACGAATCACAATAGAGGATTTTTATGGGTAGACGTACCTTGCGGTCTAGTGGTAGTGCCTTACGCTAATAACTCTTACTCCAAGCCAGCCGAGCAGTGTTCTGTAACACGTCGGGTGAGACATTAAGCCATGGGTAAGCGTCTATTGGAGCCAGTTGGCCGGTGCACCAAAGATTATATTTGATTCTTTTTTCATACGGCAAAATGAAATTTATATTATAGTGTCACGAGCGCGCGCACGCGCGTGTCTGTAAGCTTGGCGGGTGTCAGTAGCACGATGGCAGCTTTGGCGTGGTGCTTCCCGTCGAACGCACTCTCGATCTGAGCCACGCACGGTCCGACAGCAACCACGATAACAGCAACAACTATAACAGCA
This sequence comes from Lethenteron reissneri, assembly GCF_015708825.2. Taxonomy (NCBI): domain Eukaryota; kingdom Metazoa; phylum Chordata; class Hyperoartia; order Petromyzontiformes; family Petromyzontidae; genus Lethenteron; species Lethenteron reissneri. The sequence continues at coordinate 388,277 of NC_083835.1, forward strand.
ACAGCAATAACAGCAACAACGATAACAGCAACCACGTTAACAGCAACAACGATAACAGCAGCAACAGCGGACGCCGTCAGACGGCTACCGCCACGCGCCCATGGCCGTGCGTGCGGTGCGAGCAGCAGCAGCAGCGCAGCGCTCGCCCACGTCGCATGCCAGTCAGGTGATGGCTGCCTGTCATGCGATGGACACATGACACGCAACATGTGACAGACACAAGACAATACTAATAATAATTTACAGTGACATCGGAAACAGTCCTAGGTCTCTCCTTCACCAACGCACATTGACTCGGGTGGTGAAGTGTGGTAAAACAACCCTGGTGACTGACATGGGGAGGCCATCATCCAGCAGTGGATTGAGAAAGGCTGGCATAGAGAGATGGGACTCGAGACGCATTCCTCTTAAACCGGAAAATAACGGTAACCCAAATAATCACAACCACCCAAACACCACGAGCCAGTGGTGGAAATTCCGCATTACAATGGTAGCAGTCAATCTGTTAGCAGGACGACCGCGATGACAGTGACCTAAACACGTGCTTCGCAAGCGCTCGTCGTGAGTGGTTTTCGCTGTCGCCCCGAATTCCGAGTTGCTGCTGCTGCCGGTGAGTTTCACACCTCGGCGATATCCAGACCCCCCCCCCCCCCTGCGTCACCCTCGTAGCGAGCGGGACCTTACGGGGCATCCCTCAAGAGCCAATTGCTGCTGAAGTTGTGTGCTCCCAGAAGGCCGTGGGGCCACGCCAGAGGAAGTTCTACAGAGCCCTCTGTAGCTGAGTGAGGGTGGGGGTTGTAGCTGTAGCTGAGTGAGGGTGGGGGCTGTAGCTGAGTGAGGGTGGGGGCTGTAGCTGTAGCTGAGTGAGGGTGGGGGCTGTAGCTGAGTGGGAGTGGGGGCTGTAGCTGTAGCTGAGTGAGGGTGGGGGCTGTAGCTGAGTGGGAGTGGGGGCTGTAGCTGTAGCTGAGTGAGGGTGGGGGCTGTAACTGAGTGGGAGTGGGGGCTGTAGCTGTAGCTGAGTGAGGGTGGGGGCTGTAGCTGAGTGAGGGTGGGGGTTGTAGCTGTAGCTGAGTGAGGGTGGGGGCTGTAGCTGAGTGAGGGTGGGGGCTGTAGCTGAGTGGGAGTGGGGGCTGTAGCTGTAGCTGAGTGAGGGTGGGGGCTGTAGCTGAGTGGGAGTGGGGGCTGTGGCTGAGTGGGAGTGGGGGCTGTAGCTGTAGCTGAGTGAGGGTGGGGGCTGTAGCTGAGTGAGGGTGGGGGCTGTGGCTGTAGCTGACTTCTCCCGAGCCGTCTGGAGGTCTTGGAAGAGGTGGGCAGGACACACTTCACCCCACCGCGCGCGACCTGGCGATCACGGACTAACTGCGGCGAGGCGATGTATCCTCCCGGGTGGACAGGGGTGGCTGGGGAGGGTGGGGGGATTATTTAAGATTCTTGCCCCCACTGTTCCAACTTCTGGGTCGGTCTACCAGACCCTAACATCGTCCAGGGCCCCGGGGACTGCTCTGATTGGCTGCGGGGGGCTAAGCCCCGACGGCGGTGCCGGCGCTTCTCTTCGCGCTGTGTGGCCCAGCGGGCCCGGTGGTCTCGGGGAGCCGGTGACTCAATTACTGCCGTGGGCCCCGTGCGCACATTAGCAGGGCCACAATCTAATTAGCGGCACGCTGCAGGTGCCGTGCTCTCAACGTCACGGGTAACGCTCGATTATTTTTTTAATCAGCAGCCTTATCACTCCGTTGTGAACCACAATATTGAAAAATTAATCTAAAACCACCCATTCTCTCACAATTTTATGCACATGTCGAATAATACAAATTATGATGCTTTTCAGTCCTTTGTCAGTCCACTGCTGGACGAGGCACCCCACGCCACGTCAATTATGGGGGTCATTTGACCATACTTCACCACGTAGGTCGGTGTGGGTGCAATGAAGGTGGGAATGGAGGTGTCCAGGACCAGCCCAGATATCGCTCGCCACTGATGAGAGCCGTGGCCAGGAATTGAACTCAAGTCCCGGGGGTGCCACTGATCACTGTGCCACGTATGCCCATGGTGCATCTAACAAATATAACATTTTACACACACACATAGATACACACACATAGACACACACACATAAACACACACACATAGACACACACACACATAAACGCACACACACATAGATACACACACACACATAGACACACAACAACAACAACCGCTTTTCGCTACTAAGTGGCGGTGACGTCACCACGACGCTTGTGCCAGGCCAAGTGCACCTTGAGGCCACGTGAAGTGTCGAACGCCCGCTGGCAGGAGGTCACGGGGCAGACCCAGCAGGTGCCACGGGTCGACTGACCGAGATGACCGAGATGACACACACACACATAGACACACACACACATAGACACACACACATAGCATAGACACACACACATAGACACACACACATAGACACCGGTGCTCTGCTTGTTGCGTTATGTTCAGCCAAGACCCCTCTCGCGGGCAGTAGCTGTAGCTGTAGCTGAGTGAGGGTGGGGGCTGTAGCTGTGTGAGGGTGGGGGCTGTAGCTGTAGCTGAGTGAGGGTGGGGGCTGTAGCTGTAGCTGAGTGAGGGTGGGGGCTGTAGCTGTAGCTGAGTGAGGGTGGGGGCTGTAGCTGAGTGAGGGTGGGGGCTGTAGCTGTAGCTGAGTAGGAGTGGGGGCTGTAGCTGAGTGAGGGTGGGGGCTGTAGCTGTAGCTGAGTGAGGGTGGGGGCTGTAGCTGTAGCTGAGTGAGAGTGGGGGCTGTAGCTGAGTAGGAGTGGGGGCTGTAGCTGAGTGAGGGTGGGGGCTGCAGCTGTAGCTGAGTGAGAGTGGGGGCTGTAGCTGAGTGAGGGTAGGGGCTGTAGCTGTAGCTGAGTGGGAGTGGGGGCTGTAGCTGTAGCTGAGTGAGAGTGGGGGCTGTAGCTGAGTGAGAGTGGGGGCTGTAGCTGTAGCTGAGTGAGAGTGGGGGCTGTAGCTGAGTAGGAGTGGGGGCTGTAGCTGAGTGAGGGTGGGGGCTGTAGCTGTAGCTGAGTGAGAGTGGGGGCTGTAGCTGAGTGAGGGTGGGGGCTGTAGCTGAGTGAGGGTGGGGGCTGTAGCTGTAGCTGAGTGAGGGTGGGGGCTGTAGCTGTAGCTGAGTGGGAGTGGGGGCTGTAGCTGAGTGAGGGTGGGGCTGTAGCTGTAGCTGAGTGAGAGTGGGGGCTGTAGCTGTAGCTGAGTGAGAGTGGGGGCTGTAGGAGTAGCTGGAGCTGAGTGAGAGTGGGGGCTGTAGGAGTAGCTGGAGCTGAGTGAGAGTGGGGGCTGTAGGAGTAGCTGGAGCTGAGTAGCTGGAGCTGAGTAGCTGGAGCTAAGTAGCTGAGTAGCTGTAGCTGGTGCTGAGTAGCTGAGTAGATGAGTAGCTGTAGCTGAGTGAGTTATTTAACGCTTCTCACACGGCCCCGCGCCGCTCCCGCTGCCGGTCTCACATTCGCCCGGTGCGCATCTCTCTCTGCTCTTCGCACGAGCTAAAGGCGCAGCCCTGCAAGCGCGCGCGGGGTTTGGTGACGGGCTCGGATATATCGGGGCGCCCCGCCCCTCACTCAGCACCGTCGCCGCCACCATAGGGGGAGGATACTCGGGGCACTGTTGGCAGGAACCACCGTGAAGTGACAACGAGGCAAAGATTCCCCCGGTAGCCTTCACAGACCAATGGGGCAAGTGCTGTTAGCGAGCACCTGTCAATGCGAAAACGGCACACGCGAGGGAGTGGAGCGGCTGCCACGACGCCCAGCCGCTTGCCTCCCCGTTGCTGATGTTCGCACACCGTTGCAGCGGGTGACACTTTTAAGGGTGAGTCGACCCAGGGGAGAGAGCTTGGGACCGGTTGAGACGTTCGCCCACCGACTTTTGGCCGCGAAGCGCGAATCAGCCCCGGGTGGCCGGGCTGGGGAGGAGGGCGAGCACGCGCAGCGCAGGTGCGCGCAGGTGGCGTTGGCATTACCTGCCGTCTCTTGACGTCGGCTTCGCAGGTATGCGCTGCCGTGCTACAACAATTGGGGGCTAATTGATGGGTGGCGAGCGGCGCGGCCGCTCCAACAGAGGGGCCTCCCCTGGGAATGGGCCGACGGTATTGAGCACGCGTAACACAAGGTGTCCCGCGGAACCCTTTCAAGCTGCGTGCGAAGGGAGGAATTAAATAAAGTGTACGAACTTCAGGCGCGCACACACGCACGCACACGCGCGCACCCCGTGTGTAATCACAGGTGACTTAAAGCAGTCGCGATGAAGCGTGCGTTCAGTTACACGCGCTTTCCCTCGCCCAGGTCAATCGACCACACAAACAGGTGCCAGCAGATCTCCGTGCGGGGGGGGGGGGGCGAGGAGGAGGAGGAGGCGGAGCAGGAGGAGGAGGGAAGCGATGGGAACGGAGACGGAGCGAGCGAGAGGGAGAAAGTCGTCTTGTGCCACCGGCTGGGGCCGCGCTCGCTCGCCCACCCACCACCGCCGCCCCCGCTCCCCGGCCACTGTCCCCTCTTTTCAACCAATTAAGTATTTTGCCGATTATTCACGATTTCTCGTGCGGGTTTAGAAAAAAATATATTTTGCTCGCGCGTTCGCTCAGCTCCCCTCTTCTCTTTGCTGATTAGGAAACTTTCTGCATGGCTCGCTCATTTGCGAAGCCACAAGTTAAAGCGGATTAGGCATTTCCATGACAACAGCTAATCTTTTCAGAGGCATACGGCTGGTGTCAGCGCTGTGCTTGCGCCCGCGCGTGTGTGAGTGCGTGAGAGTGTGCGTGTGGTACGCGTGAGTGCGGTGCGTGTGTGAGTGTTTGAGTGTGTGCTGGTTAGTGCGCGTGTGTGTGTGGTGTGCATGCGTGTGCATGCGTGTGCGTGTGTCAGTATTTGTCGGACGATGCAGACTGGGGCAGCAGCAGTGGCAGCAGCAGTGACGGTAGTGGCGGTGGACCGGCAAGCAAACAAATGCCAACGTCCCCCAAACGTAAACCGATAATCGCAAAAATTAAAGCAAAGGACATGCGTGCGTGCATGCGTGCGTGGGGATTGGTGACGCAGCGGTTAGCGCGCTGCGCTACTCACCCGGTGACCCGAGTTCGATTCCTGCTCACAGCCACCAACACCAGTGACGATTATCTGAACCGGTCCTGGTGGGCCTCCCCTAGGTCGACTCAGCCTCAAATGAATACCTGGTATGGTGTATAAACATCGCAACTCGGGAGACTAAGGCGGCCAGGCGTGGTGCTGGCCACCCACTCCCTCGTGTGCCGTGCCCGTCTTAATAGGTGCTCGCTAACAGCACTTGCCCCAACAGTCTGTTGCAGACTATACGGGGGATCTCCGTCGTTGTCGTCTTTGCACCTAGCATGGCACAAGCGCCGTGGGGACGTCACCGCCGCTTAGTGTTGAACGGCGGTTGTTGTTGTTGATGCAAAAGTGAACACTTTTGATTGTGGGATGATGCAAAAGTGAAAACTTTAGCATCATCCCACAATCACACCGCCCGTACACAAAATATAGTATGTTAATTGGCGACGTTTAATGCGCCGTTCACGAGGGCCATTGCCTGAAACGTCGCCGGCGAGTGATTGTGCACAGCGAGTGGTTGGACGAAAGCGGCACGCAGCAGCAGCAGCAGCAGCAGGGCCACGGAGTTGCTGGCGCAGACGCCGCCTGCCCCGGCGCTGCGTGTGCTACCACGGTCACAGCCGACCCGGTCGCCTCCTGTTCATAGCGTCTGACAGCAACGGCGTCGGTTTAATCGGCTTTGATCCTGCTGGTGAGACACAGATTGTCGAATCCGCTCCAGAGATGTTTCCAGCTCGAACAAAATCTGGTCAACAATACATATGTGGCATTGTTGTTATTATATGGATAAATGTACTTCTGCTTATTTATTTATCTCAGTAAAGATTCATTGAAATTTAGATTTAAGTTGTTTTGTAAAGACCCAATTCACAGAGAGTTGTATCAATATATAACCGTGTGTAATGGTATGACACGGCTGACAGCAAATAGAATGTGACGTCCTTTGTGAAGCCACTGCTGGATGAAGGCATCTCCGTGCCATGCCGGTCACGGGGGTTGTTCGACCATACTTCACCACTCTGGTCAGCGCGGATTGGTTCGTGATCAAGGGGAACCCTTAACTGTTTCGGATATCGCTCGCCACGCATGTTGTTTTTGTTGACCGTGGCTGGGAATTGAACTCGGGTCGCCGGCTCCAGCCTCAGCGATCCAGCCGCAGCGCGGTGACGAGGAGCGGTGCTCCGGTGATTGTTGCCCCAACAACAACAACAACTGATGGTTCTCTCGTACTCTCTGGCACTCTCTGGTATTCGACAAGCATAGGTCACGAGCGATGTTGTTGCCACATCCGAATAACACTGACACCAAGGCCATTCGTGTCCGGGCCAGGCGTTAAACATCGTGTGTTCATGATATCCATCGCTGCGACGGTTTTCCAGCTTTTGGACCAAGCAGTCCGACGTGGAGCGGAAGTCGTAGAGCCAGGAAAGTGGAGGAATCAGAAGTTATTGAAATATCTCGTACAGGTTACTTTTGTGCATTCTGTTGTGAGTTGACAATCGATAGGGGTAGCTGAGTGAGAGTCGGGGCTGTGGCGGTAGCTGAGAGAGCGCGTTGTTGTTGGTTCGTCTAACGCTCCCACGCCGCTCCCGCTGCCGGTCTCACATTCACCCTGTGCGCGTCCCCGCTCTTCGTAAGAGTTAAAGGCGCAGCCCTGCAAGTGCTCGCTCACGCCGCTGCTGCTGGAAGGGCCTCCGCTAGAGGGGGGGGGGCTCTAGAGAGCAGCTCGAGAGGGTATCTGGACGATTCTTCCACTTGGCCGGATATCTCGGGTGCCGACGTGGCCCACTGGGAGCGCGTTCATGGTTCGAATCCGGCGGCTGCCCTGATTAATACTTTTGCTTGTGTGGTATTAACCGTGGCAACGCTTCACAGCGGACGTAAAAAAAAATCGCGTGACGCCATTCGCACGAAGAGGCCATTGCGTGCTGGCGTTACGGTCCAAGTTTGTCAAAGTAAAAAAATGACACCGCTCCTAACTCAGTTGGGATTCCACAACACAGCAACCATCGCCTTGCCTACCACGAGCGGCTTGGCAAGACCCTCCTGAACAAGAGTCGCGAGAAGAGGCGAGGCTGCCCTGGCTAAACAAGCGAAATCACAACAACAACAACAATCGACTGTGGCAGTGCCATTGGCATTGCCGGGTGGGGCACGAGCGGTGGGGGTGATGTGAGGAACCCGGCACCGTTGTTGCCACTGCCGCGCCGGGAGGTCGTCTCGAACCGGCCGGACCCCGGGACGCGAGTCCGGCGTGGTGACCCATCGGCACACCGGGGCGGCACGGCGCGCGTGCTGACTGAGCGAGTCGAGGTGAATCTGCGTGAAAACTGGGGGGGGGGGGGGGGGGGGGGGGGGGTGGCGGGGGGCGCAGTACGAGGGGGTCTCAGGGCGCCCCCCCCTCCGTGTGCCCACGCGGTCAGCGCACTGCGCTCCGAAAGCGGCCAAACCCGACTTCGATTCTCGCTCACGACCAACATCCGTAACAAGTGTCTCTCTGGACGTACCCCGCTGCTTCCCATGAGATGGACCTAAGTGAGCACGCGAATCACCACTGGGGAGACAAAGGCGGCCGGGCGTGGTCGCTACCACCAACCCCCTCGTGTGCCATTCCGGCCTTCCATAGGTGCTAGCTAACAGCACTTAGCCCAACAGTCTGTTAAGGTTGTACGGGGGATCTTTGTCTTTTGTGTACGTGTGTGAATATGTATGAGTGTGAGTATGTATATTAGTGTATATGTAGAAGTGTGTGTGTATGTGTGTATGTATGTGTGAGTATGTGTGAGTATGTATGTATATATGTTGAGTGTATATGTAGAAGTGTGTTGTGTGTATGTGAGTGTGAGTGTGTGAGTATGTATGTATATGAGTGTATATGTAGAAGTGTGTGTATGTGAGTGAGTGAGTGTGTGAGTGGGTGTGTATGTAGAAGTGTGTGTGTATGTGAGTGAGTGTGTGAGTGTGTATGTGTGTATGAGTGTGTATGTATGTAGAAGTGTGTATGTAGAAGTGTGTATGTGAGTGAGTGAGTGTGTGAGTATGTGTGTATGTAGAAGTGTGTATGTGTGAGTATGTAGAAGTGTGTGTGTATGTGAGTGAGTGTGTGAGTGTGTATGTGTGTGTGAGTGTGTATGTATGTATAAGTGTGTATGTGAGTGAGTGAGTGTGTGAGTATGTGTGTATGTAGAAGTGTGTATGTGTGAGTATGCATGTATGTATGTTGAGTGTGTATGTATGTGTGTGTATGTGAGTGTGTATGTAGAAGTGTGTGTATGTGAGTGAGTGTGTGTATGTGTGTGTGAGTGTGTATGTATGTTGAGTGTGTATGTAGAAGTGTGTGTATGTGAGTGAGTGTGTGAGTATGTGTGTATGTAGAAGTGTGTATATGTGTGTGAGTGTGTATGTGTGTGTGAGTGTGTATGTAGAAGTGTGTATGTGTGTGTGAGTGTGTATGTATGTTGAGCGTGTATGTAGAAGTGTGTGCGTGTGTATGTGAGTGAGTGAGTGGGGTGGGTGCTGCTGGCGGGAGAGGGCGCGGTGCTGCCGCTGTGTTTGCTCTGCGCGGGGTGGGTGTTGGTGCTCTCCCAAAAAGCACGCGGGGGGGTGGGGGCTGGGGGGTGGGGGCTGTGCATAGTATTGGGGGCGGATGGGCGACACAAAGCCGATCACAGGCTTGAGTGCCCATGTAAAGGCTCCCGCCATGCGCAGGTGCAGGCACTGGGCCCTTCGTGGTGGTGTCGGGATGATGATGGGGTGGTGGTGGTTGGGGGGGAGCTGTGCGGGTGTTCAGCCACTCACTGTGGATGATGGTGGAGCGGCAGGAGGAGGGGGTGGGGGCTGTGTGAGTGAGTGAGTTGGGGGGGGGGGGTTGGAACGTCAGTGCCCCCCCTCCCCCCTGTTTGTGGACCACACACGCACACGGCGTGGGGAGGGCGCGATTAAGCGGTGCAGGAAGGAGGGAGAGGAGGAGGAGGAGGAAGAGGAGGACGAGGAGGGTGAAGGCACGGGGAGGAGGGCAGGCGGGGGGGACGCGCGGCACGGAGACGGAGCGCTCTGTCTGTGCGGGAGGGTTGGAGAATTCCTCCTCCTCCCCTATCGGGCATCTCACCGACATCACGGCCGGTGATGAAGATGATGATGCAGATTTTTTACGTGCGTCTGTCTTAAAGTGTGTGTGCCTGTGTGTTTATCTCTTTGGTTTTTCTTTGATTGTCTCTGCCCTGATTTCGATTCGGTTGTTTTTGGCCTTGATTGTCTTTTACTCCATTGCTGTACTTTGTTTTCATGTTCTTGTAATTGTAATTTTGGTGACCTAAGGTCACTCTTGCGAGTTAAACTAACCTGGTCACGTGAGTTCTTACCTGGCTCAACAGAAACAACTTGAAACTTGATAAAAAAAACGAATTATTACATTCACGATATACACACGAATAACCATTATCATAGGCACCACGAACACATACCACGCACGCACACCACGCACGCACACCACGCACGCACACCACGCACGCACGCCACGCACGCCACGCACACACGCCACGCACACACGCCACGCACACACCCACGCACGCCACGCACGCACACCACGCACGCACACCACGCACGCACACCACGCACGCACGCCACGCACACACGCCACGCACACACGCCACGCACACACGCCACGCACGCACGCACACACGCCACGCACACACGCACGCACGCCACGCACGCCACGCACACACGCCACGCACACACGCCACGCACACACGCCACGCACGCACACCACGCACACAGGCCACGCACACACGCCACGCACGCACGCACGCCACGCACGCACACCACGCACGCACACCACGCACGCACGCCACGCACACACGCCACGCACACACACCACGCACACACACCACGCATGCTGGCATACGGGCACTCCCATTCACAAGACGCATCCCATGTGAATCCCTGCACACTCTAGTGCCAAGTGATGTTAGCCATCACCTATTAAGGTTGGCACGACACAAGGGGGCGGTGTGCACATCATCCCACCAGGTACTAATTTAAGGCTGAGTCGACCTAGGGGAAAGGGCCCGTGACCGGTTCAGACATTCACCACCCACCAATGTTGGCCCCTGGGTGAGAATCAAACCCGGGTTACGCGGGTTCGTAGCGAGGTGCGCACACAGGTGCCACTCATTTACGGCTGAGTTTATCTAGGGGAGGCCTGGGACCGCTTCTGATGTCGCTTGCCACCGTAGTTAGCCGTGGCTGGGAATCGAATTAAGTTTGCTGGGTCCGTAGCGAAGTGCGTGATCGACAGCGCCACCACTATCCACACGCGCACACACGCACACACGCAGTCACCCATACAAAAGTTGTGCAGCCTGAAGAATGGCTGGCCAGATGGTGCCTTTATTGTTCAAAAATTAAAGACTCCTAACGCCTTCTTCAACGCACATGCACGTGCACACACCCACACACACATGCGAGCACGTACACACACACGCCCACACTGGTGCACACGCACAGACCCACACTGGCACTCACACACGCACCGGGCACTCACACTAGCACGTACACACACACTGGCAAACACACTGGCAAAGATACAGACACACACATGCACGGACACACACGCACGGACACACTCACACACAGACACACACACGGACACACACATGCAACTGTGACGTGATCGCACTATGAACGGCAACTTTCAACGTTTCAGGAAATGTATCGCCTGTAATAGACTCGCGTTTGCGCGCTGTTCCTCTTGTCACACTGTTGTCTTTGCTCTGACTTCTATTTGATGTTGTTTACTACTCCGAGTCTCTTGGGTTGTCTTTGCTTTGTTTGCTCCATCGCAGTGATAGCTGTTGTCACGTGGGTGACCCGGTTCACCGGAGCAGATTAAACTCTCCCCTCCAGCTCCCTTTGGGTTCCCAACCTCGTTTAACAAATCACCTTTCTCTGGATCACAACTATCACATTTCACACATTTTCCACGTAATTTCGTGTTATTTTCATTGGACGTAACGCTTATGTAATTTTCGTCGGTCACCTGCTGCTCTATTTGGTAAATGAAGCATCTTAGGTAAACAAGAAGAAGAAGAAGCTGTGTGCTTTACAAGCCACGTGATAACCAGGTATCCCTGACACGAAGCCTGCTTCCCGTACCAGATGCAGCTTCAGGGCCCCCAGCTCTGTGTTCAACTCCTTCCCTGGACCGTTTCACCACCACCACCACCACCCATACCTGATGATGGCAAATTCTCCACTGCCATTCACCCTGGTTAATTCTGTTTCCTTTTTAAATTTGATCTGCCAATTGCGGAGCCAAACATCTGAATTTCAAGCGAACAAAACTTTTTTCAATTTGTCAAATAACTTGGAGTAACACACACACAGCGATGCTATGGTTTAATGATAAAGTTACTCGGTAGGGTTTATCATAGCGCTATAGTATTCAGTTTCAACCAATATAGTGTGGGCGGGTGAATGGGTGAGTGAGTGAGTAGGTGAGTGAATGAGTTAGTGGGTGGGCGAATGAGTGAGTGAATGAGTGAGTGGGTGAATGAGTAAGTGGGAGGGTAAATGAGTAGGTAGGTGGGTGAATGAATGACTGAGTAGGTGGGTGAATGAGCGAGTGAGTTGGTGGGTGAACGATTGAGTGGGTGAGTGAATGAGTAGATACATTACTGAGTGAAGGAGTGTAATAACTGGGAGTAACACACTGTGATGCTACGGTCGTCAATTGCCGGGTTACACCATTACATGTTATCGTATTGCCCACCGCGTTGAGTTTCAACCATTTAAGCAAAACATGGACAATGCATCATCGACCAATTTGTGACGTGTTGGTATTTTAACAGCTCCGCTGTTTGCTGACAACAACGTGCAGGCCCTCTGTCATCAATCCAGTGCTGGATGAAGGCCTCCCCACGCTGTGTCGATCACGAGTTGTATTTGACCGCGTTGGTGGTTAGGGGGAGTCGAACTGAGGTTGCTCGGGTTTATAGCATAGCGCCGTGCGCTCACCACTCTGCCACCACCACTCCACCCAAGTAATGATCAGGGCAAGTTTAGAGACAGATTCATTCCCATTCTAAACGTGCGTGATCGTGAGAGATGGTGGCAACTTGGCGAGGCCTTCATGCAGCAGTGGATTGACCATGGCTGATGATGATGATGACAAAACAATGTTGGGGTGAATCAGTTTAGGGAGTTCACGATTAAAAAGCTCCGCCAAAGAGTGGAGTCCTGTCCGCACTCCCACACCCACACTGACATCCAGGCATCCGGCGCATCTGTGCTTTTCAAAGGAAATGCAAATGATCTCTTTAACATTGCAATGTGCTCCATGCGCATGCCAAAGCATGTGCTGAGAGGCCTCACAACATTACAAAGACAAAGATCTCCCGTATAACCCTAACAGACCTTTGGGGCAAGTGTAGTTTGCGAGCGCCTAAGAAGGCGTGTACGGCACACCAGGGGAGAGGGTGGCCAACACCACGCCTTGACCGCCTTTGTTTCTCTGTGCTGATATTAGCACAATGCACCAGGTACTCAGTTGATCCTGAGTTCACCGAGGGGAGGACCAGGGTTGGTTCAGATAATCGTCACTGGTGTTGGTGGCCGTGAGCGGGAATCGAACTCGGGGATATTCGGGTTGGTAGCGCAGTGGACTGACCACCGCACCACCCACCCACACCAAGACAACAAACCCCTCCGCGCATGGCCACTGCTGAGCTCTGCCGCTTGTGTCGATGCCGCCGCCCACTGCTCCGTCGTTATTCGCGGCTCCGAGCAATTCCCTTCAGGGTACACCACGTGCGCCCGCCGCTGCCACCTCACTCTCCTCGCCCGCTACCCACAATCCTCACTGAGTTTACTGCACTCGCAGCAGGGAAAACTAAACGATACTATGTTTTATTTCAGCACGATATAGCTCTTTCTCGGAAGCGACCTGGCCACAAATAATAGTTCAACGAAGTGGCTTATCACGTGGATGTTTATATCAGCCAAATACTGAGGGCGAGAGAGAGACGGCTATTTTTCGCCGCCGATGGCAGCCAGGGAATTGAACTCGTGCCGCCGGGGCTCAGAGCGCAGTGCCCACCGACCAATGTGCCACCGCTGGGCCCGTGCGACACGAGGAAGTGGCGACCATGAGAGTGGCGACAATGTTGTTTTCGAACTGGGCTCATGCGCCAACTGCCAACAATGTCCCCTAATGTCACTCGAAATGTCACAACAAATTTACTCCGGGGGGGGGGGGCGGGGGGAGGGGGTCACGTCCAGGGTCAGGTATCTCAAACACGTTCGAGTCATTAGAGAAAAATGTGGAAGGGTCTTGGGCATGACGTTTTTGTGTTAAAAGCCGGAATGGCGAGGGGCAGCAGTGCCAGCCTCGCTGGGACATTCCACAGATCGGCTGCGTGGCTTCCATTCTCGATGGCCCTGACGTTTCTGATGGAGCCGATTGGGAGCCGTATTTCTGCAAGAGGCAAAGGTAGAAGCACAGCCCTGCAGTTGCTTTATTGGCCTCCTCCCTCACGCTAGTCAGACCTTCGTACAGAGTTGGGAGTACCCACGTTGTACCCCACCGCACACGGCCGCCGTTCGACTCGTCGCGGTGTGCAGATCCACCGCTGGCTGCGCCGTGAACGGTGGACGGACGTCCCCTTCGCCCCCCACAACGCCCCCCACAACGCCCCCCACCTGCTCTCGCTGGCCCCCTCCCCCCGTGGAACCCCCCACAATCCTCTGCTGTTCCTCCCACGAGCCACGTGGGCGTCCCTCCACTCTCCCACCTGCCAGCTTCTCTGTCGCCCCCCCCCCCCCCGCGCCACAACCAGCGTCAGCGAAATCATGTGTCGAGATTGAGTTATTGATCACGTGCTGCTGAGGCCCCTCGGTGATGGCCTCATCGCTTGGCCGGCGGGGGCCCGGAGATTACGGCCTTGGCTGAGTGTGGCGTCATGCGGCCCAGGTGCGCTGGCTGGCGGGGGGGGGGGGGGGGGTGCCACCTGGCCTGGATTTTCGGCGGATTGTTCTTCCTTCGAGAGGAGGCAGCCGCTGTTCTGGGAAATTTGTAAGTCTTGGTGGGTGGGTGAGCGGGTGGGTGGGTGAGTGAGTGGGTGGGTGAGTGAATGGGTGGGTGGGTGAGTGGGTGGGTGGGTCGGTGAGTGGGTGGGTAGGTGAGTGGGTGGGCGGGTGAGTGGGTGGGTGAGCGGGTGGGTGAGCGGGTGGGTGAGTGGGTTGGTGAGTGGGTGAGTGGGTGAGTGGGTGGGTGAGTAGGTAGGTGAGTGGGTGGGTGGGTGAGTGAGTGGGTGGTTCGGTGGATGAGTGAGTGACTGGGTTCATGGATGAGGGAGCGATTTGGTGAGTGAGTGAGTGGAGTGATTAGATGCACTGGTTTCCCAGGACCGTCCTCTTAGGAGCAGATGCTGCTATCCTGGAGAATCTGTCCCTCTTCCCGTGGACATTACAAGTTCTGGATTTGTCTTACATAATCATAACAATAACAATCAACAACATCACTCAAAACGGTGCATTCACACGGAGCTCTCTCCTGAGACAATCCTCCTTCCCATGGTGTGTCCCGGTTGTATTTGTAGCTCGCAGGTGGCAACCCCAATGCTCGTGGTGGTGAACGCCACGTCCGGGGGGGCAGCGCCGAGCGGTCCGGCCGGCGCTCGGAGATGGAGCGGTGCCAAGACGGCCACCGTCAGGACCGCACGTCGACACGGAACCAACGTGAGACCGACTCGCATTGCGACCGCTGCGTTATCAATTGTCGGGTTTGGCCACGGAATGATAACAGAAAAATGCATGCTGTTTTGTGAACCCTCCGCCACCTGACACGCCGCTGAGCGATGCGCCGACCGTTCTTGTTTGGGCTCGCTCACCGGTGAAGTCGAAGAGCCATCCTCACGGCCAGATTTAGTAGCCAGGCACCAACCGTGTCACCACCACCACCACCACTCGGTGACAAACGGCAGCCGATTCAAACGCTCGCTCACACGCCGGCGTCGTCCGCCGTATGTCACTGAGCGTCGGGCAGGGCACGTCTCTGGTCGGGCCACACCGTTGGGGCGGAGGGGGGGGGATTCCACGATCCCATGGCAGTAGCAGCTCCTCCACCCGCGGGACAATAGGTGGCCACGTATGGAGGTAGGCAGCACGAGAGCGAGCGAGTAAATAATGAAATAAGGGACTCTGTAAATCAGCGATTAAACTCGGCCACCTGCGGCCATTCACACTGAAAGAGTCCTCGGGCCGCGTCCAGCAAGCACCGCGGCCCGCATTCCCCAACTGCGTCCCTCCCACTCCGCTTATTCCGAATGACAATGGCGCTCTCCGCGTGGCCTTCTCCCAAGGCAGGGGGGGGGGGGGGGGCTCTGAGGCTGCGGCCTGAGCTGAGATTTGCAAGCGGGGGGCGGGGGGCGGGGGGAGCGGTGGGGGGGGGGGGGGCCTGCGGTCTGCTGTGCCGCGCGGCGGAAGCGCACGAAGCCCGCTGCGCGTGTCCCCGTCGTGCTGCACCGCAGGGGGAGGCCGCTACCGCTGCCGCGGCTCCCGCGACGGTGTCACGGCCAGCGGCGCGCGCCGGCTCGACCCCCCGTCTTCTGGCGCATGGCAGGGGAAGCATTGCGGGCAAGGTGATCGAGTCTCCCCCGCAGCAGCCGCTGTCCACCCAGCGGTGTGAATCTATACATCACGGTTAAGTGTTCGGCAGGTAGTGGGGAGAAGTTTGGGTACTCTTCACCCCTTTTAATAAGTTGCCTGCGTGGAAGAGAAGGCCAAATACCCTGTAGAGGTGCTCTTTAAAGCCCCCTTTTGTGGTGGCCCTTCCGCCAGCAGTGCCGAGAGCGATGACTTGCAGGGGCTGCACCTGAATGTGAGCAATTGTGATGACTCGGCAGCCGTGGCAATGTAACATGAATTGAATCGCTTAATTGAATACTTCCTGCGCAGTGGACATGAGGAAAGAGACAAAGCTGTCCCATCAGCCATCATCATCATCGTCGCCAGTTCCTCTGAGACTCTTCTGCCTGCACCACGATTCCCCGTGGAAGGTGGCAGTCTGTGCGCCGGACCTCGGGGTCGCAAAGTCTAAATGCAACAACCGTTACGCCCGTGGCAGCAGCGTATCATAACATTCGATTCACCCTTGCAGAGAAAGCCTTCGAGTAATTTCTGAAAGTTGGAAACCCCAGCTTGTAATAAATACATACTCTTTGGTTCTTTCGAAAGAACCACAGAGTATGGATTCCTGCAGTCACGAAATCTTCAAATCCAGATTGTAATAAATACTGAATAATAACAATTCATACGAAGCGCGCGTGTGTGGATATCCAGCCACCACGCACCTCTCCCCCACGCTCCCAGGCCCCCTCCCGTCTCTGGTTGCGAGCCACTCCCTGCCCTTTGATGTTTTACTCCCACCGCCCCCCCCTCCCCGAGCAGAGGGACAAGGGACATCCACCACCCTCCACCACCCTCCACCACCCTCCACCACCCTCCACCACCCTCCTCCACATGATTCCGTGCCGCCGTACGGTGGAGATGCTCAGTTCGAGGCTGGCGGCTGAGCCCGTGGACGACTTCGGGAGTAAACTAAACTAAACTATTTAAAACTATTTTTTTTATTTTACCGGATAAGGGCCACTGAACTGCTACGCAGCTCTTTTTCAGAGGCGACCTGGACATCACAAATGACGGCGCAACGAAGTGGCTCGTCTCGCGAACATGTATAGTTCTAAACGCGCGTTGATTATAAATGTGGAGGCACCTGCAAAAAAAATCCACGTGACCACGGGGAGAACATTCATACTCCAAATATACAGGTGGCGTTGGCGGTGGTTATAACCGAGCGGGAGAGCGCCTTCTCGTTTCCTCCCCAGGGGCGGTGCCGCTGGCCGGAGTGCGAAGGCGCCCCCCATTGTCCCCCCCCACGCCCCTTTACACTTTAATGCCCTTCTCTTTACAATGCCCCCTGCCAGCGCCCAAGCCCTGCCCCTGGCGAGGGTTCGGGAAGAGTGGGGTGTCCCCCCGTCCGCCCCTTCAAATATTGACCTCGCGAGGGCAGCGGGCCCGAGCCTCACCGATACTCACCGATCCTGGCCGATCCTCGCTGTGTACCGCCTCTGTCTTCACGATGAGAGCAACACTTCCCTACGCAAGTCGCCACGAGACTCACCGCACCGCTCACCAGCACCAGGAATAAACGCGCCACACACAGTTCACCAGGGTTGAACAGCATTTGATCGAGGAATCCCCGTGTCTCCCTGGGCATAAAATAACCCCCTCTTGGTAAATCATTCACGG
Source organism: Lethenteron reissneri (assembly GCF_015708825.2). Classification (NCBI taxonomy): domain Eukaryota; kingdom Metazoa; phylum Chordata; class Hyperoartia; order Petromyzontiformes; family Petromyzontidae; genus Lethenteron; species Lethenteron reissneri. The sequence goes on from NC_083835.1 coordinate 405,667, forward strand.
TGGGTAAAGTGTGGGGAACAATTCCAGGCCTCCCCTAATCCGGTGTGGGACAGTAAAACAGATGCCCTCCATGAAGAAGGAATTGACACAGAGGGAATGAGAGGGAAAATTAGGGGGAGAATGAGTTGTGAGTAGCGACGAAAATTACCCTCCTGCTGTCAACAATGGACTCAAACTGTATCTGAGCCCACGATGGGAATTCTACATTCCCATGGTGGGGCCCAGTTTGTCTACAGGAGATTTCACTCCAGACTTGTTACAAAGTAGTGCTCCATTGGTCCTCATTTGGCAGTAAAAAATATGATAATTGTTTTTTTACCCTTTTTATCTGGCAACAAAGCTGACACCTTTTTTACTAGGAGTCATGTTTGTAGACCACAATACCTGCAGTTATAATGCAAACAAAAACATAACTTTGATAATGTATGCACTGTCCTTGAAGTTGATTAGTCCACACCCGAGACAGCTTTCCTTAGAGCCTAGTCTCACATGGTGTTGGCGCCTTTTGGCGTCATCTGGTCCAACACCATGTGAGACTAGGCTCTAAGGAAAGCTGTCTCGGGTGTGGACCAATCAACTTCAAGGACTGTGCATACATTATCAGAGTTGTGTTTTTTGTTTGCATTATGACTGCAGGTATTGTGGTCTATGCAAACATGACTCCTCGTAAAAGGGTGTCTGTTTTGTTGCCAGATAAAAAGTGGTACTCGTTTAATTTCCCAGTCTCTGGGATTTCTGGACCTGAATCTCTTCCAGCGGAATTTGTTTTCACAATTAAACTTTGGACTGGTTTCGACTCTATTGAAGTTCATCAGTAGATCGTGGCCCAGTAAACAAACCCCGCAGGGATTCCTGATGCTCTAGGCAAGACCCGTCAGCGATGATGGTGCAGTACGTGCACGTCACACTGCGCGTCGCGTTTGGCACGATGTCCGACGTTCCACTTCCTTGGGAAGGAATTCCATAATTTCTGGACTCTTGATTGGTTTGCCCTGCTGTCTGACGTGGGCTGGCCGACGTCAAAGAAGCTCCCGGCACTTGGTGCGAAACGTCGAACATTGCTCCCAACGACACGCGGGCGGCACGAATGCGCCGTGACCTGCTGCTGCTCTTGGTGTGTTGCCGCGGTCGCGAGGACGGCGCTCGGAGGTTGAAGCAAGCTTATTTATTTATTTACGGCTACTGCGTGGGTCAGGGTTTTAGTTGGGGCTGGCGTGACACGGGGCCGGCCTCCGCTGCGGCGCCTCCACTCGTCCGTCCGCTCGTCCGGGCCGTGTGAACGCGGTGCCCTCCACAATGGCCTCTCACCCGATTAGGCGGCCATCCATCACGCGCCGGCCGCCCCTCTCACTCGCGCACGCCCCCTTGACCAGCACCAACCCCCTCCACGCCACGGCCCCCCACCCCCACGGCAGCCCCCCCCCGGTACCCCCCCCCCCCCACCCCGGCAGTGTAGAGAAATCTGATGCTGGGGGCCGTGCCGTTTAATCTGTGAATAATTTAGGGGACGCATTTACATTGGGCTGTGTGGCTCGCCAACGGGTGGCTGGGGCGATACGCGCTCTGCACGATCCCAGGGCCGCGATAATCGCATCGGCCGCTTGGCAACATGACGGCGTTTCACGATGATCGCTGCTCTGCTTTGACATCTTGTGTCCTGCCCAATACTGGTGGAATCATCGTCACGGAGTCGGTGGCGGCAGCGGTAGCAGCCCACGCGTGTCCTAGCCCCGGCTTCACGACGCAACGGGTCACCGATCATCACCGATTTCATCAGCCGTGGTCGATCCACTGCTGGATGATGAAGGCTTCCCCCAGCCGTTGCTGCCGCCACCTCTCGCCAGCGTGCGATGTAAACAATCCATCCGAGCGCTGCGCACGAACTTACTTTATCGCGCCGTCTCCTCGGTGTCAAAGTTAAATCATCGCAGTTAGGTTATTAAATTCTGACGTAATAGCTATGAGGCCACCCACTAAACACGCTGGCTTTCCTGCATCACACCCTCCAGTAGTCTTCGACTCTTTACAAGTTAATTGTATTAATAACAGACAGCATTCACATCCGATGAGCACGGCTGGCTACATATGGTGCGAAAGAAGTCCAACAGACATGCGCGCATCGTGAGTGCTGTAGGTTGTTCATGTTCAGACGTTTGGCCGTTTCTGCTCTGAATTCTATGCGCTTGCTTTTTGCTACATTGCAGTACTTTGATTTTATCTTGTTGTCTGTTGTCATTGATCGTGTTGTGTTTATGTTTTTGTGTTTATCTTGTTGTGTTTATCTTGTTGTGTTATGTCATTGATCTTGTTGATCTTGTGTTTATCTTGTTGTGTTGATCTTGTATTTATCTTGTTGTGTTTTGTCATTTATCTTGTTTATCTTGTTGTGTTTTGTCATTTCTATTGTTTTTCTTGTTGTGTTTATCTTGTTGTGTTTTGTCATTGATCTTGTTTATTTTGTGTTTATCTTGTTGTGTTTATCTTTCTGTGTTTATCTTGTTGTGTTCTTCTTGTTGTGTTTATCTTGTTGTTGTGTTTATCTTGTTGTGTTTATCTTGTTGTTGTGTTTATCTTGTTGTGTTCATCTTGTTGTGTTTAGTCATTGATCTCGTTTATCTTGCTGTGTTTGTCTTGTTGTGTTTGTCTTGTTGTGTTATCTTGCTGTGTTTATCTTGTTGTGTTTATCTTGTTGTGTTCTTCTTGTTGTGTTTATCTTGTTGTTGTGTTTATCTTGTTGTGTTTATCTTGTTGTGTTGATCTTGTTGTTGTGTTTATCTTGTTGTGTTGATCTTGCTGTTGTGTTGATCTTGTTGTGTTGATCTTGTTGTGTTTTGTCGTTGCGTTGAGCCACGTCACTCTTGCGAATGAGACTCTACCTGGTCACGTGAGTTCTCACCTGGTTCACCAAAACCAACTTGAAACGTAATGAAGTCAATTGTTACATTCATAACACACGCGGACAAATCATCACAATAATCATGATTTATGGTCCTTTATACCGTGTCCGTAGTGGAGGGTATTTGACCATACTTCACCTCGCCGGTTAGTGGGGTGGGGGTTGTGAAGTGGGTGGCAGGGCCAGTTTAGGCATCGCTCGCCACCGACGTTAGCCTTGGCCGGGGGGAATCGAACTTGGCTTGCAGGGTTCGTAACGCAGCGCGCTAACCACCGCGCCACCGCTCTGCCCCTGTGTCCGACGATTTGGCATTTTATTCTGGCCAACGGCGCAAAACAAAAACTCGGCAAACAAAACAAACGAGAAGGCACCGCGAGCGAGGCAGCAGCGCGCGGGGACAGAGCGGCCCCGGTGACGCGTCCTGCCCATCAGAGTCTCCCCCGCGCTCTTGACCCCGACTATAAACTATTTTATTTTACCAGGTAAGGCCCACTGAGCCATGTAGATATTTTGGGAAGCGACCTGGCCATCACAAGTGACAGCTTAACTAAGTGGCTTATCGTGTGGAAATGTTTAGCAGCCAAAGGACTCTAGACGCACGGTTCTGAATGTGGAGGGAAAACCGGAGGACCCGGGAAAAAATCCAAGCGACCACGGGGAGAGAGACAGAGACGCAAACTCCAAATATACAGCAGCAGCAGCAGGCGTCAGGGTCGGGATCGTACCCACGGCCTCCTGTATAGCAGGCGAGGGAGTCAACATCTCCCGAACGAGCCACGGCGTCCAAACCGGCCGTAGCTGCTCCTGGGCACACTCGGGGCCTTCACCGTCCTCGCGGAAGAAGCTGCTTCCAGCATCAACAGAAAACAGACGCAGCGACGATTGACCTCTTTACTGCTGCTGCTGCTGCCGCCGCCGAGACGCTGTTTGGCATCGTGGCCTGCTGCTGAAGTCGGCCACAATAGTCGGATGCCGCCGTTCTCCTGCACACCGAAATGGCGCAATGCCCAGCAACCGCGCTCTCAGGGTGAAGACCTCGCCGGTGAACACAGCCGCAAGAGAACGAAGGACAGTGACCTCCCTTAAGGCTCGGCACTGGCACATTCACTAACACAAATATCTATATACAAGTGGCAAGCCAACTACATCATCTACACAGCTGATATATGCAGCTAGAACAGCCCTTGCGGAACAGCGCACAGACCTTGAGAACATTCCCACTACTCTTAACAGCTCATCTCATTTGCTTGGTTCTTGCAGCTCATCTCACTTGATTGGTTCTTGCAGCTCATCTAATTTGCTTGGTTCTTGCAGCTCATCTCATTTGCTTGGTTCTTGCAGCTCATCTCACTTGATTGGAGGCACATTTCCATTGCTGGACGCCTCCGACCAAATCCCTCCCAATTCACGGCAGGCGCTTTCCAGCCGGACAATCACGCAACAACAGATGCCACCCTCGGCGTGTCCTCCTGTGGTAGCCGGTGTCGCCTGTGGCCAACAACATCGCACGGGGAACGTACAGTGCCTGACCCCGGCGCATCTCGCAAGCTAAGCCGGCTCTCGGCCTGTGCCCCCGTCATTCTGCCTCCCAAGGCTGGTAGCTGTGCCCCGTCAATATTCATTCGTCGTGTGCACTTGTTGGTGGTATTAGTATCGCACCTCCGATTAGCACGGCTGGCTACGTATGGCGCGAAAGAAGTTAAACATACATGTGTAATAGTGTGGGTATTGTTAATGTCCTGGATAGTATTAGTATTGATATCAGCGTTGCCGTCATCGTCTGAAATTTTAATTTATTTACATTCCGTGAGCTTTGCAGCTTTTCACGCCGCCTGCGCGGGCACGCAGCCCCAGTCATGGCGAGGCACGCTGCTGCCCCCCCCACCGCCCTCATTAACACAACCCCCACACGACCAGCTCCGGCCAGGCCATTGTGATTCAGAACCCACAGATTTGAGCGCCCACCCCCCTTCCTCCCCGCATCTCAGCGCGGGCGCTTTTGTTCGGCGACCGTCCCAGAGCCGCACCCCCCCCCGCCCCCACGCGGCCAGCGCGCCCACACATCCTGTGGATCACTGACCCAGAAACGGACCCCTCTCCCCAACAACCAGAACCCTCCTCTTGCAGCAGCGCGCGTCTCCCCGTGCCCGTCAGCCATCGCGGCTCGGAGCCGCGTCGCTCATCAACACGCAGCCCCGTCTGTCCTCCTCCTCCTCTTCATCAGCAGCATCATCATGCCTGGCTACACCTCTCGTCACCACCATACATTTCCTGTCCGTCTGTTCATCCCTCCTCCACCTCCTCCATCGTAATTCCGCACTCTTCCTCTCATTCCTCCCCTCCTCCTGTGCCGATCCGCAAATGCCACCAAATTCTTGCGTACCCACCACCCCACCCCCCTACCCCCCTACTCCCCCACCCTACAACAGTGCCCCCAATTCGTTGAAAAACAGGGCCCCATGGGGCATCGGGGGGCAATGGAGGGGGGGGGGGGGCGCAGAGAGCGTGGAGGAGAAGGAGGTGGGGAGCGAGTTGGCTGGATGCTCGTGAATGGCGCCTCGGGAGGGACCCCGGGGACGCGAGTGCTGCCCTCGCCTCTGCTGCTGCTGCTGCTGCTGAGTGGACCTGGGGCGCGGTGCATTACTGTGTTGTCTATTTGTGTGCGTGTGTGCAGTGTCTGCTTCGGTGCAAGTGTTCAGAGAATAAAATTACCAAAAAGACAACGGTACCCCTTTGCTTTGCACCGGCAGGGAGATTTGACGACTCCCAGAATGACCACGCGACGTCTTCGTCGTGGCTGTGGGAGCGGCGAGGCGACGGCGGTGGCGATGGTCGCGGGGTGGTTGGCGATGCTGAGCCTCACTGGCAGCGCCGTGGCCCAGCGGAATCGACCAAACATCCCACAGTAGCAGGACTCTCGTGACGAGAGTCTCGGTGAGACTCGGTGAGGCTTGCACGGGTAAATGGTGCAGTATTATTATAATTATTATTATTGTCAATCGTCATTATAAAGTTGCGTTGCCTTCTACGCTTTGATTGCATTGCTGTATTCTAATTAATAGAATTATTTGGGTGTGAAACGTAAATGTTGTTTTGTTCTGTGCCAGACATGTTGAGTTCTCAGTCGCGAGCGTGGGGGCAACACTCGTCTTCTTACAGGCCTGCCTGAGCCAGCGGTGGAAATCACACATTCCAATGGTATGGGGCCAGTCTCTCCGCACGACAATCCCTGCAAAAAACTCATTTTTATCAACCCAGGTGGGATGACAGGCCGAGTGGAGCCCCGACGGGGAGTTAAACCACCAAATCTCACGCGCCCTGCCGCTGGGCCACTCACCGCGATGAAGAATGGAAACTTTTCTCAGCGAATGAAATTACCGCCTGTCAGAGCCATCACATCGCTCATGCCACTTAATCATCGGCGCAAGCACAACAACAATAATAACATCATCATATTAAACTCTAGCTGAACGAACGAATTTGGGTGAAAAGTTACTCGAATAAACATATCAGAATTGAAACTGCCGTTAATAAAGAACTGCATTTTGAAAGAGGTCCAGTGCCTGAAACGCCGCCTATTTTTCCCCTCTTTTAGGGCCTTTTTTGATGGAGTGGTTGTGCTTCTGCACCACTGCCAGCATAGCAGCAGCAGCCTACTCTCGCGTGCAACTCCCATTTAATTTCCGCACCCTTAGATGAACTCATTAATTACCAGCGAGCGAGATTGTAGATACCAGCGACAGGACAAGCCGCGTTGAGTGACTGCCTATGACTGAAATTTCGCTCGCTGTGGTGCCTCCCCGTGGCCCCCGCATCTCATAGACGTGGCGAGCCGAGAGGGCCTTCTGAGTCCCACGCTGGTTCACCGCTATCGAGCCTCGAGACTCATTTTTTTCCCCAGGAGGGTCCTGGCAAGTTTTCACAGTAGGCAATGATGATTGTTGTGTGTGCAATCCCAGTTGAGAATTTTGTTTTTAATTTAGACCAAGACACCGGCACGCAATGGCCAACTCTTGCGAATGACATGACCTTTAACCTCCACTGTGAATCAGACGGCTCATCGTTTTTTTCATGGTTAATATCCCCAGTGTTAACCGGGGCAGCCTCTCGATTTGTGAAGCAGTGTGACAAGCGGCCAGCGCGCTGCCGCTATGCCAGGTCACCGCCCACGGTGGCTGGGTAGAGGTCAGGGACGTTGAGATGCCACCGCTGAGAGCCTGGGTTCCAATCCGGATATGAGCTGCCCAACCACTCTGATTCAACCGGGTTATGGAGTGTAGTGAGTTGATGGTCTCAGCCAAGTCACGAATTACGGCACACAAAAACCCCCATCACATTCAATTAGGTTCTGAAATTAATTTGGTTAAATTCCATGTCTGAGAATTGAGAACATTTCGAGTCGACTGTCATGTGACGAGTGTAGCTCTCGATGTCAGTGCCTGAGGGAGAGGGCCGAACCCGACTTCGTGAACCAGAGGTCACTTGAAGAGGCTCTCAGGGCGAGCTCCGTCATGTTCGCTTCCACGGGCCGTTGTCCAACACGCAGGGTCGCGCCGAGCTCTGGGAGAAATCCGCGTGGACGCCATCTCCCAGGGACATCGTTGTCACAGGGTGATGCACTGATAGCTGCAGAGTTCCCAACGGGACTCTGTGGTGGCTGACAGCAAAACGGGGACAGTAGTTGGGAGAGTAAAAACTAAATACGTGCAGAACATAAAATAAATATTTTGAATACACAACCGTTCAAATTAATTATACATATCAATCAATAATGCATAGGTTGCATTGTATACGCATATACATATATGTGCATTATGTAAATAATCTGCATGTGTAAGTAGCCAGAATATCTCAGGTATAAATAATGTACAGTCTTTTTCCGATCCACTGCTAGATGAAGGCCTTCCTCACTCGGTGTCAGCAATGGACGCCGTTTGACCATACTTGACCGTTCTGGTCACAACGGGGATTGGTGTAGGGATGAAAGGCCACGGGATTGGTTTTCAGATATATGTTGGCCGTGGCCGGGAATTGAACTCTGGTCACAGCAGCTTGCTGGCGCAGTGAACTCACGGACAGACACGTGACACGAGCACCGCGACTCATCCATCGCCGTGACTCGCGGGCTCAAGGTGAAGACTCCGTCCGTGGAATTCAGCCGCGAGACCTCTCGGAGACGCCGCCGGTGCCGAGGAGGAGCTTCGTCGAATCTGATCGATACGGCGGCCCGCGTCGATGATACCCCGTGTACACGTGACCCTCATGACGCGGGGTGCCACGTGCCGTATGCCGCTGCTGTATGACGCGGGTGACGTGGCCGTGTGTGCCGTATGCTGCTGCTGTATGACGCGGTGTGCCGTGTGTGCCGTATGCCGCTGCTGCTGTATGACGCGGTGTGATGTGGCCGTGTGTGCTGTATGCTGTTGCTGTATGACGCGGTGTGCCACGTGCCGTATGCCGCCGCCGTATGACGCGGGGTGCCGTGGCCGTGTGTGCCGTATGCCGCTGCTGCTGTCGGGTGACGCGGTGTGCCGCGCGCCGTATGCGGCGTGGCCGGCGCGCGGTGCATTATTCATGGCTAATGAAAGTGACTGCTGGGCGCACCTGTTGCGTAGCCCCGGGCTCGGTAACCGATCCCGCACGCACACGCGCGCGCGTGCTCGTGTGCACGTGCTCGTGTACGCGTGTACGTGTGCGTGTACGTGTGCACACGTGCGCGTGCGTGCGGGTGACAGATTTCCATTTGGGAATTCAGAGGGCGGCCCGGCCCGGCCCGTGGTCGCCAGGCGTGTGGACGGTCTCCACGAGTGCGGAGGAGTTGTTGTTGTTGTTTGTTGGTTGTTGTTGTTGTTGTCGTCGTCGCCCGATATTGTTTTTCCACGGGGTCAATAGCAACAGCGCAGTTGGTGGTCGACGTGGCGAGAAGTGGTCGACTGGAAGTCGTGCACCGGAATGGTGTTCTGGGTCACCGACCGCGACAGACTCGGCTGTAATTACTGTTCCTGTGTGTTGGTGTGTGTCTGTGTGTGTCTGTGTGATGGTGTGTCTGTGTGTGTGGGGGGGCGGTAGTGTAGCGGTTAGCGCGCTGCGCTACGAACCTGGCGACCCGGGTTCGTATTCCCGCTCACGGCCAACACCAGTGACGCTTATCTGAACCGGTCATGGGCCTCCCCTAGGTCGACTCAACCTCAAATGAGTACCTGGTGCGGTGTGTAAACATCGCCACTGGGGAGACAAAGGCGGTCGGGCGTGGTGCTGGCCCACCCACCCCCTCGTGTACCGTTGCGGCCTTCATAGGTGCTCGCTAACAGCACTTGCCCCTACAGTCTGTTAAAGCTATACGGGATATCTTTGTCTTAGTTTTTTGTCCGTGTTGGTGTGTTGGTGTGTTGGTGTGTTGGTGTGTGAACATTAAGTGTTGTTTGAAGTGCACCTGTGCTGGCGTGGTAATGTGACGCGTGTTAGTGTGACGCGTGGTGGTGTGACGCGTGTTAGTGTGACGCGTGGTAGAACCTATCGGTGTGTTGAGTGTTTGTGCGCACTCGGCACACCACGTCGACCAACCCTCCCTCCACTGCGGCTGCGCCTGCTACGAGTCACGTGGTGCCGACTCCAGTCAGTCTACGGAGCGACCCTGGGAACTTCTGCGCTAAAGATGGAGCCATGAACATTCCCAGGGGGACTTTCCACACGAGCTCCGACTAGCGCGATGTGAGCGCGCGGTGGGAATGCCGCGCTCGTCCCCATGGCCAGGGACGCCAGGCGGCCAGCAACAAACGGCACTCTGGAAGGTTCTCCGACGTGATATCGAGTTGCACCGTTGCGGGTCTCTCACAGGAGGAGATTTGCAGGTTCGGTCGCAGGTCAGAGGTCAACTCATCACCCACCAGCTCCATGTAGTCAGTCATGATAACGCAAACGCACACTTCGTGGTAAATCCACAGCGGCCATGCTACGGATGGAGTGGGCCCTGCCGCCGCCATGGTAATGTGGAGTTTCCACCGCTGGCTGACGGTGTGGAGGAGAGACGGCGCGTGCCGGGAGACGCGTTGCCCCCCCCCCCCCACGTGTGGATGGGCGCGCGCCCACGCGACAGCCACTGTACCTGGCCATGCATTATTAACACGCTGGAAAGGGAAGTTGTGGTTTAGTGAGGAGGGGGGTGGAGGAGGGGTGGGGAGGGTGGTGAGGGTGGGAGACATGAGAGCCGTCTCATTATATATTATCATCATCTCACCACGCAGGTGCACGGCACTCACCAAAGCCCCGTGCTTGGTCGCGAGGTCGGAGAGTCCGTCTCGTGCCTCGTCGCGTCCACCCTCCCAGCTACGTCCCATGTGTGCTGTCGGACAGCACCTCGGCGCGAGGTGATGGCAGCTCGCATCTTTCGCAGAGCTCGGCGCGACCCTCCGCGCTAGAGAATAGCCCACGGAAGCGGATAGCACGGAGCTACTACTGAGACCCCTCTTCAAGAGGCGTCTGGTGCTCACTCAGTAGTAGTGGGCAGGGGTTTTTTCCGACCCGCCCTGCCACGCGGTAGTGATGTTCGTCACATGCCCGGTGCAAACTTAAATGTTTCGTCCGTACGGCTGGAATTCAACCAAATTAAGTGCACAACCAAATTGTGCGCGATGGTTTCATTGTGCAGGCAGGCATTGGTGACCGGGCTGAGACCACCAACTCATCGGGAACCTGGTTGAGAACCCGGTGTAACCACAGGCAGTAGCTGAAACCTGAATCTAGAACCCAGGCTCTGAGCAGTGTCGGCTCAGCCGTCCAACCTCTGAGCGACGCCCCATCACAGCGCCGCTCAGGACAGCCACAGCGGTCAGTGTGACGTCTACACACGGCCAGAAGTGAGAGACGAATGGTGCCCGTAGCAGCTCTGAGGCTGCTGCGATGTCACCAGATCCTGCCACACTCGGCCACGGGCCAAGTCGCTCACACCAACAATTGGAGAGCGGTGGCGCAGTGGTTAGCGCACTGCCCTACAAACACGGACACCTAAGTTCGATTCGTGCTCACGACCCACAGCAGTGGCGAATGTTTGAGTCGACTCAGCCTTAAATGAGTACCTGTGCGATGCTTTAAACATCAGTGCTACTCGCTAACAGCTCTGACCCCAACAATCTGTGAGAGGCTCCACGGGGGGGGGGGGGGGGGGGGGGTGGAGGGGTGGCAGGCGGCGACCTTCGTCGCGGTTTTTTCGAGTTCGTGCTGCCTCGTTCGGCACGAGCGAAACGCCGCGCAGAGCCGTGCAGCGCTTCCTAAAAATAGACTGTGGAGGCGGTGGTGGAGGTGGTGGAGGGGACGGTGGAGGTGGAGGGGGCGGTGGAGGTGGAGGGGACGGTGTAGGTGGTGGAGCAGGTGGAGGCGGTGGTGGACGTGGCGGTGGAAGGGGCGGTGGAAGCCGTGGAGGCCGTGGAGGTGGTGAAGACGGTGGAGGTGGCGGTGGAGGTGGTGAAGTCTGTGGTGGAGGCGGGCGGCCTTCACCTGTGGACAAGGAGGGCCGCCGCACCTGCGCCAGACGCAGATGCGCGGGCGCGATTATCGGCCGAGCGAATCTGGTGGCCGCGCTCCCTCCCCGCGCTCCTCCCGGGTTCCGCGCCGCTCCACGGCAGATCCCCCCGCAGATTGCCGCGCGACGCGCCGTGTGGCCTCCACGTGGTCTCCGTGAAGACGAGGGTGGGGCTCTGCTTTTGGGGTTTTTCAGCTCGTGGGAGCATTTCAAGCGATGCTTTTGTAATTCCCGTCAATTTTCTTCCGTGGCTCCGTGTGTGGTCTCTCCATATCTCTTTACATCTTCCCCTCCATCTCATTCTTTCTTTCGATCTCCCTCTCTATCTCCCCATCTCTCTCTCACTGTCTCTCGCCGTGAGCGGAGCAGCTCCTCCGCTCTCGCGCCCGGCGCTCACTTGCGGAACATTTCTTCGGTGAA